>NC_138872.1:33629848-34111705 GCF_965194805.1 Balaenoptera borealis | reverse complement strand
TTTTTTCCCCCAATGGGTTTGCCCTTTAATAGGAATTAGGAAGTCTAATTTTGATTAAGTAAATATCGGCTTTCAGCTTTACAAATGATGGTTCATACTTTAATGGTATTAAGGGTGGAAAACAAGAAGAATTAGCCAGGTAAACTAAAGTACAAAGAACACACTATAATACAGAACCATGCATGACAACTTGCAGCATGTACACATTTAATGCTAGACTTGTGTACAGTAATTCAACTTAATTCAAATATGGGACAAAGGACTATATGTGTGCTAAGAAAGTAACACTTACAAATACAGAATACAGGGCATAACTATAGTGCCACTGTCCTTCAAACCTTCTGCTTTGTATATTCTCATTCAGGTATGATCCTATCTCTTTTCTTGGTCTGGGTCCCCACCAAAAACAGATGCTCAGTTTAGGATTTTGGTTCAGGCAGTTGATTTGGTAGGGGATCACAGGTCACACAGAAAAGGAGTGGGGAAGTAGACGGGTAAGAAAGACTGCCAATAAAGGGTGTGTGATGGAGTGGACACGGCTGTGGGCAACTGGGGTTCAATTTCACTGGCAATCATGTGAAAGACTCTGTGCCTCCAATGCCTCCAAAGAGAGGACAGAAAAGGCAGGTATTTAGTCACCAATTACTTTGTCTCATTGTTTGAGGGCCTCATCTCCCCACATGCAGTCCAAACATGGCCAAACTGCCATCAGGCCTAGAAATGCAGGAAGACACCGGCCTGCCTAGGAGCTCATGATAGTGAATGCGGTATGAGTTGAGGGGATGTGGGCAGGAAAACCACAGACTCTGCCACATATGCAATAGCCAATGTGTCCCCAGGAACGTGGCTACATCTTTGCTGTTGTATGCTGGAACGAGGGCTTGGGATCTCTTGCTACCATTCATTTATGGTGAAAGATTTTTGTATGCCTGGAGCTTTGGGCTGCACTTTATCAGTTTGGCCTCTTGGGGGTTGGAGCCTGGATATCCATTTTCTCTTCTGCAAGAGAGACATGAGAGATTTATTGCAAGGATTAAATCAGATAAAGGCTGCATGAAAAGCATCTAGAAAAGTGCCTGACATAATAAATGCACCAAAGACTTTCGGGCCCTATCCCCATTTTCCCACTCCTATTTCTGTGTTCCCTTTCCTTTATCAGTAACACTGTTGATGCATAATAGACAGTGTACCTATTTGGGTGTCACTCTCCCCAAATCACTCTCAAGTGGTTTGTGTCAGAGGTTCCCAACCACTCTTGTTTGATAAATTCACAAGAAAGATTCACAGAACTCAGAAAAGCTATTATACTCACGGTTATGGTTTACTATGGTGAAAGAATACAGATTAAAATAGGCACAAGAAGAAGGCACATAGGGCAGAGTCCAGAAGAAACTAGTCACAAGCTTCCAGTTGTCCTCTCCCAATGGAGTCGTATGGACAGCACTTAATTCTCCCAGCAATGAAGTGTGGCAACATGTGAGAAATGTCGCTAACCAGGGAAGCTCACCCAAGCTTTGGTGTCCATGGTTTTTTGGGGGGAGGTCAATCACATAGGCATGGAGTTGAACTTAGCTACTCCAAACTCCAGCCCCCAAGAGGTCAAACTGGTACAGTATGGTCCAAAGCTCCAGGCATATGAAAACCATTCACAATAAATCACATCACTAGAATAAACTATCTGGCATGGCCCAAAGCCTGAGATATGCAAAGACATTCTTATCAGGCAGGATACTCCAGGGACTCAGAGGTTATCTCCTAGGACCTTGTCAAGGGCCAGTGTGCAGACCCTTGGAATATGCAGGGTTTGGGTAATCCAAGTCTGCTGACTTGACCCTTTATGGCACAGGATGCCACATCTTCTCCCTGGCTCCATGGCATACTCCTTATTCCAGAGCCCATTAGTGCAGACAGTTCCCCAGAAGTCCAGAGGTCTCTGCAAAAGCCACTAGACTATGCTCCTCGGGTCATCCTAAGCCCTGTCTCAAGAATGACCAGAAGTATCTCAGCCCATAAGACCCTTATCAAGGCTCAGCACCTCTCACTGGTCCAACCTGCTCCACATCAAATGCAGCCAACCTGGACCCTCCTGGGATACAAAGGGTAGATAGATCATTCATGGACACACAGATGCTTCTAGGTCTACACTGTTCAAACAATAGCCACTAGTTATATGTCACTATTGCACACTTGAAACATCACTAGACTAAATTGACATGTGCTGTAAGGGGAAAATACACACCAGATTTAAGACAGTACAAAAAAAAGTAAAATATATGAATAATATTTAATAGCGATTACATGTTAAAATGATAATATTTCAGATAGATTAACTAAAATATATCTTTAAAATCAATTTCACTTTTTTCTTTCCCTTTTCTTAATATGGCTATGAGAAAATTTTAAATTACATATGGCTCACATTATATTTCTACTGGACAAAGTTGTTCGACATGAAAATATGAAATGTGGTATCCGAGACTCTAAGTACGCTTACAGGTCTTTTGACTGCCTCTCTGAACGTGACCATGCAGCATGATTGTTTTACAGATATATCATGGAAAACCACAGGTGGAGACAAATTGTTTCAGCTGATGGCTCTCAATGGACATACTCCAAAATAGAAGCAGTTTTGCAGATTTGCGCATAGCTGACACATAGCAAGCACACATATCAGTTAGCATGATTCAGATCTTTAGCCCAACTATTGTACTCTAATGATTTCACAGCGGTTTCCACCAGGTATTTGTAAGGTGGCTGTGCATCAGGCCTCTCTATGACATCTGACTTTATTATTCCATAGCCTTGAGGAGCTCTTGAGTGTAAAGCTATCACCAAAAAACCATACTGCCAGCAAGATCCAGAGGCACTTCAGACTTCCACTTCCAGAAAGCTATTGTACTCTACTTGGTGCCATTTTTTCCCTTGTAAAATTAGATTGTTGCCATCCTGGTGGCAGTCGTCCAAATCCCACACAGACACAGAACCACTCACTCTCCCCTCAAGTATCCAATAAATTATAGGTAATATCTCAAATGATCCAGAGAGCAATCAAGGGTCTTTAAAAAGTGTCTTCAGTGAAAGAAGAAAAAAAATTGGAGCACAATCTGCCTTGTAAAATCTATCAGTTATATTGTTCACAATAAAGAAGAGTTTTATTTTATGAAAGAACCATGATGGTCTCTATTCAAGTATGTTTAATTTCTATAGCCCCAAACCAACACGGTTATAAGATGAAAGAAGTCCAAGAATGGAATCCCACATCATAGTGTCAGCAGGGCAAATGTATGAAAAAGCAAAAGACAAGGTGGTTTCCAGAAAATGTGATTTTTATTTTTCCTATTAAATTGTATTTAAGATGAAGCTCTAGAACAGCACTATCAAACAGAAGTATAACACAAGGCACAAATGTGAGACATATTCAATTTTAAGTTTTCTATGAGCCACATTTTGTTTAAAAAAGTAAAAAGAGATATGTAAAATTAGTTTTAACAGTATATTTCATTTAATCCTATGAGTCCAAAATAAATCATGCAATCAACATAAAATGAATAACAAGATATTTTACATTCTTATTTCCATACTCTTTGAAATCCAGTGTATATTTACCTACAGCACGTTATAATTCAGCCTAGTCACATTTCAAGTGGAGGGTGACTTCCATGTTGCACAGAACTGGAAAATAAGCACCCTTTTATCCTCTAGTCAGTGGATCTGGTCAGAGCCTTCTATCTATTTTAGTAAATGCTATCATGTTTTTAGTTGAACACAGATTAGAAAAACTCTAGTTATCCTATTTGGTGCCATGATTTTCTTTCCCTAAATTGTGTTTGTTGAACATTTCATCAATTATTTTACATAAAACTTCTTGAATATATAGCATCTTATTAAACATTCTGATGATAGATTATCCCTACATTAAACACTAGGAAATGGGTTCACAAAAATTTGGCAACTTGCTTAGGGTCTCAGAGCTAGGAGCAGGCTGAGGGTCAAAACTTTAGTCTGTTTGTCAGTTGAGCTTTCCTGTGCATCACCCCAAATAGTACAAGGGTGAAAAGAGTAGTGGCTTGCACCCAAGGTGAATTGTAGGACCTAAAATGACTCAGAAAGGCCCAGAAATAAAGGAGCCAAGCTATAAGCCTTTCAGAGCTCTCTCCTCCACAGGGGAAAAGAATGAAAGCCCTTGGAAAGATTTGCACTTCCATCTGGGTCTTAGATCTTATGATGAGATGTAAGGCTACCACCTTACACTAGTGAAGAATTCCTGGGAACTTCAACCAGTCTCCAGTCATTTAGGGGAATTGCAGTGTTGGAACCTAGAACATCTCCTGAATCAGCCTAGTGTTCCCAGATATTTAAGGCCATCAACCCCATGGAATTTTTTTCACCCTTCACCAACCTGCAGTTCTGTGGCAAACTACTGAGGAAAGTAACTTGGTCACAGGCTTTGACCCTTGAAAATATGAGCAATTGATTGACTTCTTTGTAAACCTAGAAATAATAATTAAATTCCCCACTAATTTATCACACAGCCTATTGGTTTTAGTCACTCCTTGGCCCACTTTGCTGACTTCAGATATTTAATCAATTTCCCATAATACTAGCACTTTACATATTTATTGATATATTATTTGATTGTAGCCCAGCACTTATCAAAATTTCCACTGAGAAAAAATGATATTTAAAAAGGGCAGACTAATGAACACAGTAACTACTCGGTCCTTTATATTGGTGGTTTTCAACCATGACTTCACACTGGAATCACCCAGGGAGCTTTAAGAAAATGCCTGGTCTCCCAGCAGAAATCCTGATTTAATTGGTCCAGGATGTGGTATGGGCATCAGGGATTTTAAAGCTCCCCAATGACTGTAACATACAGCCAGGGTTGAGAATCACTGCTCTATATTCTCTAAATATTATCCCTTAGTTATGTTAGCAATGTAAGCTTAAGCAAAGTAAATGGACCATATTTCCTAATATTCACATAAAAATGCCTTCAGAGAATAAATATGCAATGTTATGTCCTCAGGTTTAATGGAGAGTAAATAAAAACATCCAGTCAAACAATATTTCTGCTGTAGATGTTTTCTAACACCTTGAAGATATAAAATAACACATGATAAATTTTTCCTTAGATTAAATCCCAGGAAAAATTTTATTTTTTCCAGAAAATAGTATACTTTATTAAACAGATGAAATAAAATGAGTTTTCATTTCTTGCACTTGAAATATCTATACTTTTGCTTCTTGAACTTTTCTTTCCTTAGAAAAAATTGTCTTTACCACGTACTGTGCTCTAATTCATAAGCCACATCCACTTATTTTTGGAAGTGGATGGAGTATAATCAAGAATGAAAATACATGTTTTCCTCCACGGAATAGAATCATCTACTAACTTTTCACATCTGTTTTTTTCCTGACTTTTCCTGTGACCATATCTTTGTAACACTTTCTCCATCGTGCTGGAAGTTTACAAGGACTAGTTCTTCTTCGACACTATGCCATGATCTGGATCTTTTTCTCTTTATCTCCCCCACCATCCATTAGAATTTATCTGTCCTAGATTTCAATTTCCTCCCTAATAGCCTCCTACACATTAAACTTCATGTCAGTCTGCTTTTTGTGGGACCCCATCAAAAGCACACCCATGAGGTTGGTTGCACATAATATACCCATTTTACAGATGAGTAAACTAACGCCTCGTGAGATGTTATCTCCCAAAGTCCTATAGTGAACAGATGAGAGAACCAGGATTTGAAGCCAGAAAGGTTTTACTTCCGAGCCTATAGCCACAAAAGCATCATTACCAAACCAAGGCTACTGGATGGGGTGTTTTCGGATACTTTACAAATAAGCATCATTGTTTTGTTTTCACTTTTAGGAAACTTTTGGATAGCTCTTGGGATCCACACATGTAGAAGGAGGAGAAGGAAGCAGGATTGGACAGAAGGAGAAACCGAGCTGCAATGATGCTCTGACAGAGGTCTCAACCTTTGGGGATCTCAGGAGTTGAGGTGACCCTTTTGTTAGGGTGAGGGGTCTGGGCCCTTATTCCCCTCACAGTGATCAGTCATTGGATGCAGGCTGCCTTTGGATAGGGACCAGACCTTGGGAGAGATACCTAAGGGACCTTTTTTGTTATATCCCAGCAGCCAAGGAGTAAATTTCCCATTCCTGAAGGGGGTTGTTTGGGGAGGATCACAGCATTCACACCAGGTTTGTTCTAAGGTGACACATCCCAGCGGTTAACCTAGAGATGCCTGCCCCAAAAACTACTGGCCAGGCTCAACATGATCAAGCCAAGCAGATAGAACTTATAGAAAAACAGATCAATCCTGTTTTTAGTGGTGAGCTTGGTAGCAGTGATTCAGAGTGCCTGGGCATGCTGAAGAGACCCCAGGGAAAATGTACCACCCTACAACCTGACTGCCCACGGGCTGCCAGGCCCTTGTGAAACACCTGTTACCAAAGCACATCTATTTGTGATCTAGTCTCTCCCTAAATAACACACAACTATTCAAATAAGCAAAATATTTAAATGAATAGTAATGTTAAAAATATGTACATCTTATTTTTTTACTGTCAGCTCCCAATTCGTCTTACCAATGACCTATAAATTGATCCAGTGTGTGCTCTGGAGGTTCAGCCTCAGGACACATGTCCCAAGCTCCCCCATTCCCCTTTGTAAATAAAGAAGTAGTCATATCCAAGCATATCCTGATACCTGAAATAGCAGCTTAAATATGAAATAAAATTTTACTTAAATATTTAGTTTTCTTATTTTCCAGGAATCTTTTCAACATCTGGCTCTTGCTGCTTCTGGGAATAAGAGTTCCAGGTAACAGCAGAGAATTTTGTAGACAAACATTTCATTTTTTGTGGAAGCAGCCTTGGGGGTCCTGGAAGACCACATCCCAGTGGACATGAAACTTGCTTATCATTTGTCAAATGAAATTAGATAATAGGCTGCACATTGCTTCTGGACAAAAAGCACACAGAGCCCCAGTTCCTTACTCATGAGCCACAGCACAGGTGGGCTTCCACAGTGATGAGTGATGGCCAGGAATTTTGGGGTGGGTGATGTGTATGGTCGTGGGGCAGCCTAACAGTCCACTGAGGGAGATTCCTGATCCCAAGGAGAGGTACTAGATGGGGGTGGCTTCTGGAGCCATTGCTACTATTCTTGGAATGGTGGTCAGGTTGATATTTGGGGAGGATAAAGTTAAACTATATGGATATGACAAAGCAAATGAAGTTCATAAATTTAAAAAGATGTACTAAAAAGAAAATTTATGAAAAGATTTATAACCTACTGCTGTAGATAATGCGGTCCCCCTTCAAGGAAAGACTTGTCCAGCTCCTGGGAATGTGGTCATCAGAGGGTCTTCAGCTCTCTGGACCTTTAGGAATTGCCTCAGTTGCAGAAAACTGCCCTGTCCAAGGTCACAGTCCTTCTCAGGGCAGCTCACACCCAGTGAATAAACAATATGGGGGAATAAAGGCCTGGCCATCTCAGTTCAGTTTGGTACAACTCTGAATGGGCTCTCCAGCTCCAGAGTTCCCTGAAGGGTTGGCCAAGGCTGTTGCTGGGTCTGCATTACTCTTGACTCCTCCCTCTGCCCATTCCTGCTTCCTTCCCTTCCAATCAGAATGTCTGCTTCCTGGAAAACCCAACCTATGACAGGACCTAAGAAGATACAGTGCTCAGGAAAGGATAATTTCCTTTAGGTCATTTTCCAGCCAACACCAGAATCCCTTTTAACACTACTCTTGGGTGGAAACATCTCCATTTACCTTCTATCATTGGACAACTGTGACGAGACTGAATGCTCCCTGACAAGTTGAAATTGATATCCCTGACACTTTCAGCCCTTATGATCTGTTCTTCCTCTTGCAGTGATAAAGAACACAATGAATTTTTCTTTCAAAGCAATACTTCCTCAAACCTGTTGTGTAGGGTTTTCAACCTAAGTGTCACCATATCCTTTAAATCTTTCTCAAAGGTCGTCAAGCTTTGAAAATCTATTAACGTCCTGGATGTCCTTTCCTGAACACACTCTAGGTGTTCCAAACCTTTCAGACAATGTACTGCTCAAAAAGAAATTAATGTCTCTCTGTAAGGTATAAACATCATAGAGAGGAGTGGGACTGTCACTCACTTTTTAATAACGCTATTAGTATGGATGCTTTGAATAGCATTAGCTATTTTAGCAACCACATCAAAATATTTACTCATATTGGCTCATGAAATTTTAAGAGTAAAGGAAAAATTAATAAATGAGACTGCATTAATATTTAAAACATCTGCTTGTCAAAAGACTCTATTAAGAAAATGAAAAAGCAAATAACAGAATGGGGCAAAGCATATTATATATATATATATATATATATATATATATATATATATATATATATATATATATATTACATATAAATATATACCTTATGTATATATATAAATTTTATATACTGCTGATATGGTTCATGGTACAATCATTTAGGAAAGCTGAACATATATATGTCTATTATCTAACAACTCCATTGCAAGGAGTTTCTGTTCAACAGAAATGCGTACATATGTTCATCAAAAGACACATATAGGAATATTTATAGAAGTACCATTCACAACAGCCAAAATATGAAAATAACCAAATACCCATCATAGTAGAATAGATAAATAAATTGTATAATTGTACCATGGAATACAACACATCAATGAAAATGAACGAACAATTGCTACACAGGACAGCATGGATGAATCTTATAAGCATAAGGTTGAATGAGAGAAGCCATATTTTAAGTTCATACTGTATGATCCAATTATATAAAATTCAAAAACAGGCAAAACTAATTTATAGTGTTAGAGGTTGGGAGGAAGTAGTTCCTAGAAGGAAGTGTAAGAGGAGTTTCTAGACTATTAATAATATTCTGTTTCTTGATCTGGGTGCTGGTTACACATGTGTGCTCTCCTTGTGAAAATTCAGTGAGCTGTATTTACTATTATTATTTGTGCACTTTTCTGTAATATTTCAATAGAAAGCATTACTTCAGAATGAACTTGTAAGATAATTGATGTTTTGTTGCAGTGAATCTAGGTTCATTTCATAGCAATGGCTGTACCAGGTTGTTCCTCATTTGTGTTTCTTTCACAAAAATTGTTGATTTCATCAACACTCAGGTGCTATAGTAACAAGAGTAAAGCAAATGGAGGGCCAATAATAATAAATAAATTCTTAGATATTTACCTATGCAGCTACCATTTCTGGTATCATTTTCCTTCTCATTTAAAGACTTCACCATTTCTCTTAGTGATGGGTCTGTTGTGTTGAATTATTTCAGCTTTTACATGTCGGATAGAGTCTTTATTTAACTTTCATTTTTTGAAATAATCTCCTTTCCCTTCCACAGTATTTTACCCCAAATTTCTGAATAAAACAGAAACTAGGAGTTGACAAAAAAAAAAAAAAAAAAAAAGGACTGGGCAATATTTAAAATGCCTTCTTTAAATAAGAGAGGATTATGCAGTGAGTGACCTAGAATTTTCCAGGTTTTCACACCTGCCTACTGACTAGAAAGTAATTGTGTGACACATTTATAACTCAGGAAGATGATGTAATGGTTGTGCCTCTAGACCTAGGTCTATCTCATCTTAACCTCCAGCTTCTAGACTATGGAAACAGCATGTGTGCAGCTCCAAGAAAATAAGACAGGTTCATCTAAAAGTCCATGCAGCTGGACACCCTAGACTGTGGGCAGGAATGTCTCAAAATTATTTCAGGCAGAAAGAAAATATGGAAAAAATAATGAAGTAGATCCTGGGATCTGTCTGTAGACTGAGAAAGAGTATGGTCGTCTAGGAGACTGAGTCTAGTACTTCATGTCCAAAATGCTAATGACCACCAGCAGAAGTTATCACTCAGGGAAATAGGGCATAAGAGCAAATTACATGGTGTGGGATTCACAGGATATTTTTATACAAATGAAATGTAGTTAAAATCAACAGCAGTGACTGTCTTCATAGGAAAAAAGGAGCAATGCAAAATAAGGCTGAGAGATGTCTTTTATCTGATTATAGTGAAAGAACTGTGTCTGTTCCTAACCAAGAATAAACCCTCTGTCCTCTGGCTCTCATCCCATCCCTCTACATTTTCCCTCAAGTCTATATTTTACCTTTTAACAGCTTGGAGATATAATTCACATACCATAAAAATCATTCATTTAAAGCATACAATTAAATGTTTTTAGTACATTCACAAAGTTGTGCAAATATCAGCACAATCTAATTTTAGAACACTTCATCACTCCAAAAAAGAAACCCCATGCCCATTGGCAAGCACTCCCTAAAGCCCTTCACAAGCCTCTGGCAACACAACTAATCAACCTTCTGTCTTTATTGATTTGCCTATTCTGGACTTTCATACAAATGGACTCATACAATATGTGGTGTTTTGTGACTGACTTCTTTCCTTTAACATGATGTTTTCAAGATTCATCCATGCTATATATGTGAACTCATATATCTCACTCTTTGTTGATGCATGTACTTTATGATGATGTGTGTATGATATATATGTACATCAAATATGTGATGATATATGATACATATATGGCATATGTAATGATGAATTTATATATATCTCATGTATATATGACAGTATATGTATATGTATGTTAGTATATGTATACTACAGTTATAGATGTACATTACATATCTCACACTTAGCTGATGAATGTATTCTGTATGGACATATGTGAATTCACTTGACCCTTGAACAACGTGGGGATTAGATAAGTCAACACTCCATGCAGTCAAAAATCTGTGTATGACTTTAGAGTCAGCCCTCCACAGTCATGGTTCTGCATCCACAGATTCAACCAGTTGGAAATCATGTAATGTTGGAATATCTATTTAGTGGGAAAAAAATCCATGAGTATAAGTGGACCCACACAGCTCAAACCCATGTTGTTCAAGGGTCAACTGTACAGATACTTACCCTGCCATACCATATTCTGATATGATGGCAGGCTGGGTATACATATTTACCTCTCATCACTCCCAAGTCTCCAGGGAAATAAGACTGTAGACATGTAATGTAGAACAAATCTAAAACAATAAGGAGAAATGGAGATGAGCGAGTGGAGCAGTCATTGAAAGATAGATTTCAACACATTTCTGGAAGGAAAGCAGACAAAAACAAGTTTAAGACAATTAGAATGGGAGCAACTTAACCAAGGTAGTAAAAAACTTACACACTGAAAACTACAAAACATTGCTGAAAGAAGACACAAATAAATGTAAAGACATCCTGTGTTCATGAATTGGAAGGCGTAATATTGTTATGATGTCAATACTATCCAAAGTCAACTACAGATGTAATTCAATTCCTATCAAAATCCAATGGCATTTTTGCAGAAACAGAATATTCATGCCAGAATGCATATGGAATCTCAAAAAACACTAAATAGCCAAAATAGTCTTGAAAAAGAGGAACAAAGTGGAGGGCTCACATTTCCTGATTTCAAAACTTATTAAGAAGCTACAGTAATCAAAACAGTGTGGTACTGTCCCAAAGACACATATAGACAATGGAATAGCATAGAAAACTCAGAAATAAACCCTCATATATCGGGTTGGCCAAAAATTTTGTTTGGGTTTTTCCATAACATCTTACAGAAAACCTGAACAAACTTTTTGGCCAATCCAATATCTGTCAAATGATTTTTTATAAGGGCTCCAAGATCATTCAATAGAGAAAGAACAGTCTCTTCAAAAATGGTGTTGGGAAAACTAGGTATACACATGCAAAAGAATAAAGTTTGACCCTTTCCTTATACCAAAATTACCATATACAAAAATTAAATTAGATTAAGAACCTAAATGTAAAGCCTAAAACTATCAAAGTTTTAGAAGAAAACACAGGATAAATACTTTATGACATTGGATTTGGAATGATTTCTTGGATATGACACCAAAAACACAGGCAACAAAAGTAAAAATAGATAAATTGGATTACATCAAAATTTATAACTTCTGTGCATCAAATGGCATGATCAACAGAATGAAAAGGCAGCTTACAGAATGGGAGAAAATATTTGCAAATCATGTATCTAATAAAGGAGTATTATAGAGAATATATAAAGAACTCTCCAGCTGAAAAACAAAAAATAAAATGGGCAAAGGACTTGAATAGACATTTCTTGAAAGATAATATACAAATGACTAACAAGCATATGAAAAGATGCTCAACATTACTAATCATCAGTGAAATGCAAATCAAAACCACAATGAGATATCACTTCACACCCATTAGGATAAGAAAGAAAGAGAGAGAGAGAGAAAGAATGGGGAGAGAGAGGGAAGAAAGTGAGGAAGAAAGTGGAGGGGAAGGGAGGGAGAGGAAAAATGTTGACAAGAATGTGGAAAAATTAGAAGCCTTGTGCACTGTTGATGGGAATGTAAAATGGTACAACAGCTATAGAGAAGAGTATGGCAGTCCCTCAACAAATTAAAAATGGAATTAATATATGATTCAGCAATTCCACCGCTGGGTATATATTCAAAAGATTTAAAAGTAAGGTCTCAAAGAGATATTTGCACACCCATATTTGTAGCAGCATTATTTACAACAGCTAAAGGGTTGAAGCAGCCCAAGTCTCCATCAGTGGATGAATAACATATTAATTGTGATATATACATACAATGGAATATTATTCAGCCTTTAAAAAGAAGGAAATTCTGACACATGCTACAATATGAATGAACCTTGAGAACATTATGCTAAGTGCAATAAGCCAGTCACAGAAAGACAAATATTGTATGATTCCACATATATAAGGTAACTTGAGTAATCAAATTCATAAAAACAGAAAATGAATGGTGGTTTCTAGGGAGTTGGGGGAGGGGAAATGGGGAGTTGTTTAATGAGTATAGAGTTTTAGTTTTGTAAGATGAAAAAGTTCTGGAAATTGGTTATGCAACAATGTGACTGCACTTTACACTACAGAGTTGTATATTCTTAAATGGTTAAGATGGTAAATTTTATGTCATGTGTATTTTATCAAATTTTTTTAAAAATTAGGATGGGAGCAAGTGGTACAGAACAGGCTATGAAAGGGCTGCCTGAAAGTGGAAGACAGTCCATCAAGGGATCCGACAGAAACCCCAGTGCAGAATCAGTACTTGGGTCAAGAAGTATACTGAAAACAAAGGAATTAACATGATTACTATAATTCTGTATGCATAAAGCTGCACATATTGTCAGCCTATCACAGGAAGAAAACTCAGTATTTAGCCCCACTGAAATAAAGGGGACGGGTTCTCTGTAGAAATTGAATGGATGCCCTGGGGAGAGCTTGACCTTCTCTTGTGGATGTTGTTGCCCAAGATGAAAAATCTCCCATGCACACTTATTCTGGCATTTTGGTTGTTAGGAGCTTGAGAGCTGGCTGTCCCCTCACACAAGGACAGAACCACAAAATTAACATAACCTACAGATAGATGTAGAATGCTCCAACTTAGTCTCTACACTCAAGAGGCATACAGAGGATGCTTACATCCAAGCCTAGAATCATAAACCCAGGCTTTCACTTTACAAAGTGAAAACCAACATCACAAATAACAAAGACCAAGACAAAACACAGAAATTACAACCCTGGAGGACCAGATGTTACTATAAGAACAAAGCAGAATTTATCAACAACACTTGAATTGATATTGATAGATAGATAGTTTGGCCATACGATAAGAACAAATGCTATGGAGAAGAAATGATCAAAAGCAAAGAAAAATGCTTATGAATAAAATTGTGACTTTTAAAAATAGAAACAATGGAAGTTTCAAAGAATGAAGAGCAAAATAAAAGTCAAAGTTATGAGTGAAAAAAATTAGATATAGAGGTCCAATGGCCAACAAATGAGTCCAATAGAGATAGAGAAAATAGTAAAAGGAAATTTTCAAATAAACAATAGGAAAATCCCCTGGGTTGAAAAAAACTGAAGATTAAGAGAGTCCAATAAACCCCCAGAAAAACAAATGAGCAAAAGCCCACACAACAAGCCCTGACTAAGGTATATTTTCAAGAAATTTCAGCACATCAATGAAAAAAAGATCCTAAAATCTTCTAAGTGGGAAACAATGCCCAGATCACCCATAACAGAAATAAACATCCTGAGTAATAAAAAACGGTGCCTTCAAGCCCCAAGCAAAACGACTTTTGATCTGTAATTCTACAGCCAATTTTATTCTCAATGGAGTGTGAGATCAGAACAAGGACATTTTGAACATATAAAGGCTCAGGAAGCAAATAGTTTCCATGTTCCTTTCTTAGGGAGTTACTTAAGGGCCAGAAGACTTAGAAAGAGAATACAGGATCCAAGGAACTATAGGACAATCCTGGAGAGAAGAAGAAAGGTAACATGATGAAATCTCTGAGCAGATCTAGAAAGATTTTCTTTTTAAAAAACAAAGATTTTTAAGGAACGTCCATACTGTTCTCCATAGTGGCTGGATCAATTTACATTCCCACCAACAGTGCAAGAGGGTTCCCTTTTCTCCACAGCCTCTCCAGCATTTATTGTTTCTAGATTTTTTGATGATGGCCATTCTGACGAGTGTGAGATGATATCTCATTGTAGTTTTGATTTGCATTTCTCTAATGATTAATGATGTTGAGCATCCTTTTATGTGTTTGTTGACAATCTGTATATCTTCTTTGGAGAAATGTCTATTTAGGTCTTCTGCCCATTTTTGGATTGGGTTGTTTGTTTTTTTGTTATTGAGCTGCATGAGCTGCTTGTAAATTTTGGAGATTAATCCTTTGTCAGTTGCTTCATTTGCCAATATTTTCTCCCATTCTGAGGGTTGTCTTTTGGTCTTGTTTATGGTTTCCTTTGCTGTGCAAAAGATTTTAAGTTTCATTAGGTCCCATTTGTTTATTTTTGCTTTTATTTCCATTTCTCTAGGAGCTGGGTCATAAAGGATCTTGTTGTGATTTATGTCATAGAGTGTTCTGCCTATGTTTTCCTCTAAGAGTTTGATAGTGTCTGGCCTTACATTTAGGTCTTTAATCCATTTTGAGTTTATTTTTGAGTATGGTGTTAGGGAGTGTTCTAATTTCATACTTTTACATGTACCTGTCCAGTTTTCCCAGCACCACTTGAGGATATGGGGAGGGGGAAGGGTAAGCTGTGACAAAGTGAGAGAGTGGCATGGACATATATACACTACCAAACATAAAATAGATAGCTAGTGGGAAGCAGCTGCACTGCACAGGGAGATCAGCTCGGTGCTTTGTGACCACCTAGAGGGGTGGGATAGGGAGGGTGGGAGGGAGGGAGATGCAAGAGGGAAGAGATATGGGAACATAGGTATATGTATAACTGATTCACTTTGTTATAAAGCAGAAACTAACACACCACTGTAAAGCAATTATACTCCAATAAAGATGTTAAAAAAAAAATGGAGAAAGAAAAAGGGAATGAATAAAAAGAGGAGAAGAGGGGAGAGAAAGACAAAAGAAGAGCATGAAAGAGAGTCTATAATATCCAAATATCCTGTATGATTAAAAGTTTACATTAACTTGAAGATATTATAAAGATACATTCTTCTCAAAAAATAATAAAGGAATTTAGAAGCTACAAGAAAAACAAAACACAATAATAAAATAATTATCACAATAATAAGAAAACTTTAAGTGGGTGATTTTAATTAATTAAATAAAATAAATAAAATATATTTGAGCTTGATGTTGAAAATATTCTCCTTTAAGTGACCCAACAGTAATACATGTTCTGAGATCTTAAATACAATGGAATTGTACTTGCTGTCACACTTGAACTATAGTTCAGTTATGGCAGTCTATATCCAAAAAATCCATTTTTCTTAGGTCTTTCAGGACATTTAAAATTTTCTCTTCCAGTTCTCATCTATTTCATTATTGTTTCTGCTTCATCCAGAGTCAGTTGTCTCACAACTATTTTTTCAGAATCCTCACCACCAGCTACCATTTTGTATTTTATTTGTCACCCTTGTCTGCAAGTAAGGCTGTAAAACATAGAATTTTCTGGGTACATTTCCATCATCAATAATATAAAGATTCTATTAGTCAAAAGGAAAGGGAAAATTAATATGTTTAGGCAGATGAAAGTTCACCCATCTATACACCACAAAATTAACTACAGATGTAGAAATAAAACTTACTGCATTACATTATAGTTTTTGAAAATTATATGTGCCGATATGAGCCTAGACCTTAAGTTTCAGAATCAAATACCATTCAGTGACTTGTCTCTAGTTCAGTGGCTTTTACATACATTATCTCACATAATCATTAAAGTAAAATAGTTCTGCATACTAGATATTATTACTATCAATTTACAGATTAAACACAGAGGTATAGCATGATAAAAGAATTGTCCAAGGCTATAAGGCTAGGAAATAACAGATTTAGGACCCCAATGCAAATCACCTGATTCTGATTCGAGGGCTATTTCCTTGTTATCACCCCCTCCAGTAACCCTTCCTGCAACAGGTTAAATTTCCCTTTCAGGGTCAGTATTGCAAGGGTGATTATATATATATTTATGTCCAACTGCTGTCTTGTCCACCTGCCTTAGTTAGCTCAAGCCCATTAGCCAAAACAGAAAGTTTTCATCGATTTTACCCAATATTAAGAAAAACAACCAAAAGGTCCATGTATCACAATGGAGAGCAATAAGCAAACATAAGCAGGAAATTAAAATTATGTCCTATAGCACTGAGAAATGCAGGAAGTAAGCACTTAATTCTTATTGACTTAAATGTCCTAGGTAATTCATTTAGCATTTTTTATTCATTTATTCAACACATACTGCCTGTAAGGTGAATCCTTGTGAAGAAGCAGCCAGATATAAAGCAGCATGTCTCTGAAGTTTCTAGATATACCCTGAATGAATAGAGATTGAACTTCTTGCTCTTTAGTACCAAGAAGCATCTGAGGACTCAGATTTCATGAACACAACTTTCTTTGAAGCATTCCAATTTTTAACTCAAAAACCAAAGAGTCATGAGTATTTAGCCTGGCGCAGTTGTTGGGGATCATTAATTAAAGAAGCATATTAGATACAGTAGAATCCAGTCTCAGAAGAGCTGTCTGTGAGGTTTGCTCTAAGATAGATCTAGATGTTAACTACAGGTGACTGCAATTAAATATGGGAAGCATGGCAAGATCTTAAGGGAAGGAGGATAATAATGTAAGATTGCTAGAGGCCTTGTCTCTTCAGAGATGTAATTAATACTGATTAACCTAAGATCAATAAGAAAAGTGTTAAGCAACTTAAGAGCAATGTCTAAGACAAAAGAAACAGAAAGACAGATCTCAAACACTAAACAAAATACTGAATCAGCTGTTAAAGATAGTATAGAACTATCAAGAAAAGAGAGCAAATTTTAAAACTACAAACAAGATGTTAGAAAAGTGATCAAATATATCAGTTATAAACATAGATGTGACATCTATTGATATCTGGTTAAATATGGAAGATGAAAGACATTTTTACTTCTTGATATATGCTCAAAACAAGGAACAATAAAACATGTTTTTAAAAACTACTTTATCTTTAATATAATAAGAAAAAGGACACTACCAGAAATGAAAACTACAAAGCATATATACCCCCAAACAGTGATATTTGGATTTTAAGGCAGAACATTGGTGAGGGGAACACAGAATCCCTCAGACACTGATGAGGAAACAGGTTTCTTGCTTATTATGGCACAATATTGAAAGGCTTGTCCAGTGATTCTCTGTTAGCAATGAAATTGAAGTCTGTGGACTGGGCCTGGGAAAAGGCAGATAATATCCCTCAAGAGACCCAACCTGAAACCAAAGAACAGCAGGAGAAGTGAAGTTGAAGGAGAAATTGCCATTTCTAATTGTGTATGACCTATCCTGGGAGTCTGGGGAGACTTTTGGAGGTAAGGCCCAGACAAGAAGGAAAAGAGAAAGTTATCCTCAAGTTACCAAACAGGGAGTGTGACTTGATGGACATTGCTCTGAGCCACACAGAAACTGAGATGTGCTCCCCAGCAAAAGATTTCTTAAAAAAGATCCAGTGAAGAGATATTCAGGAAAATAAATCTAAATAGAAATTTAAGGCTCTTCTACCTTCCTGCCCACCCTCAAAACACACTTGAAAATAGTCTCACATTTCAGAGAGAAGTAATAAGGAGAAAAGAACCAGCTATGGACTTATGAATAGAAACTGTGGAGAACAAAAAGGAAAGGAATATAAATAAAAGACAGAGGAAGAACACACAGCCCAAGAGAAACTATTTAAGGAATCAGACAAATAATCTCCATACTCAAGCAGATTATAAACATAATTTCAAAAATTCAGAAAGGCACAAATTGTACATACAGGTACTCAAATAATAAGAGGAAGAAAGAAGAAAACCTTCCAAAAAGAAGATAAAGAGAAAAGAAATAGAATAAAAGAAAATGGAGCCACTCCCTAGCTCTATATAACTGAAACTGTGAAAAAAAATTGTTTTAATTAAATTCTTTGGAAATTATCCTACAGGCATACAGCAAATGGCAAAATATTTATTCAAGAAAATCTAAATACTGATAAGCACAGTGAGAATTTGTGGCACTTGAGCCATGACCTGCTACCTTTCTACCCACCCCCAGTTCAATGTGACTGAAGCTCCACTTCAGCTCACAGTCAAGAACTACAGTATCTCTCAGAAATGTTGAAATATTGATGGCCAGCCCATCAATATTTCTCATCCCCTCCCAATTTCACATATCAGAAGCTAAACTGCAGGTGATTTCAGCCAAGGAGTCAGGGGTTTCCCTTGACTCCTCCCTTAGTAGACAACTCAGTCACCAATCATAGGACATAGGCTCTTATAGAGGGTATCCAGGGACAGCAGGCTGAGAGTACTGGGACCCTGATCACTCTCATCCCAGTTCACTCATAGAGTGGAGGTTCCAGAGAAGCAAGCTGAGAAGACCAGATGCTACTGCTCTACCTAGTGTGCCACTGATAAATCACTCTAAGAAAAGAAAGACACTGTTCCCACTACCAGTTCTGGAGCAGTGGCTCAGAGAGTTACCACAGGGGAGAGACAAGCTATAAGAATAGAGAGCTTCTTGAAAGAGTATGGGAAAATTCAAGCCTAAGGTCACTCTCAAAAACAGTGGAAATTTTACTAGTAGACAATTCGGGGGAAGCTGATAGCTTCATGAGAGCAACAGATCAAACTGTAGGTCAGCTGGATCACCAGAAAGAACCAAGGAAATAGCTAAGAAGAGCCCTCCTGCAGTCAGAACAACCTCAGAGACTGGCCTAAAAAATACTCCTGAAGTGGAGTCCAAAATTAATTGAATGAGACTGTGTGCAATTTATGCCCCGGGGCATTATTGAAAACAATATGGCAATCCCTCAGCAATTAGAGGAGCCTAACAACGGTGCATAACAACAATAGTTTAAACAGATTAGCTTAACAGAGAGACATAGTTGAAAACAGCCCTCCTAAAACCACCTGTCATCAGAGGGTAACTGTGTGCATACCCGAGGCTGTACCTTTAACACCAGAGGCTTCACACTGGGAGTAGGGGGAAAAAACTTCACCAAAATTGCCCAGCCAAGTCACTAAATAAATGAACACTCAAACAACAACAAACTCTGGAGGGGAATCAATATGCAAAGTTGCTAAAATATATTATCTAAAATGCCAGGTTTTTATCAAAAACTTATGAAACATGCAAAGAAACAGGAAAGTTTATTTGTATGTACCCCAAACAAAAGGGGAAAAAATAGGCAACAGAAACTGCATGTAAAAGGGTCCAGATGTCTGACTTAACAAAGACTTCAAAAGTTTTCATAAATATGTTTAAAATGTATATAATATATTAATGTGTATATGAAGATTTAAAAATGTGCATTACAATATTGAAAGCCACACTTGAGACAAGAAGCAATACCAAAAAATCCCAATGTTTAAAATACTGTGGATGTACAGGACAACCTGATAAAATCACACTAAATGAAGAGAAAAAGAACAAAGATTAAAAATCAGGGCTTCCCTGGTGGTGCAGTGGTTGGGAACCCGCCTGCCAATGCAGGGGAGATGGGTTCAATCCTTGGTCCGGGAAGATCCCACATGCTGCAGAGCAACTAAGCCCATGCACCAAAACTACTGAGCCTTGCAAGCCACAACTACTGAAGCCTGAGCACCTAGAGCCCGTGCTCTGCAACAAGAGAAGTCACCACAATGAAAAGCCTGCGCACTGCCAGGAAGAGTAGCCCCCACTCGCAGCAACTAGAGAAAGCCCGTGTGCAACAACAAAGACCCAACGCAGCCAAAAATAAAATAAATTTAAAAAAAATTAATAGAAGTAGAAGAAAGACAAGAGGTCTATTATACATACATAATTGAATTATCTGAAGAAGATAATAGGAAAAAATCAAATAAAAAATAAGCAGAGATATAATAGAAGAAAACTTGACTGAATAAATTAGATGTGAATTTGCTGTTCAAAAAAGACATGTCATGTTCCAGGAAAAACTGATACAAGCATCAACAGTCATACCTGGAACAGTTAATGAACTTCAAGGAAAATGAAATGATAGTATGGACATCCACATTCTCTAAACCAAGTGAAAGCAAAATATAGTTTAAAAATAAAGGTATTACTTGTAAAACCCTTCAATTTAAAAATTTTTAAATAATTTCTAAATAACAGGATAAAAAGGAACTCATAACTGAATTTCTAGGTACTGGTGTAAGGATAGACAATGATTAATAGAATGGAATTTTCAAGAAATAAATAAATATTCAAGAAATAAACCCATACATCTATGGTCAATTGATTTGCTACAAGGATGCCAAGACCATTCAATGGGGGAAAGAATATTCTTTTCAACAAATAGTTCTGGAACAACTAGATATCCAAATTCAAAAAAACAAATTCCTTACCTCACAGTATATACAAAAATTAACTCAAAGTGTATCAAAGATCTATATATAAAAGCCAAAATTATAAAACTCTTAAAAGAAAACATAAGGTCAATCTTCAAGACTATGGATTTGGCAATGGTTTCTTAGATATGATATCAAAAACACAGGCAAAAAAAGAAAAAAATAAATTGAACTTCATCAAAATTAACAATGTTTGTGCATCTAAAGACATTACCAAGAAAATATAAAGACACAGAATTAGAGAAAATATTTTAAAACAATATATGTGATAAGAGTATAGTACTCAGAGAATATAAAGAACTCTTACAACTCAACAATAACAAAAAAAGTCGAAGAACTTAATTTTAAAGTGAGCAAAAGACTTTAGACATTTCTTCAGAGAAGATATAAAAATGGCCAATAATGCATGAAAAAGATGTTCAACGTTATTAGTCAGGAGGAAAATGCAAATCAAACCCACAATGATGTACCATTTCCAACGCATTAGGATAGCTAGAATAAAAAAGACAGACAATAGCAAGTGTTGGTGAGAATGTGGGGAATTGGAACCCTCGTACATTTGCCAGTGAGAATGTAAAATTGTGTGCATGTTGTGAAAACAGTTTGGCGGTTCATCAATAAGTTAAACATAGAATTATCATATGACTCAGCCATTCTACTTCAAAAGAATTGAAAACAGATGTTCAAAAAAAAGGTTGTATATGAATGTTTACAACAGCACTATCCACAATAGCCAAAAGGTGAAAACAATCTAAATGTCCATCAACCAATGAATGGATAAACAAAACGTAATATTCATACAATGGAATATTATCCAGCCATAAAAGGGAATGAATACAGATACAGTCTACAACATGGATGAAACCTGAAAACATTATGCTAAGAGAAAGAAACTAGACACAAAGGCCAATTGTATGATTCCATTTCTATGGAATAGCCAGAATTAAAGGGTATGCATTGAAGTCAGAAGGGAAGTGACAGAAGCCTAAGCAACTTTGTTTCATTTTCTTTGCCTAGAAAATCAGACATGTGGAGCAGTTTGTATGAAAGGTCCCTTTCCAGGTCTAGCATTTGTCATCATTGTATGAGTTAGCACCACTGCCATTAACAACAGTTGTTTTTTTCTTTATTTTAGGAAAGTAAGATTGCCTCATACAAGAGTTCCATTTCATGTTCTCAACCTCAAAGAAACACTGGAGGTGTGGGCAGACTGGAAAGATGAATCTCATCCATTATTAGGTAATCACTAGGCAGAGTAGTTGGTAACTTTTCTCATACGGTTTCTTCTTCCCTCATGCAAGTGCTTCAAAAAATCAACCTCTGTCTCTCTGTATCTCTCCATATATATATAAAATATATATAGTATAGTATATATGTATATATATATATATATATATATATGTGTATATATATATATATATATATATATATATATATACTCTAAGCACTAAATTGGCATTACATATTACCTAATTTAAGAACCTTTATATAAGAAACTTGCCTTCTTTCTCTTCTTAATACTATTCCTTACTCTCTAAATTGCTTGAATAAAAAGGGAATATGAGCTCTGACTTGAATGGTGAAAAAAAATCACTGTTGTCTTGATTATGCACTGACTGCATAGTAGTGCAAAAGGCGAGACAGATAAGGTAACACATTTTAGCTAAATCAGAAAGTGCATTTTTACCAATTTCACTTTGATGAGGTTTCCCCAACAACACTTATCTGGTACAAAGATAGCTCTAGATTTAGGCAAAAGAGATTGTGTGCCTCTGTTTCACCCCCAAATTATCAAAATCTCAGCGAAATTGTTGGCTTTGATCAAACATAGAATGTTCACTTTTGGCTGCCTCCCGGGAAGATGACCTAGTTTGTATTTGTGATGAAGCCATGGAAAGAGCTGTGGCTTCCCCACTTTCACTTTTCAAAGGCTCTGATACTCACCCAGGTCCACAATAGCTCTCAGTTCCAACCCATTAGTTCTGAGACAACTTTACAAAGCCGCATGCGGAAGACAGAAAACAGCAGTCCAACTTTCCCCTTTGCACTATGGACAAAATAACATAGAATCATCTCAGAGGATAGATAAACCACACGGGCTCAGACTACTCAAATGATCCAGTGCATCCCAGACAACCTGAAACCAACAAGCATCATGCTACACTGGTTATTTATAAGGCACTGTCAGGAAAACAACCACCTAGAGCTCCTGGAGAAGCCCGCACCCCTGCTGCTCCCAGACCCATGCCTCACTCCACCACGTCCTCGCACCATTGTTTTGAGCTGAATGCACACAGCTCGCCGAGCTTTTCATCGGCTCTTAAATCCACTGCTGCTCATGCATGAAATATCTTTGGGTTCCATTAAAAAAATAAATGTGCTAACAAGCTGTTAAACCACATTTTACAACAAAGGCATCAAACTGATGACTTAGCTTCAAAAATATGGACTAACCAGAATAATAAAGTCTTTGTAGAACTTGGATAAATGAAGTGATTACCTCACAGTGAGGGAAATCTGTGGGGCACATCCACGTAATCAAAAAAATAAGTTCCTGATCCTCAGAGGAGAATTCAAAACACTCTGCCTTGCCTCCCAACAGTCCTGAGCCCAAAGGGTTTGGACAGGAGGAAAAACAACACAGGTACAAAAAAAGCAGCGGGCAGGGGGTGGGAGAAAGAAAGAAGTTCAGTCAGTTCTTTGATTAACAAGGCTTCTTGCTGGACTTAAGTACAAACAGCTGCCTGGACTCCAACAGCCAAACCTAAATCTAAACACTCCACTGTTTACATAACCCAAACTTAATCAAGCGACTATATAATCCACCAATTTAAAGTATCCCGAAGAGTTTCAATGTAATGTTGGTTTTCTCACAAGCCAGTCCATCAACAAGCTGTTTAAAATGCCAGCTATTCCAGCTCAGTTTCCAATCTTGCAGCATCTCTTGCTTTGCTCATACTGCAGGGCTGTTCAGGGAAGAATACTTAGATGATTTGGCATTATAAACCATTTCCTGTTATTCTTCTGTTGGCACAGTACACAGTATTTGTTTAATAAATCCAGAATCCAGATTGTATTTAAGTTTGGTTTGATAGGGTTTAGTATTACAGCAATATTGTTACTAATAAAGAAATATATTTCTTTATTCTTCTATGGTATTCAATACCACAGAAGATGTGCTCTGAGATGGATAGATGAAGGTAATTTTCATGAGAGAAAGGAACTTATGAGAAAGATACTAGAAAAAGAAAAATGCTCATGATGTTAAACTAAGGCTAAGAAGTCGAATGCCAACAGAGGACAGTGATATAACCTAAATGAGAGAAACCAGGTGGGCCCTAGGGTCGTGGAATCAGCACAGAATATTTAGGACCATGTGGCAAATTGGAGTTCATATACTCCATCTAAAGAAGGTCTATGCTATCCAGCGCCAGCCCATTTTAAAAAATAACACCTGTATTGAGATATAATTCATATAGTATGTAATACACATATTTAATGTGCACAACTCAATGATTTTTAAATATAATCACCGATTTATGCAAACATTACCTCAATAGCTTTTAGAATATTTTCATCCTCGCAAAGAAACCCTGTACCCTTTAAAATCACTCCCCATTTCCCTCCAACCCCCCTAGCCCTGGACAACGACTAAGGTTGTGTCTATAGATTTGCCTATTCTGGACGTTTCACATAAATGGGATCATACAATATGTGGTTTTCCGTGAATGGTTTCTTTTATTTAGCATAATGTTTTCAAGGACTCCAACCCATTTTTGCCACAGATATGGGCCCAATGTGGCCAGATCTTCCAAATTTTGAGCGAAGTTGGAAATCTAGATTCTTAACATGAATTTTCCCAGTGTTTCCCACTAATCCAAATTAAATGTAAACTGTAAAGTCTTCCCCATAGCACAGGCCAGACAAATACAACTGCAGGCTGAAATCACACGTGGGACAACATTTTGTTTCCTTTGGGGTTCCTAGGACAGAGGGAAGGAAAAATAGAGAATGAGTCAAGATTAAAGAAAGCAAGGAAGGGTCAAACTCACGTAGGCAAGGAATGAAGTTGGAAGGTGTGGGGAGAGGAAATCGGAGGCTTCCTGTAGGGCAGAGAGAGTCTGGATCTGAATCTGGTCAGCAGCCCAACAAGATTCCTCGACCTTCCACAGCCTCAGCTGGGCTTCTCTGGCTCTGCCCTGAAAGCCCGCCATCTGGGACGTCAGAGAGAACTCACTGTGTCTGCAGCACTCATGGGCCTGGAAAGAGCTAATTCAGATTGTTTCTAGAAATAACTGAGAGTATCTATCACATTTAAGATAATTCATTGAGATACTCATTCGTGTTTCCCATTCTCTCTCTCCCTCTTTCTCTCCCACTCTCTCTCTCAATGCACAAGTGCACACACACACACACACACACACACACACACACACACACAACCCTCTCTATTTGACCAGCCCTTTCTACTCTCTTGCCTTCAGGGATGTTTAGGTTTATGTGGCAGCTGAAAAAAAATTTCTTCCAGATCATCTTTCTAATTATCCTTATAAAAACTAAATTCTTGAGGTAATAATGCTAGACGTTCAGTACACAGAGAAGAAGAGAGAAGAGAGAGTTCCTAAATAAGGGAGACACAAAAGGAGTGGAGGAAGAAACCCTTCCCCAGACTGGGAAAGGGAGCTAGTTGGTGGGTGGCAGGAGTGGCCCACATCACCCACATGCCGAGAGCATCATGGGAGGACCTCAGAGAAGAATGGCTGCTTATCTAGAAAGGCTGAAGCTGGATATTGGGGGTTACTAATGTGGGTAAAGAATTATATGCTGAGCTTCCCTGGTGGCACAGTGGTTAAGAATCCGCTTGCCAATGCAGGGAACATGAGTTCGAGCCCTGGTCTGGGAAGATCCCACATGTCGCGGAGCAACTAAGCCCATGCACCACAACTACTGAGCCTGCACTCTAGAGCCTGCGAGCCACAACTACTGAAGCCCGTGTGCCTAGAGCCCATGCTCCTCGACAAGAGAAGCCACCGCAATGAGAAGCCCGCACACCGCAAAGAAGAGTAGCCCCGCTCGCTGCAACTAGAGAAAGCCCGTGTGCAGCAACAAAGACCCAACACAGCCAAAAATTAATTAATTAATTTAAAAAAAAATTATATGCTTAAATTTATTACAGAAGGGGCAGAAGTGTGTCTTTCAAGTCCTATGAGGGCTTACCCAGATGAGGACATCAGCAGTGATCTTTATTGTCTGGAGTTGAGAAGGCTCTTGGCTCTACCTCTGGGTTAATGTACAGTTTTCTGGGAAGGTTACCTCAATAACAGTACTATAGTTGATTTGATGAACACCTATTTTTCTAGGAAGAGAAATTCCATATCCGAGGCTAACCAAATTCAACCCACTGTTAAGACTGAGTTCTTCATAGAGCAACCTTATGGGTGTAGACAGAATACCTGTGTGTGTTTGGGGAAAGAAACAGTGACCAGAACCATCTCTGAAGGCCTGTCATTTTCTACTCAATGACCATTAATCTAGCATCAAGGACACAATGATTTTCTTTACTATTTCTGGGTTTTACTCTCTTTAGGAATTTCCTCTTGCAGGATCGCACTGAGTTTAACTTGGGTAAAATTCAACTGCATTTCAAAAGTGTTTATTGCTTGCAAATAACGTACCAGGATAAGGTCAAGGAAGGCATGAATTTTGCCCCCAGAGAAATCACAGTGAGACAAGAACTGTATACATTTCATTACAATTTGATTAGTGGATACCATTAACACTAGCCATGTGCTAATAAGGTGCATTACAGTAGAAAGAACCTTGGATACTATCCCTAAATAAAAATCTTACCAAGTAATTTTTTAAAGTTTATTAAACTTAACCATTAAACTTCCTTTAATAGGGAAAGATTGGATTTATTATATAGATAAGTTGAACAATAAAATAAATAGAATTGAATGAATAGTAGTGTCTTTAAACTATATAGGTATAGTATGTATCTTCATTGTAAGAATATATTGAACATTGACTAAACTTTAGTTAATATTGAGTTATAATAGACAAACTCAACAAATGACAAAATATGGAAATTGCAGATGCCATAGTCTCTGGATACAACAAGTTTTTTACTAAAGTTTAGAAATTCAAAAGCACCTTCTTATTTAAATCCTGTTCAATGAAGGCTATCAAAACTATAATTTACAATATGATAAAGTGGGAGTTTAAGTTAATGGAGGAAATTAATGTCATTAATTAACTGTATGGAAACATATAAATTTGGATTACTACCTTATAATATATACTAAAATTTATTTCAGAATGATTAAAACTTTAAATGCAAGATTAATGTGAAAGAAACAGAGGAAGATATTAGTGAATATTTAGTTCCTCACAAACTGGGGGAGATTTCTCCAAGCAGGAAAGAAAAAGGAAGAAACAATTTTAAAATTGATTACTTTTGTTGTTTAAAAATTTTTAATTTCTTCACATTTTAACAAAATTTTTAAAATTTCTTTAATATATTTGTAACATAATGACAGAGTTAACATCCTTTATATATAAAATATCATATAAATTTGCCAGAAAAACATGAATGCCCCAAAAGAAAGCACATAAAAACAGGCACAGACATAAAAAGAAAAATCAATAATCAACAAACATAAGAAAAACATAATAAAAATCACTAGTACTAAAGATCAAATTCAAATCAACACAAGATGGTACCACATGACACCAACCAAGCTGGCAAAGATTTTCTTTAAACTGTTCTCCTGGATATGAAATGCACATTCTAACATGGACAGCTGGTGGTTGCATGATTTGTACAACTTTTCTATAGGACAATTTAATCTTATATATCAAAAGCCTTAAAAATGTTAATCTAATTTTGTCTGACCATTTGTGTCTAGAAATTCGTTTTAAGAAAATAATCCTAGGTGTATACTAAGATTTATGTATAAGGACATATATTATTATGTAATTCATCATAGCAAAAATATTAAAACAATCTAGATAACTGAAAAGAGGGGATTGATTTAATAAAATACATGCACATGATAGACAGATATATAGCTATTAATATCATTTTCTAGAAGAATATATGATGACATACAAAAATACTCATGATGTAAATCAGAATACAAAACCTTAATGAGATCTCAATTTTATTGAAAACAAACATAAAAGTTTATGTTTTGTGGATAAAAAGACTAGAAGGATATACATAAAAATGTCAATGGTAATTCTCCAAATGGAGAAAGGGCTGGAATAATAATTAATGTTTATTTTCATATTTTTGTATATTTTATATTTACCCATATATACAGAATATTATGGTATGTGCATTTTCATATTTATCTATATATACACCAAAGTTTCCAAATGCATATACTTTTATTATGATTTTATCACTTAAAAATTTATAAATAAAATACTATTTAGAAAAGATGAAAATCATTACAATACTATCAAAACTTCTAAGAAGTAGCCAAAGTTTGATTTGGAGAAAAATGTGTAAGATTACTTATTTTTAAAATAAATTAAAAAACTAAAATCAGTATTTATAAAAAGAACAAGCCCTACCAAAACAGCAAGAGAAAAAGAGAAAAAAAAAAAAAAGATAAAGCAGAAATCACAAGTTAAAAGATAGAATTAAAGAAAGAGAAGCAGTAGAATTAATAACTACCAAAGCTCCTTCTTTGAAAAGAAAGTAGATTATTCCTATTCTATAAAACATCCATCTCCATTTTTTAATTAATTTATTTATTTTTGGCTGTTTTGGGTCTTCATTTCTGTGCAAGGGCTTTCTCTAGTTGCGGCAAGCGGGTGCCACTCTTCATCGCGGTGCGCGGGCCTCTCACTATCGTGACCTCTCCCGTTGCGGAGCACAGGCTCCAGACGCACAGGCTCAGTAATTGTGGCTCACGGGCCCAGTTGCTCCGCAGCATGTGGGATCCTCCCAGACCAGGGCTCGAACCTGTGTCCCCTGCATTAGCAGGCAGATTCTCAGCCACTGCGCCACCAGGGAAGCCCCCATCTCCATTTTTTATTTTTATTTTTTTTAGTTAAGGGATATCTAGAGTCAATTTAATCTTTTTAAAGTAATTTAATTGCATTTCCCCAACTTTTTATTTGAAAATTGTCAAACCTACAGAAAAATTCAAAGAATAGTGCATGACATCATGAACCCAGACACATGCTGATGGCTATTTTGAGGGCATCTTCCAATCCCTGGTTGTCTCCTGTTATCTGGTTTTGTGGGCTTTGGGAAGGAAGGTAAAGTCAATGGCCTCCACAATGTGGTAAGTCAGATGGAGAACTCTGAAGCGAGCTGATATTCCAAAAGGCATCAAGAATTTCCATAAATAGAGCTTCAAGTATTATGAAATCACAATCAAAAATCACAAAACACATAATGAAATAAACCACCCCAAGCAGAGAGTTAGCAAGGGAAACACACACACACTTACATACACACACAAAATCTGGCCCATAAAGATGAAGGATGTTGGAATTATCAGGAAAGAAAAAATACATATATATTTTTTAAATGCTTAGAGAAATATAAGTTTGTATCAAAATTATGATCTGGAGTGAATGACCAGTTGAAGTTGAAGAAGAAACAAAAGAGTTGTAAAAATTAAAAATATTATCACTCAAATTAGAAAACCAAAGGACACATTAACTGAATAGAAAATAAATTAACTAAAACATAAACCTAAAAAAAAATCACCAAGAATGCAGTACAGAGAGATAAATGGTCAGAAAATGGAAAGAACTGCTAGGACCCAGGGAAACTATAATGAAAAATCTAACATACATTTGATCCAAGATCTAGAAAGATATGATAGAGTGAGAAAGAGTTAATATTCAAGAAATAAAATCTGATGCATTTCCAAAATAAGTGAAAGACACACATCCTCAGCTTCATGAAGCTGAGAGTATCCCAAGAGGAATAATTAAATGAAATACACACTCAGATCTATCATAGTTAAATTGCAGGTCACTAAAATTAAAGACTTTAAAGCAACTGGGGGCGGGTGGGGTGTACTGTGAGTGGGAAAGACAGCTCATCTACAAAGAAATGACAATTACACTCCTACCTGGTTTCTCAATAACAGCAACAGAAATGCAAAGCAGAAGACTTTTATCTTCAGACTGCTGAGACAAAATATCTGCTAACCTAGAAGTGCTTTCAAATAAGCCTTTTATCAAAAACACCTCCACATGAAGCAGCAGTCATGGAGTCACCTGATTCACATTGGACTTTGCAAGGCAAAGAATAAACTTTCTTTGTGTTAAGGAATTGAAATTTACAGGGTTTTTCTGACTGTGACATAGCTTCACCTATCTTAACTGATACATAGAACATTTACTACCAACAGACCTTCTATCCTAGGAAGACAGAAAATGAATCCAGAAGAAAAGACTGCAAAAAATATTAGGAAAATCTATATAATAATTTTTCATAACTAGGAGGTAGCATTTGAAGAAGAAGGAGGAGGAGGAAGAAAAGGAGGAGAACTGGTGGTGGTGAAATTTGTCTATAAGGTATTAAAATGTATTATAAAGCTATAAATAATGGCAATAGTTTGGAGCAGAGGCAATAATCAACATAGTATTAATATGAAAATGTGTTAAATATTCTTCCTTTGCTGTACCAGATCTACTCTTCACCCTTCTCCATCTTGCTAGGGGCCTCAAGGGACTGATCTTTAAGCGTTGCATCAATGACTCCCTTTCCCTCTGGTTTATGGTTAAGTTCAAGAAATGGGAGGCACCACTGGAGATTCAAGTTGGGGCATTTTTTCTCCCAGTTATCTCCTTGCCAAACTTTTAGTGGCCAGTTTGTCACTTTACGGAAGGCACAGCTTCTGCCATGTAGTCCTGTCTTATACTCTTTCTGTGTTCTGTAGTTTCTCCCATCCCTTGCCCTTCAGGCCCAGATATGGTAACCTTCCTCACTCTTACCAGCCCCGAGGTACTCCATTGCCCCTTACTGAATTTCCTTATGCCTGTCCGTACCTTTACAGACAGTTCCCTTATTACACTCTTCATTTACGCCATTTAAGTGCACCATCTGTTTCCTGTCAAGACCCTAACTGATGCAGTGACTTAATGCTTATTAACAGAGGCCTCAGGGCACGCTTGGCAATGTCTGGAGACATCTTTGCTTATCACAGCTTGGGGGATGCTATTGGCTTCCAGTGGTAGAGCCCATGGAAGCTGCAAAACATCCTACGATGCACAACAAAAAATGATCCAGGCTAAAATGTCAGTAATGCCAAGGTTGAGAAAATGTGCATTAACTGAAAATATGATTAAGAAACAGCATAAATCCATGATATATATAAATGGCCTCTTCAACAAAAGACATTAGGGAGAGTTAGAGCTTAACCATTTTAAATGAGTGTAACTTTATATCACATACCAAAATAAATTTCAGAGAGATTCAAACGGTCACAGACTTCGCAGAAGTGAGAACTCTAGGCATTAACATTTTATCACAACTCAAATTAAAGTTTTAGTTACTGTAACTTATTATTAATTTACTCTTATAATTACAGGCAACTCTTGCTTAGCATCAATTATGTGTTTCCAAAAATGAGATATTCTGTGCAAATATTTAAATGGTAAAAATTTATGTTAATGTCAACCTGAAACCCCCAAGCATAGTATAACATAGTAAAATGCCAAGATATATGTAGCAAATTATCATGTTAAGATGGAAATGCTTAAAAAATGGCTTCCCAATCCCAAAACAATTCATGTGGTTGTTAACAAGAAGTTTCTGTGCCTGGAGTGGCACAGCTTCTCCTAGATCTAGCACCTCCATCGTATCTGTGGACATTTGGTGCAATTTCTAAAATGCCCACATGTGCTTCTGGCATTCTACCAATTGCATCTGGAATATAATTCAAAACTTCTCTTGTCTAATTGTATTGTTAATGTTGTATTGGGCTTTGGGAATATAAGTATAATTTTTCCTATAAACAGTTACCTGAAAAATGTTGTATTGAGAAATTTGTATATCCTATTACATTTGACTGTTTAAAACCAAGAAAATGTTAACTAGGTAGGCATGCTGTGGATTACAATTGTTCACCTCATGGTTCACCTGCCCTGTTTGCTGAGGCAGTCAGTTCTAACAGACCAGGAGCAAGTGGCACAAGGAGCCCCTCTGGATGTCAGGGCATGGCATCTAATAGTCCTATTAGAATTGCAATACACTGTGGGGATTTGCTTAGCTTTTCACTTGTAAGAGACAAGAGCCCAAGTAGAATGTGCTTTATCTTCAGGGCCAGTTCATTAGAGTCCCCCTTTGCCTGTGGGGCTGCAAGGGGAAACTCGAGCACCTGCATAGAAGAGAAAGTTAAGAAGAACAATATTACAAGGGAAGCAGAATCCACCTGCTAGATTTGATAATCTAGCTAAACATGAAATTTCAGGATTGTTAGCATACTGCCACCAAAGCACCAAGATTCATATATTAGCACTGTAAACCAGTGAGTTATTTCGCTTTACTGTAAGACTCATGTCCCAACATTTTCTCAATTATCACATAATTTCATCTTCTTTTCACCTTGTTGAGCAGTGCTATATTTAATTTTGACGATTTCTTTTATGCCTTCAAGGCCCACATTCAACTAATTAATGATAAGCGGCCAGGAGTTACATTAGAATCTTGGTTCCTGTGGTTTACTAACTAATCCAGTTTATGCCCAAACATGCAGTTTGTCAAACTGGGTCCAAATATTCCCCTTAGTCAATCTGAGGTGATCTACATCTGTTAGGTCAATTTCTCCTCCAAGGAAGGTCTTTCCTAGCTGAATATAATAAAAGTCAATCAAGAGAGAGTAGTTCTCTGTACATAATTGTCAGAGAATGAATGATGATTCTTAGCTTGTCTATATCACTTTGCCACTTATTCATGAGTTTCAAAATAAATTTAAAGGGTTGCTGACCAGCATTTACAGCTTTTTAAAAATGAAATAGTATTGCATAGAACAGAACAGAAAGTGTCAGATTGTATTCAAGGAGTAAGATGAACATTAACTCAAGAAACTTTTGTTTCAGTTTATACACACACACACACATATATACGCATACACATACCACACACACATATATATATAAAGTATTACATATTGCATTATATATACACATATATGTATATATAAATATATAATGAATTTTTAATTCTAGATTACAATCATAGAAATTTTGAAAATCACTGATCTAAATATTTTTTTTTAATTTTCTCCTACACTATGACATCTGATACATTTCCCTACATTTTCAACCGACAACAGCCTCATCCAATAAACCTGCACCCCACTTCTGGCAGACGTCCAGAACATGGTCTGCACATACTATGTGCTCAATAAATACTAAAGAATTGAAGTTGAGTAGAAGTTGCAAATCTAGTCAAGTAAAGATTTGGGGAAAATTCTTGACTTTCAAAGGTTAGTGTTTTACTGATATGAAACATTTTCTGGATATTCCTAGTCTTAGATGAAAAGAGAATGAACTAATAATAGTAAAACCTGGGTTAAAATAGTACCCAACTGGTTCTGGGCCCTCTACCAGAATTCTGCTTTATTACTTGCTTTCATCAGAAGCAAGCAAGACACACTAATAAAAAGTCCTATTGTAATTTTAGTTTAGAAATATTCCATGGTTTTGGAATAGAGGAGTCATGAGAGATTTTTGCCCAATAATCCACATCTATGACACTATAAGGATTATCATCTGCTTCTGAAAGCAGTCATGCTGGGGCACAGCGACAGATCCTTACTCATCAAAGAGATATTTGTTAGTGTTTAACATACTCAACTGTAAGACAAGAAGTTGAACCAACATAATCTATAAAGGTTTCCAGCAAAAATGTCAAAGCACAAAGGGGTTTTTGTTTAACATTAAGTTAATCAGATGTCATTCCTCCAGTGACAAGAATTAGAAGTCAGTATAAATCATACGTTCATGGAGCACCTCTCCCTTGGGGCAGGCAGGAGCTGATTTAGGAGCTCACCATATTTAATTTTAATTTAATCTTCAAAAAATCTGTAAAACATAGGTAGTTTTATACTCATAGCAAAGAATGGGAAAGTGAGTTTCAATGAGTGTAAGTAACTGCCCAGGGTCACTGCTTAATTATTGACATATCCTGGATTTAAACTTTCTCTCAAGCCCATTTTCTTTAAACCGTACCATGACATCCAAGAATATAACAAAACTGGCTGGTCCAAGCATTACTGTCAGAGAGTTAGAAGCTTTGGCTGTGATGATAATACATTGTCCAAAAGCCTTTTCATACATACGTACCTTAGCCCTGCTATTCTCTCTGCCTTAGAAGACTGCCTATTTCTGAATTTCCTCTATTCCATCTCCTCCGGTGACATTAGAATCAACCCATACAGAACATTTCTTAATTGTCCGTGTAAAATTAGTTATTACACATGCCAAGACTTTCTTGATTGCAAGCAATCAAAAACCCAACTCATGCTGGCTTAAGCATAAAGGCATTAATAGCTGTAATTTTCTGTGTCATCAGGACCTGGTCTCTCCATCTGTTCCATAGTCCTTTGTATTATTTCCATTGACAAACAAGATCTTGCTTCATCACAGCAATATGAATGCCAACAATGCCAGGCTTCCATCCTCACAGTTAAGAGTCCAGGAAAGAATAAAAAGAATCTCTCCCAAAAGTTTAAACCAAGTCCTACACCTGATTTTCACAGTCATGTGCTCCTCTCTGAAACAATTACCATGGTGAGCAGGATACAATGCTCTAATTGGCCAGGCCAGGGTTAAGTCCCCAACTTTGGAGTCAAGGGTGAAGTCAAGATCCTCAGAGGAACATATAGGCCCTATTCCCCAAAATAAGTCTTGAAAATGATAGATATCCACAATAATCACTGGGTACCCCAGACATTTGTTCATACCTCTAAGATAGTCCTTATCTTATTGCATTGTAATATTTTATGTGTTTGTCTTCCTCTACTGGCTATAATTACTTTGATATATAAAATAGTAATTGGAAACATTTTTCCTTGGGTTAATTTATAAGCATTCAAACTTTAATTCAATTACCTTCTATCACAGTCAATAAATTTCAATAATTAGTTCTACTGAAAAACTCTGAGGTCCTATATCAATAATAGTAATAGAAGTAATTATTATTATTATTATTATTATAGCTAGTATATTTAGCAGTTATTATATGCCCGATACTATGCTAAGTGTTTTACATGTATTCCCTTTTTTAATCTTCATGACAACCTGTGAGATAAATATTACCATTATCTCCAAGATACAAATGGGATAGCAGACTTTAAAATTTCAACATACCCAAGGTCACTGAGCCCGTATGTGGTGAACTCAGAGTCTAACTTAAGTCTAAGTCCAGGGAGCCCTTTTGTTAATTAGTATGTGACACTGCCTTAACCAGTATGTAAACTTCCTTTGACCCATTCCTTTGATATTGTCATCAGTTAAATCTAAATAGTCCTTTCTTTTCAAAGATACCCCACAGTCATCATGCTATTAATTTCACAATGTCAATAAAGAGTTACCTTCTTTGACTTGAAAATGATGCTGCTGAGACTTTCAGATAGAAAGAACTTAATATTGCCCTGTTTAGACTTTATCTGAACCAAATCCCATATTTTCTGCCTCTCATTTCTGTCCTCTTCATTGGAACATTAAACATACAATGTTTATTTATATGTTTAATGGAAACATTATAAATATTATGTTATGGAGAATAAAACATTAATGAGGTAAAAGTGCATTTAATATACTAACTTCTATAAAGCGTTTCCTACCGTAAAACCTCACTCTGTTAAAAGACCAAATGCTAGAAATGGGAAAAAACGATTCAATTAAAATAAGAACATAGTACAGGAGAAAATAAATCTGGGATCAATAGGTTGAGGTTTTTCTACAGTATTTCAAAAATCCTGGTAATTACCAAATGTTTCAGTAGCAACAGAGGATAGAAGTGTGCCTTACTCTCAAAATAATCTGAACAATTATGACTCAGAAAAGAGTCATACTGTAGACTGTAAGAAATGAGCACAAAGTGCTCTTGTGGCTGAGAAGGCTACAGAACCCTGAGCATCATTAGGAAGAGTATGGGAAACGGAGCAGAAAACTTTATCTGTCTCATCTGTGGAAACATGGTTTACCCACATCTAGAGTCATGAGTATCATTCAGTCATTATAGCTCAAGAAAACTGAGAATTGGCATAGAGACAACCAGAGAAGAGCTATTAAATTGGTCAAGGAGTTTCTTTACGAGAACAGACTAAGAAATAGTATTCTTCAGTTTGGAAAGACAAAAACTCTAAAAGAATATAGTCTAAAAGCATAATATGTTTGGTTAGCAAGAACACAATTTACCCTCAACATTGAAAAAAGTCAAATTTAAGAGTAATAGAGAAAAATTTTCTGTGATTAACAAGCATTTCAAGTTTATTATCCCAAGAGATGCACAACAATAAATAATTTCACAAGATTACTTCATTGATAACAGATGAGTTTAGTCAGAAGGGCAAGAAGCAATTAATTTGTAGATAATAGATTGGCAATAGGTTACTAAGTGGACCAGAGATTGTTGGCCCAGGTTTTTAGTTCTAACATTAACATGGAAAGCAATCATGAAATTGCTTTCTTACTTACTTTCTTTCTTTCTTACTATTGATAAAAACAGAAACTATACTCTTAGATCAGAGAACTAAGTCAACTAAATTAAATTAACAAGCCCTGAGACTCACTCAGGGTCCCTCTGAGGACTTAAGTCCCTCCACCAAACCAGTAAGATCTGCCTGTAACTAGATCCAGTTAGCTCTGGATGCTCCCTTTCCAACTATCATTCAGAATTATATGAATGGAGCCTGGACCTCCTTCATTGTAGTGTGAAGCTTGATGAGCAGTCACACAGAAGGCATACTAAAAGGCCATCTGACAAGTTGACTTTGTTGGAACCTCCTATGGTTCCCAGTGATGTCTCCTCACTTCTGTTCATGTTCTCCTCATTCCACTGTTCATTTCTTGGTGGAAGTATAAGAACAATAATAAATATATTCAGTGTCCTTTCATAGCATTATAAAAGTTATCTCAGAAGAAAACTCATAAAAGAGGCCAAGGAAATATATTCTTGATAGGCCAGTTATTCAAGTGTCACTATGTCTTGGGTTATGGGCTAATGCTTCTTTTCACAACCCAAACAGAGGAGTGAGAATCTTGAAGGTAGATCCAATGATCAATTTATAGTGGACTTCCTCTGTAACCTGAAATATTACTGTTCCAGTAGAAATTTAATGAATTGAATTAAGAATGGTTAGAAGTGAAGCTAGCCAGAAAGTCTGAAAGAATCATAAAGAAGCTACAATAAAGAAGCAGCACAAATAGAAGGAAGACTAGAATGGACTTACATGAATTGTTTAGCTTGCATGCTATTTTATTTTGAGTACCCTTGTCTTTTGAAGATCACCTGCTGGCAATTTAAGGAAATAAGCAACCGTTTAGTTCCAAACATTCTTCAATAAAACAAACTCCTGGTTTCAGGGCTGTGTTAGCTACTGCTGTCAAACAGAAGGAACAAGCCTGCTTGAGGAGAAATCATGAGTTTGGCTAATATCTACATGTGCTCTTCAGTATTCTGTGATTTAAGTGACATCTCCAAAGGTGGACTTGTTTGTTTGTGAGACTGTTTCTGTGATTTGGTCATTCTAAAGTTTTCAGGGAAAAATCCCTAAGGATAGTTTTCCTCTTAAATATAATGTGTTTCACTTTTAAACATTTATTGCTACTAGCCCTGGAATCTGGTTTCTCTGTTATTTGGGGGATAGTTGGCTGTTTCCCAAGAAGGCAGTTTGATGACTCCAGGTCACCAAGTACCAGAATGGTTCTACTGGGTCATTCAGTAAGTGCCAGGCATTCTCCCTCAAGACTATTAAACATGAACCTTGCATTCTAATATAAATGGACAGAAGCTATTTTAATAGTGGACCCTTAATAGTGAAAATTGCAGCCACACAAATGGAAGAGACTGACAGTCCAATAACCAATTATATTTAGTTTTGAAATAAGTTACATATTCATTTCAAGTAAATTGGCCTTTCTGATTATGATTGCTTGAGAAAGGGGCCATAGAGGGGTAGAAAGTAAAAGATCTCAGGAGGATTCTAGGCAATGAAACCAGATCTCAATCCACTAATTGTGCTCTTAGGGGATGAAAGCACAAATGCAGTAGCTAACATTCCCAGTTATTTCAACCCTTGTGTGACTATGTACATGGCCATTATTTCCAGTGTTTTGGCTCATCAACTTACCATGGAAAGTTCTTGCTAAGGAGCAATAGTGGCTGATTAGACCATTGCCTTTCCATTTGTTGACCTACCTTATGAAGTAAAGATGCTACTAAAGAGTGACAAGCCCAGTCAAAGAAAGTCAAGGCAGCCATCTTGTCTTAATGAATCTATGAGATCTTGAAATAATATCATCTGGAAAATTCAGAATTTACTCTAAACCCTTTGTCACTGTTTCCTTAAGAATAGTGGGTAAATAATCCCAAGCTTCAAGTTAAAATACAAAAAATTTAAAACACAAGTAATTTATAATACATATATCTAACTTCTACTTCTGCTCAAAGTAGAAGCTAAGACTACTTCATAATAAACAACTCTATGAGGCAAGTATTATTCATAATTTTATGAATACATATGAAAGAACTGAGGGTCAGAGATACCAAGTAATTTATCCAGGGTCATGCAAGTAATTAAAAGCAGGCTTAGGAATTGATTCCATAGTTATTCTCACCGTCAGAAAAACCATTGATTCTTGTCAGTAAAGACCTTTGTATGAAGTACATTCCCAACAGTTTAGCGTTCCTTTTAAAAAATGGTGGCCTATCCAAAGAGATCCACATTTGCGTGCCCTTGACAATAATGAACAATGTTTCAAAAGATTTTTCAGACGTTTATTGAATTCCTGCTACGTTTAAGGAACTGTTCTAGGCACTGAGTTGGGTGCTGTGTAGGACACTCCAGAATTAAAGGGACTGTGAAAATTATCACATCCAAACATCATATTTTCTATATTGGAATATTCAAAACTCAAGACACTAGATTGCTGGCTTGTAGACACAAAGCCAGTTAGTTGTAGAACTGAGACTAGAACTTAAACTCCCAAAATCTAGAACAGCGCTTCTTCCATGATACAATTTTGGGAAGTCAAATACAAGACTTTGCCCTGAAGGAACTTGCAGTCTAAATGGGAAAACAGAATTCAAAACCATGAAATGATAAATGATGGCACAAATTCAAATTCCAACAAAGAACAATTCCACTGCTGGGTATATATCTGAAAAAAAACAAAAACACTAATTCAAAAAGATGTATGCTCCCCAATGTTCATAGCAGCATTATTTACAATTGCCAAGAAATGGAAGCAAAATAAGTGTCCATTAACAGATGAATGGATAAAGAGGATGTGGTGTGTGTACACACACACACACACACACACACACACACACACACACACCAATGGAATATTACTCAGCCAAAGAAAAGGATGAAATTTTGCCTTTTGCAGCAATATGGATGGGCTTGGAAGGCATCATGCTAAGTGAAATAAGTCAAACAGAGAAAGACAAATACAAACATTGCTTATATGTGGAATCTAAAAAATAAAACAAACTAGTGAATATAACAAAAAAGAAACAGACTCACAGATATAAAGAACAAACTAGTGGTTACCAGTGGAGAGAGGGAAGAGAGTAGAAACAATATAGGGGATATAGGGGTAGGGGAGTAAGAGGTACAAACTATTAGGTATAAAATAAGCTACAAGGATTATTGTACAACATGGAGATATAGCCAATATTTTATAATAACTATAAATTGAGTATAGCCTTTAAAAATTGTGAATCACTATATTGTACATCTGTAACTTACATAATATTGTATAGCAACTATACTTCAATAAAAAAAAGAAAAAAAAATTTTTGAAGAATTCCAATTCTACCTAAAAAAGAAAAAGAAAAAGAAAAATTCCAACAAAGATACTAAGGCAGGTTGCCACGAGAATACATTATGGCCAAATAAGTGTTGTTAGGATTCAAGAGTGAAAGCTTAGTGTAAGCTGGAAAGTCATCCTCAAGGAGAAGATAAACTTGACCATGTGGAAAGTCACTGGTAGAAGATACATGGGGAATTGCTCACCTGGTGAAAACTATATATTAATAAGTAAAAGTATAGAAGCAGGAAGACTAAGACAGAATAAGGATCCAAGTAGAGCTTCTGTGAGCCTCCTATCCTTGATAATTACATGTATCTCTCCAATCTGCCTGGTTTCTATAGGCTCCATCCACCAGTGAACTCTAAATCATTATAGTGCCTGGTACATAGTAGGAGTTCTACAGTATCTTTGATAATGGAAGGAAGGAAGGAAGGATGGGAGGGAGGGAGAGAGGAAGGAGGGAAGGAAGAAAAGGAGGGAGGAAGGGAGGGAGGAAGGGAGGGAGGGAGGAAGGAAGGAATAGAAGTTATAATTACAGAATGAAAACACTAGAAAAGATAAGAAAATAATCCCCTTGGGATTGAAAAAAAAGACATAAAGGACTTCACTCACTCTGTTCACATCCAAAGTTAAGTTATCAACAGTCCCAAAAAAGCATAGCTAGAGCCTGCTATCAGCACAGTACTAATAACAGCCTACTTATCAGCCCACTAGCATCGTCTAGTAATGGTAAATTGCTTTAGATTGTGGAGGGCATTCACCAGTTAAAAGGCCCTTTCCAATTTGAGGTAGGGAAGAGGTGTTTAAAAGAAAAGAAAGAGGAAGGAGTTGGAGGATGTGTGTTAATGAGGGATTTTTCAAACATCCATACACACTTTGTGATAAAATGCTTCTAAAGCTAGGGTCATTTCCTGTACAGACAATGTAACTTTTCTTAGACCCACACCAAATTGCTGCCTGGCTGAATATCTAAGCTAATTTAAGGCTATGTCCCCTCAGGAGCTGAGGGACAAGCTGAACAGCAGTTAATCAGGCATAATGGAAGGCTAAGTCTATGAAGTGGTGCATGATTACACATGTAGTGGCTCCTGCCAAGGCCGGGGTGTAGTATAGTTCTTCCTCTATAGCAATTCACTGGTAGGTACTTAATGCTGAACTATACTGAAAAGTTGTTGAAGTTTGGTATTAAATAATTAGTTTTATCTTACATAGCAAGACCAAAATAATCACCTTCCTTTTAACAGTAATATTTAACAGCTCACGTGCTGATGGTTAGAGAAATCTTCATGTTCTGCCAGCTGAAGTGGGGATGGGACAGAGATAGCCCCTCTGAGGCTCTTAGTTAAGTAGATAGTGGAGGAAGCAACACCTAGATACTCTGCCTGTGTAGAGACACTTACACAGATGGCAACCCAGACAAAGTCTCTTTACAAGTCCTGGTAGCTCTGACCTGTAGTCCTGTGGTAACATGGAGTCTTGTCCAAGCACGTCTCAATGGACGCCATCAGGGGACCAGAGAGGAAAGTGTGAATGTTGATCGCAAAGGTTGAACAGGTCAAGACAATCATAAAGTGGAAAATGAACCAGTCAGAGGGAGCAGGAACAATTGTGCATAAAGATAACTGTGCCTTTTTTCTTAGAAGTGAAGTTATGAACTCCAGATGGATGAAGCAGGCTGAAATAGTGACTCCTAAATCCAGCAATGCCCTGGAAGCTTGGGAGTATTTGCTGGAAATTTTTTATGAAATTGCTTTCTTAACGAAATTCTTAAAAGGGTATGTGGGGAGGGGTAATTTATTTTCAGGTAGTGCATTTCATCTACAGACAAAAACTTTTTTTTTTTTTTTTTCTGAAAGTAGCCAGGGATTTATGTTACATGGATAGATTTTCCCTAGAGAAATACTGAGTAAGCACTTGAGAGATCTAAGGTAGAACCAGCCGGCACTGTGTGAGGAGAAAATACATGTGACCTCAGTCGTAAAACACTCATGTAATCTGTGCACACAACCACCCCAGCCTTACTGGTTGGTAGTTCTTTGTCCCAGGAACACCCCCCTCCCACTATCACCCAAGTCAATTGTTTTTTTTCTTTTATGCCCAGAAATTGCCTCTATCTTCAAAATTGGGTACAGTCATCAACCCCCAGCTCAGGAAACAAATGTCTTTTCAGGTACAGAGACCCTCCCTCACTCCCATAATTTTAGAATGTGGAAGGTATTATAAAAATAAAGTAAAATGTTTTGTCTCCTCTTTGCACAAGGACTTAACCTGAGTACCTGCTGAGGACATCTGCTGAGTCAACATGTGGTCTGTGAGGATGCTCTCTGTCCTCCTAAGAGCCTGGATTTCATGCACAGTCAGGGAGGAGGCAAGTGCATAAGGACAAGCAGTCTGAGAGGACAAACCTCTGAATGCGGGAGCTTAGTTAGAATCAATTCTTGTGTACAACATTATAATGCCTTAGCTATAATTAATACCATGTACTCTTCTCCCGGGATGACTTCCCCTGGTATGACACGCATCTACAGTTACCACCAGAGGGGCCCCACTCCAGCCTCATACATGGAGCAAAATCCCATAAAGATTTTTTAACTAAGCAAGAAAAAAAGTGCATCAGAAAAGTTTTCAGCAAATACCAACAGGTATCCAAGAGATTACTTAAAATGCTTGCCTTTTTTTAGATTGTAAACCCAAAGCAGAGAACCATTTCTCTTCTTTAGTAATTGAGTAATTCTCCACAGGTCTTTGACTATCAGGGTAGTTCCTGAGTATCTACTAAATTTCCAAGTTAATCATCCGGGTTCATGCTGGCCTTAGGAGTTGAGTAACAAATGCCCTCTTTTTTGGAAGTGGAGGGGACAATATATCTTTCTATATTTTTTCTTTTTCAACCTTTTAAAATTTTAATTAATTTCAAGTTTACAGAAAAATTGCAAGAGTAGTACTAGGAAATTCTATATCCAGATATTTATATATTTCACCCAGATACACCATCATCAATATTTTGCTACATTTGCTTTGTAATTCTCTCTCAATGCATGCATGCACACAAACACACAGAGTAATTTTTTTTTTGAACCCTTTGACAATAAGTTGCAGACATTCATCTCTACCCCTAAATACTTCTGTGTGTATCTCCTAAGAATAGGGACATGCTCTTACACTGTATAATTATCAAACCACAATATAGTTATCAAAATTAGGACATATAACATTGATAAAATAGCTCATAATCCATATTCCAGCCAGTCCATAATCCATATTCAAATTTCACCAATTGACCCAATATGTCCTTTATAACAATTCTCTTCCTCCCCCCACCAAGTACAGAATCCAGTCCAGGATCACCTGTGACATTTTGTAGTCATATCATTTTAGTTCCCTTTAAGAGACTAACTAGGAAAAGTTCCTCAGTGTTTCTTTGCCGACATGATATTCACACCTTGGATGAATATGACTGTCATTTTATAGCTTGTCTCTTAGTTTGAGCTGATCTGATGTTTCCTAGGATTAGGTCAATTTATGAAAATTTGTCAGGGTTACTATACAAATGATGTGTTCTTCTCACTACAGCCCATCAAGACATATATAGTGTTAGTTTGTTTTATTGCTAGTGATGTGATCTTTAATCACATAGTTACCATGGTGTTTACCAGGGTTTTTCAACTGATAAATTACTATGTTTCCATTTGTAATTAATGTGCAAAATCTAGGGAGATAATTTGAGACTGTAAATGTCCTCTTTCTTATCAAGATTTCACCTTTTTTTAAAGCATCCACTGATGAGTCTTACAGAATTGTGAGAGTCAGACTCCTTCACTCTAGAGAAGAGAAAGCTCTTCCTTACAATAGAATGTCAACTAGCAAATTCACTTTTACATGTTAGGGTTGGCAAATGACCTGGCATCTGTTTTAGTAGCTAACCTGTTATACCAGGATATTCTGGCTGGCCTCTGTTATTTTTCTAGAATAATAATGGGGCCTTTTATAGAGGATTCTCCAGGATATAGCAGATTACTTTTGTGCTATAATGGGGCTACTGATATATTTTTTTAATCTATTTATTTGTTGTAATTTAATAACACATAGTATATACTAAATCCTAGACACTCTTTCAAATGCCTTACAAATATTAACCATTGTAACCCAATGAAGTAGGTACTATTATTATTCCCATTTTACAGATGAGGAAATGGAGGTGGTGGACTTCAGTAATGTGTTTAATTTTGAGCAGCTTATAAGACAATGTATTGGACCAAAGCAGTCTAGCTCTAGAAATGTGTATTCTTACACCATTATAATATGTTACCTCAGCACAGGTGCAGAAATTCTTTCTCCAATTCTAAGATGTTTTGACTTAATATCAGTGAAAAGAAACTATTGTTTCCAACAGCAAACAAATGACTTGTCATATACCCGCATTGCCTTTCTCCAAGCAGAGTAACAGCTATTGCGACCAGATCAGATAGGCTATATTTATTCAAAGCAAGTTTCTTAAAATGTTTTAGATCACAAGTTTGCTATGTTCTGTGGTCCCTTTATGCATGAGTTTGGAGGACAAGGAGAGCAAGGTACCATCCCCACTTCAACCACTCCAGCTGGACTTTTAATTGCTTTATATTCTGGGATTCTCTGGGGACTTTCATTTGAAGAAAATGGGATGAATTAATAAAATATCACCATGATGAAGCATTAGCACTTATTTAATAAAGAATAAAAAATAGCATGCAGAAGAATTTGAGGACATTCTCTGTTCTAGCTATGAGTGGCCTCTCCCAAGGTGAAAGATGACAGATAAATGGAAAATTCCCTCTGGGCTTCTACCATCTGCAGGCAACTCTCCAAGCTGTGAATGTTTGGTATGGTACACAATGTTCACGAAATGGTCCATATGCTTCCTGATATTCTGCAGGCCCCTTGCAGTTGGGAAGAGCCATGTGACTAGATCTCATCATGACCTGTGGATGGATGACAGATGTGTCACTTCTGGGCCAAAGCATGTAAGAGCTGGTGTGAGTTCTCTGTGTGTTTTTGTAATATGTCTCCACAATCACAGAGGCCTCGTGTTGTGATGAGGGAACTCACATGAGGCAACATGGGCCATTCAATCACCATGTGGGGGACAACTGCCTTGGAACAAGAAATAAATTTATTCCATTAAGCTATTGACATGTGGAGATTGTTACTATAACCCTGACTAATACAACTGAAAAATACATTGATTTACGGCAAACAGAAGCATTCCATTCAAATAACCATATACATGTGCTTAAAGCAGTGGTTCTCCGCCAAGGGGTACATGTATCCCCTGCCCTGGGATATTTGGTAATATCTGATACATTTTTGGTTGTCACAGCTGGGGGTGGGAAGATGTGCTACTGGTGTCTAGTGGGCAGAGGAGAGGGATGCTGCCAAATATCCTACAATGCACAGGACAGCATCCAGAACAAAGAATTATCTGGCCCCAAATTTCAATCATGCTGGGGTTAAGAAATCCTGGCCTAAAGAGAAGGGCTAGCACCTTCATTTTATGCAGGAAATTATTTACTTGCTACACAAAAATCTACCAAAAAAAGATATACTTATGCCTATTATCTTTTAAAGGCTGGCCAAAAATCATGTATTTAATAGAATTTTGAAATTCACCTCAATATAACAAATTTCTATTTGTTTAAAAAAATCACTACACTGCTTTTTTCCCCATTTTCATAAAATAAGGAAATATCAAACAGCAGTTTAAATAGATCTGTTCTGTATATTTAGCATGTCTTCACTTCTTCCTTTTCATAAATTCATACATTCTTGTTTAAGAGAGATGTTGTAATCTAATCCCCTCAGTTTTTAGAAAAATAAACCATTGGAGAATGTCTATACCAGAACTCATCTCACTGTTCTTTCCACTACATCACAATAATGGATGTTCTCCTTCATTACAAAGCACTAGGTAGAGGTCTGAGGAAGGTAAACAGCCTCTCGGCAACAGGGAGTGTGGGATGAACATCATGTCCAAGGGTGATGCATAGTTTCCAGGTGAGAGCGTTTGGTTTCAACAGGAAGGGCAGAATCAGAAAGGCAAAAAGAAAGGCTTCCCAGTGAGCTCACCAACACAGCATGTGCCTGTTCATCCACTGCTCACAGACTCACTTGGCCAAGTCTGTCTGCATCATCTTATCTCCCGGGTAAGCATACAGACGTGCAAGGTAGAACTGAATCACAGCTTGGCAAGCGCTGTGAGAAATTTCACAAAGTAATTGAGTGAAAGCTGGATTCAAGGTTGGGATATCTAATGCCAGCTCTGACTCTAACTAATTAGTTATGTACCCTTCGTCAAGCCAGCATGGGCCTAAATTTTCTCACTTTGAAATGAGGAGCATGAATTAAATCACAATAATTACATTATCAATAATCAAAGAAGAGCTACTATTGTTGAGTGTATTCTATAAGCTAGGGAATGTGCCAAATGCATTTCATTACATTCTCAAGACCAACCTAGGCATCCTTACCCTCCCTTACAGATGAGGAAACTGGGACTCAGAGAGGTAAACAACATAATGAACATGATTAGTAAGAACCAGGATTTGAACCATGATCTACTTGACTATAAAGCCAACGTCCTTAATGACTACATTTGCTGCCCCCAGTTCTCCAGCCCTGCATCTCTAGCATCCCTCCCCAAGTTGTTTAAGTTTTGTTGAGTGATTTGTGGGATCTCAAACAATTTGGAGCATAAGCCGGGGTCTTTTGGCTGGAATTAACTAACCCAGACATTTTTATTACTCATCCACAAATCCCAAAGATGAACCAGGTTGTTTGTAAAATTCACTAGGTTTGGTTCTCGCTCTAACAATAAAAACAAACAAACAAAAAAAATGCAAATAAAAAACTGAGAAGCCAGAAGCCCACAGTATCCCAACTTAAATTGACATTTTGCAGAACATCCAGGTGAATTTGAAATATATAGGGTAAGTGAATTACCAAAAGTAGTTCTACTAGATGGTCTTTGTTTGCAAGCATAGCCAACAGAGTTTATTTTATATTGTGTTTATTTTATATATGTGTGCATTCTGTGTCTTCAAAAATAAAGAAAATGATGGCTTAACACAAAAATAAAGCTGATATCACCTCTTGGATATCCTAACTCTGCCAGACTTCAATAAGTCATCCTGTAGCACAATATTTTAAAAAGATGTCCAAATCCACAACTTTTAAAAGGATGTCCCAAATTCAAATTCCTTTATCCCCATCTTCCATATATTTGAAGATTCCTCCATGGCAATGGGAGATGGGGAGGAGGTGGTTTAGGGTATCTTTCTCCTAGTCATCTTTTGTCCCAATGTTCTTCTTCTGATGTATTCTCAAACTCTATTATCTCATGGCCCCCAGCTGCCATTCGATTCTCTCCCATGTTGACCCAAATGCTGATCTACTTTATTGATTTCCTCAATATGTCACTCATAAGAGACGGGATTTATGTAACAGAATTGTATCAAAGAGTGAGGATAATGGTAGGAGAGGAGGAAACATGGAACATAGAACAGAAAACATCTTAAAATTGGTATAAGCCAGCTGTGTTCTTAAAAATACACAAACCATTCTCACATACTGAATTATCCATCTCTCACCCTTGGGGCCCCAGACCCCTCTAATAATCCTATCTTCCCCTCATTTCATGAACTGTGCCCACTCTTCCCTTATGGGTTGCCTATGAAAACTATAAAAATTCCTTTTATTTTATTACATGGTGCAATTTTGTTCTTTCAGTCTCAATCTAACCTATCTGGAGAAAGCCTGAGGTTGTGAACTTTGTTAAAAAAGTTCAAGGTTGTGAAATAGGTCACCTTCCTTGGGAAAAATCAGGCTCCGTGGCTGGAGGATGTTTGTGGTTAAAGTGACAGTTATTATTACAAAGCCTTCCAGAGATAAGTGTGACAGAGGGGCTATGTGGGAAATCAGGCAGCCTCTCACTGCTTGGGAAGTTCGCTGTTTTTATCTAATTCTTTCATCACTTTGCTGATGTTCAAATGCCATAAAGCCTCGCCCAGCGTTAGATTCCTGTGGGAGGGATTTGACTTCAGAGAGTAAAAGCAGTCCAGTAATAAGAATATACATGGTCTATACCAAACACTAACTGGATTGACTTTCATCATTTAGCAGAGAATGTACATTCTGGTTTTTACTTACTGGACCATAAATATAATTGGAAGTAGGTGAGAAGAAAAGTAACATAAATACTTACATAAATAAGACAAAGCAATCACTGAAATTATTTTATTCTGAATTAGGTGAATTAAAAAGTAGATACATGTACATGCATATACATGAATACAATCTGTGCCTGAGTCAGGAAACCCTATGTTTTAGGCAAGAACTGTTTGGCTGAGACAAATGATCTTGTACACCATACCCATTCATCCCTTCTACTTTTGATGACTTCCAAACTTTGTAATCTTACCCTCTGAGCAAACGCAGGGAAAAAGAGAAACCAGATTTCTGGTGAGAGGCCAAACTTTTTGGAAGGGTGGAAGAGAGGAGACCCTGAGGGGCATTGGACTACCTGGTGCCATCTCCCTCAAGGGTGCTCTCAGTAACTCTCCTCCTCATCTACTCCCCTTTTTTCAGCCAGCTTCTGACATACAAACTCACTGATAAGCACAGGGGAAGCCAGCCAAATTTTCTTTTTATCCACGTCAGTGACTATGAGGCATTCATCATTTACAGCAGTTCTCTTGAGACCTGAGAGCTGACCTCACGCTTGTAATCTACTGGGAGGCTCCTGACCTCATCTTGCTCTTCATTCCAGCATGGTTTCCCCAGTGATAACCAGCAGTGGCTGAGATAACTCTTTTATTCTATAGCTGATAAAGTCTGAGTTGTAAACTCAATGGCTTTCTCTTCTCTAATCTATCTTCTCTCCCCAGTGCCCAAACTATCTAGCTTTTTCTCTTAGTTAAGGGTCCCAAACAGGCACTAGTGTAAACAGCCCTCATTGCACATTCAGAGATCACTTGCAGAAGGTGTTTTGGGAACCAAGAGCAAGAATGACCCACCTTTACTAGGAGATGGTAGAGCAGGAGGATGTGGAACTCACCTCCCCCCATGAACACATCAAAAACACATCTACATATGGAGCAATTTTCACTGAAAACTAATTGGAGACTGGCAGAAAAACACTTGTACAGCCAAGGCTGTAAGAAAGATCCACACAGAATCAGGTAGCAAGGGAAGAGAAGTGATCAGGTTGGGACGTTTGCCCTTGGGAGAGGACTCAGAAGAGGAGGGAGATTACATTGGTGGATATCTCACCTGGGGAGTGAGCAGTTCAAGCCACCTATGGTCACCTAAGCCCTGAAGTCCAACACCAGGAAGATGGGTACCCTTAGCTGGTTGGACAGCCAAGAGGACTAACAGGAAGGTTGTGGGAAGCCTGAACACAACTCATGAGGAGTGCACACTCGTTTGCTTACTCCCAAAACAGGGCAGAGAGGGCAGATTGAAACTTAATGGGATGCTGGCTTGTTTCCTGCAATTGTTCCAACACGTGCTTCAGCCTGAGCCAATTGCCCACTAGAGACCCACTTGCTTCATGACACAGCTCCACACTAAGGCAAGGGCTACCTTAGCTTTTCAAGGGAAAGTTCAGTAGAGAGGGACAAAGGCAGAACCAGAGCAACATCTGAGCAGAGAAGGAGCAGCCATTACTGGGGATTATGGAGGCAGCACTGGGAAAGAGTCTGGGAATCTGACTGCAGCTGGGGCCACCACAGCCCACACCAGATCCATACCAAGTGCCCACACCAGCCCCTTGTGCTCCAGCACTGTTCCCGTCTGGGGCCAGGGTGCTGATGCTGGGATGGGGGGAGAGCTTAACGGGAATAGAGCCAGCTCAGACCTGACCCTCAGAGCTTCTGCTCCAGCAACGTGGGACTCATCCTCATCCCCAGTAGGCTGGTGCTGGCCACTGAGCAGAGGAGAAGCCCTGGCTTGCACCTGACTCTGGCTCTAGCACTGCCTCCTCAATCTCCAATCCCATCTCTTACTAAAGTGATAGCTGCTAGCACAACCTGGGGAAAGACCCGACTTATGCTCACTTCAGATCCAGCTCTCCCATCAAAGCCACTGGGCACTCACAGACTGTATAGGGATGCTCTCACACAAGGACACCGCTTCAAGACTACAATAGGTAACTGTTTCACCTAATTTCATAGAGACAGAGAAAGTTAAGCCAAATGAGTTGACAGAGGAATTTGTTTCAATCGAAAAAAACAAGAGAAAGCCCCTGAAAAAAACAACTAATTAAACAGAAACAAATAATTTACCAGATAAAGAGTTCAAAGCTAGAGGAGCTTCAAGACGTGGAGATCACCTTCCTCCCCACAAATACATCAGAAATACATCTACATGTGGAACAACTCCTACAGAACACCTACTGAACGCTGGCAGAAGACCTCAGACCTCCCAAAAGGCAAGAAACTCCCCACGTACCTGGGTAGGGCAAAAGAAAAAAGAAAAAATAGAGACAAAGGAATAGGGACGGGACCTGCACCAGTGGGAGGGAGCTGTGAAGGAGGAAAGGTTTCCACACACTAGGAAGCCCCTTCGCGGACAGAGACTGCGGGTGGCGGAGGGGGGAAGCTTCAGAGCCACGGAGAAGAGTGCAGCAACAGGGGTGCAGAGGGCAAAGCGGAGAGATTCCCGCACAGAGGATTGGTGCTGACCAGCACTCACCAGCCCTAGAGGCTTGTCTGCTCACCCGCCGGGACGGGTCGGGGATGGGAGCTTAGGCTCTGGTTTCAGAGGTCAGATCCCAGGGAGAGGACTGGGATGGCAGTGTGAACATAGCCTGAAGGGGGCTAGTGCGCCACAGCTAGCCGGGAGGGAGTCCGCGGAAAAGTCTGCAGCTGCCAAAGAGGCAAGAGACTTTTTCTTGCCTCTTTGTTTCCTGGTGCGTGAAGAGAGGGGATTAAGCGTGCCGCTTAAAGGAGCTCCAGAGATGGGCGCAAGCTGCAGCTATCAACGCAGACCCCAGAGACAGGCATGAGACGCTAAGGCTGCTGCTGCGGCCACCAAGAAGCCTGTGTGCAAGCACAGGTCACTATCCACACCTCCCCTCCCGGGAGCCTGTGCAGCCCACCACTGCAGGGACAGTGCAGGGACAACGTTCCTGGGAGAACACCCGGCACCTCAGGCTGTTGCAACGTCACACTGGGCTCTGCCGCCGCAGGCTCGCCCTGCACTCTGTACCCCTCCCTACCCCTGGCCTGAGTGAGCCAGAGCCCCCGAATCAGCTGCTCCTTTAAACCCACCGTGTCTGAGCAAAGAACAGACGCCCTCAGGCGACCTACACGCAGAGGCGGGGCCAAATACAAAGCTGAACGCCAGGAGCTGTGCGAACAAAGAAGAGAAAGGGAAATTTCTCCCAGCAGCCTCAGGAGCAGCGGATTAAATCTCCACAATCAACTTGATGTACCCTGCATCTGTGGAATACGTGAATAGACAATGAATCATCGCAAATTGAGGACGTGGACTTTGGGAGCAAAGATATATATATACTTTTCCCTTTTTCTCTTTATGTCAGTGTGTATGTATATGCTTCTGTGTGTGATTTTGTCTGTATAGCTTTGTTTTTAGCATTTGTCCTAGGGTTCAGTCAGTACGTTTTTTGTTGTTGTTGTTTGTTTTTTGTTAGTTTGTTTTGTATAGTTTTTGGCACTTGTTATCATTGGTGGGTTTGTTTCTTGGTTAGGATGCTATATTCTTTCTTCATTTCTTTTTCTATTTTTTTATTACTTAAAAAATTTTTTTAATAATTATTTTTTTTAATAACTTTTTAATTTAATTTAATTTAATTTTTTCTTCTTTCTTTCTTTCTTTCTTTTTTTTCTCCCTTTTATTCTGACCCATATGGATGACAGGCTCTTGGTGCTCCAGCCAGGCATCAGGGCTATGCCTCTGAGGTGGGAGAGCCAAGTTCAGGACATTGGTCCACCAGAGACCTCCCAGCTCCATGTAATATCAAACAGTGAAAATCTCCCATAGATCTCCATCTCAACACCAAGACACAGCTCCACTCACCGACCAGCAAGCTACAGAGCTGGACACCCTATGCCAAACAACTAGCAAGACAGGAACATAACCCCACCCATTAGCAGAGAGGCTGCCTAAAATAATAAGGCCACAGACACCCCAAAACACACCACCAGACGTGGACCTGCCTACCAGAAGGACAAGATCCAGCCTCATCCACCAGAACACAGGCACTAGTCCCCTCCAGCAGGAAGCCTACACAACCCACTGAACCAACCTTAGCCACTGGGGACAGACACCAAAAACAACAGGAACTACGAACCTGCAGCCTGCGAAAAGCAGACAACAAACACAGTAAGATATGCAAAATGAGAAGACAGAGAAACACACAGCAGATGAAGGAGCAAGGTAAAAACCCACCAGCCCTAACAACTGAAGAGGAAATAGGCAGTCAACCTGAAAGAGAATTCAGAATAATGATAGTAAAGATGATCCAAAATCTTAGAAATAGAATGGAGAAAATACAAGAAACATATAACAAGGACCTAGAAGAACTAAAGAGCAAACAAACAGTGATGAACAACACAATAAATGAAATTTAAAATTCTCTAGAAGGGAACAATAGCAGAATAACTGAGGTAGAAGAACGGATAAGTGACCTGGAAGATAAAATAGTGGAAATAAGAACTGCAGAGCAGAAAAGAGAAAAAACGAATGAAAAGAATTGATGAGAGTCTCAGAGACCCCTGGGACAACATCAAATGAAACAACATTCAAATTATAGGGGTCCCAGAAGAAAAGAGAAAAAGAAAGGGACTGAGAAAATATTTGAAGAGATTATAGTTGAAAACTTCTCTAATATGGGAAAGGAAATAGTTCATCAAGTCCGGGAAGCACAGAGAGTCCCATACAGGATAAATCTAAGGAGAAACATGCAAAGACACATATTAATCAAACTATCAAAAATTAAATATAAAGAAAACATATTAAAAGCAGCAAGGGAAAAACAACAAATAACACACAAGGGAATCCCCATAAGGTTAACAGCTGATCTTTCAGCAGAAACTCTGCAAACTAGAAGGGAGTGGCAGGACATATTTAAAGTGATGAAGGGGGAAAACCTACAACCAAGATTACTCTACCCAGCAAGGATCTCATTCAGATTTGATGGAGAAATTAAAACCTTTACAGACAAGCAAAAGCTAAGAGAATTCAGCACCACCAAACTAGCTTTACAACAAATGCTAAAGGAAATACTCTAGGAAGGAAACACAAGAGAAGGAAAAGACCTACGATAACAAACCCAAAACAATTAAGAAAATGGTAATAGAAATATACATATAGATAATTACCTTAAATGTAAATGGATTAAATGCTCCAAGCAAAAGACATAGAATGGCTGAATGTATACAAAAACAAGACCCATATATATGCTGTCGATAAGAGACGAACTTCAGACCTAGGGACACATACAGACTGAAAGTGAGGGGATGGAAAAAGATACTCCATACAAATGGAAATCAAAAGAAAGCTGGATTAGCAATTCTCATATCAGACAAAATAGACTTTAAAATAAAGACTATTACAAGAGACAAAGAAGGACACTACATAATGATCAACAGATCCATCCAAGAAGAAGATATAACAATTGTAAATATTTATGCACCCAACATAGAAGCACCTCAATACATAAGGCAAATACTAACAGCCATAAAAGGGGAAATCGACAGTAACACAATCATAGTAGGAGACTTTAACACCACACTTTCACCAATGGACAAATCAACCAAAATGAAAATAAATAAGGAAACACAAGGTTTAAATGATACATGAAAAAAGATGGACTTAATTGAAATTTATAGGACATGCCATCCAAAAACAACAGAATACCCTTCCATCTCAAGTGCTCATGGAACATTCTCCAGGATAGATCATATCTTGGGGCAGAAGTCAAGCTTCGGTAAATTTAAGAAAATTGAAATTGTATCAAGTATCTTTTGCGACCACAACACTATGAGATGAGATATCAATTACAGGAAAAAATTTGTAAAAACTACAAACACATGGAGGCTAAACAATACACTACTTAATAACCAAGAGATCACTGAAGTAATCAAAGAGGAAATCAAAAAATACCTGGAAACAAATGACAATGAAAACACAACGACCCAAACCCTATGGGATGCAGCAAAAGCAGTTCTAAGAGGGAAGTTTATAGCTATAAAATCCTACCTTAAGAAACAAGAAACATCTCAAATAAGCAACCTAACTTTACACCTAAAGCAATTAGAGAAAGAAGAACAAAAACCCCCCAAAGCTAACAGAAGGAAAGAAATCAGAATGATCAGATCAGAAAAAAATGAAAAAGAAATGAAGGAAACGAAGGCAAAAATCAATAAAACTAAAAGCTGGTTCTTTGAGAAGATAAAAAAAAATTGATAAACCATAAACCAGACTCATCAAGAAAAAAAGGGAGAAGATGCAAATCAGTAGAATTAAAAATGAAAAAGGAGAAGTAACAACTGACACTGCAGAAATACAAACGATCATGAGAGACTACTACAAGCAACTCTATGCCAATAAAATGGACAACCTGGAAGAAATGGACAAATTCTTAGAAATGCATAACCTTCCAAGACTGAACCAGGAAGAATTAGAAAATATGAACAGACCAATCACAAGCACTGAAATTGAAACTGTGGCTAAAAATCTTCCAACAAACAAAAGCCCAGGACCAGATGGCTTCACAGGCGAATTCTATCAAACATTTAGAAAAGAGCTCACACTCATCATTCTCAAACTCTTCCAAAATACAGCAGAGGGAGGAACACTCCCAAACTCATTCTACGAGGCCACCATCACACTGATACCAAAATCAGACAAAGATGTCACAAAGAAAGAAAACTACAGGCCAATATCACTGATGAATATAGATGCAAAAATCCTCAACACAATACTAGCAAACAGAATCCAACAGCACATTAAAAGAATTATACACCATGATCAAGTGCAGTTTATCCCAGGGATGCAAGGATTCTTCAATATATGCAAATCAATCAATGTGATACACCATATAAACAAATTGAAGGAGAAAAACCATATGATCATCTCAATAGATGCAGAGAAATCTTTCAACAAAATTCAACACCAATTTATCATAAAAATCCTCCAGAAAGTAGGCATAGAGGGAACTTACATCAACATAATAAAGGCCATATATGACAAATCCAGAGCCAACATCGTCCTCAATGGTGAAAAAGTGACACCATTTCCATTAAGATCTGTAAAAAGACAAGGTTGCTCACTCTCACCACTATTATTCAACATAGTTTTGGAAGTTTTACCCACAGCAAGCAGAGAAGAAAAAGAAATAAAAGGAATCCAAATTGGAAAAGAAATAAAGTTGTCACTGTCTGCAGATGACATGATATTATAAATAGAGAATCCTAAAGATGCTACCAGAAAACTACTAGAGCTAATCAGTGAATTGGTAAAGTGTCAGGATACAAAATTAATGCACAGAAATCTCTTGCATTCCTATACACTAATGATGAGAAATCAGAAAGTGAAATTAAGAAAACACTCCCATTTACCACTGCAACAAAAAGAATAAAATACCTAGGAATAAACCTACCTAAGGAGACAAAAGACCTGTATGCAGAAAATTATAAGACACTGATGAAAGAAATTAAAGATGATACAAATAGATGGAGAGATATACCATGTTCTTGGATTGGAAGAATCAACATTGTGAAAATGACTCTACTACCCAAAGCAATCTACAGATTCAATGCAACCCTTATCAAACTACCACTGGCATTTTTCACAGAACTAGAAAAAAAAATGTCACAATTTGTATGGAAACACAAAAGACCCCGAATAGCCAAAGCAATCTTGAGAAAGAAAAACGGAGCTGGAGGAATCAGGCTCCCAGACTTCAGAGTACACTACAAAGCTACATTAATTAAGACAGTATGGTACTGGCCCAAAAACAGAAATATAGATCAATGGAACAGGATAGAAAGCCCAGAGATAAACCCACATACATATGGTCACCTTATCTTTGATAAAAGAAGCAAGAATATACAATGGAGAAAAGACAGCCTCTTCAATAAGTGGTGTTGGTAAAACTGGACAGCTACATGTGAAAGAATAAAATTAGAACACTCCTTAACACCATACACAAAAATAAGCTCAACATGGATTAAAGACCTAAATGTAAGGCCAGACACTATCAAACTCTTAGAGGAAAACATGGGAAGAACATTCTATGACATACATCACAGCAAGATCCTTTTTGACCCACCTCCTAGAGAAATGGAAATAAAAACAAAAATAAACAAATAGGACCTAATGAAACTTGAAAGCTTTTGCACAGCAAAGGAAAACATAAACAAGACGAAAAGACAGCCCTCAGAAAGGGGGAAAATATTTGCAAATGAAGCAACTGACAGAGGATTAATTTCCAAAATTTACAAGCAGCTCATGCAGTTCAATATTAAAAAAACAAAAAACCCAATCTAAAAATGGGCAGAAGACTTAAATAGACATTTATCCAGAGAAGATATACAGATTGCCAACAAACACATGAAAGGATGCTCAACATCATTAATCATTAGAGAAATGCAAATCAAAACTACAATGAGATATCATCTCACACCAGTCAGAATGGCCATCATCAAAAAATCTAGAAACAATAAATGCTGGAGAGAGTGTGGAGAAAAGGGAACCCTCTTGCACTGTTGGTGGGAATGTAAATTGATACAGCCACTATGGAGAACAGTATGGAGGTTCCTTAAAAAACTAAAAATAGAACTACCCTGTGACCCAGCAATCCCACTACTGGGCATATACCCTGAGAAAACCATAATTCAGAAAGAGTCATGTACCACAATGTTCATTGCAGATCTATTTACAATAGCCAGGACATGGAAGCAACCTAAGTGTCCATCAACAGATGAATGGATAAAGAAGATGTTGCACATATATACAATGGAATATTACTCAGCCATAAAAAGAAACGAAATTGTGTTATTTGTAGTGAGGTGGATGGACTTAGAGTCTGTCATACAAAGTGAAGTGAGTCAGAAAGAGAAAATCAAATACCGTATGCTAACACATATATATGCAATCTAAAAAACCAAAAAATGGTCATGAAGAACCTAGGGGTAAGATGGGAATAAAGACGCAGACCTACTAGGGAATGGACTTGAGGATACAGGGAGGTGGAAGGGTAAGCTGGGAGAAAGTGAGAGAGAGGCATGGACATATATACACTACCAAATGTAAAGTAGAGAGCTAGTGGGAAGCAGCAGCATAGCACAGGGAGATCAGCTCGGTGCTTTGTGACCGCATGGTGGGGGGGATAGGGAGGGTGGGAGGGAGGGAGACGCAAGAGGGAAGAGATATGGGGATATATGTATACGTATAACTGATTCACTTTGTTATAAAGCAGAAACTATCACACCATTGTAAAGCAATTATACTCCAATAAAGATGTTAAAAAAAAAAGGAAAAACAAAAAGAGTTCAAAGCATTACTAATATGAATGCTGACTGAATTAAGGAAAAGAATAGATAAAGACAGTAAGAATTTTAACAAAAACTCAGGAAATATAAAAAAGAACACCTCAGAACTGAAGAATACAGTAACTAAAATGAAAAAAAAATACACTAGAAGAATCTAACAGCAGACTAGGTGATGCAGAAGAATGCATAAGTGATCTGGAAGATAGAATAATGAAATCAACCAATCAGAACAGCAAAGAGGAAAACAAAATTTTTAAAAAATGAGAACAGTTTAAGGGACTTCTATGACATTAAGCGAACCAACATTCGCATTATAACGTTACCAGAAGAAGGAGAGCGAGATAGGAAGGGGTCAAAACTGTATTTGATGAAATTATGGCTGAAAACTTTCCGAACCTGAAGAAGGAAACAGATATCCGGGCACAGGAAGCACAAAGGATACCAAACAAGATGAACCAACAGAGACCCACACTAAGTCATAATTAAAACAGCAAAAGTTAAAGATAAAGAGAGGATTTTAAAGGCAGCCAGAGAAAAACAAAGAATCATATACAAGGTGACCCCCATAAAGCTATCAGCTGATTTTTCTGCAGAAACTTTGCAAGCCAAAAGGAAATGTCATGATATATCCAAAGTGCCAAATTGGAAATAGCTGCAACCTAGGATACTCTTCCCAGCAAGATTATCATTCAGAATTGTAGGAAAGATAAAGAACATCTCAGACAGCAAAAACTGTGTTCATCAATACTAAACCTACCCTAAAAAATGTTAAAGAGTCTTTTCTAAGTGGAAAAGGAAAGGCTATAACAAAAAGGAAGCATCTCTAAGAAAGAAAACATACCACTAGTAAGGGCAAATATATAGTAAAAGTTGAGGATCAACCTCTTAAATAAGCTAGTACAAAGATTAAGAGACAAAAATGTGTAAAATCAACTAAAACCACAATAATCAGTAAAGAAATAAACAGGAATATGTAAAATATGACATCAAAAACACAAAATGTAGGGGAGAGGCGTAAAAAAAATGTAGATTTTTTGGAGTGTGTCTGAATTTAAATGACTACATATTTAAAACAAGTAGATATAATTATAGGTCAACATATATTAACCCCATGGTACCCACAAATCAAAAACCTACAATAGATACACAAAGACTATAGAGAAAAGAACACAAGCATACCACTAAAGAAAACATCAAACCACAGGGAAGAAACTAAAAGAAAGGGAAAAGAATAGAGAACTACAAAAACAGCAAGAAAACAAGTAACAAAATGGTAATAAGTACCTATCTATCAATAATCACTTTAGATGTCAATGGACTAAATGCTCCAGTCAAAAGACATAGGGTGACTGATTGGATAAAAAAGCAAGACCCATCTACATGTTGCCTATAGGAGACTCACTTAAGAGCTAAAGACACACACAAACTGAAAGTGAGGGGATGGAAAAAGATATTTCATGAAAATGAAAATGACAAGAAAATGGGGTTAGCAACACACATATCAGACAAAACAGACTTTAAAACAAAGTCTATAATAAAAGACAAAGAAAGGCATTACATACTGATAACGGGATCAATACAAGAAGATATAACACTTCTTTATACATATACACCTAATATAGGAGCACCTAAATATGTAAAATATTAAAAGACAGAAAGAGAGAAATTAACATAACACAAAAATAGTAGGGGACTTTAACACCCCACTTACATCAATGGACAGATCATCCAGACCAAAAAAAAAATCATTAAGGAAGCAGTGCTGTTAAATGGCACATTAGACCAGTGGGACTTAACAGAGATCTACAGGATAGTCCATCCAAAAAACATCAGAATACACATTCTTTTCAAGTACACATGGAACATTCTTCAGGATAGATGACTTGCTAGGCCAAAAGACAGACAAATCTCAACAAATTTAAGAGGAAAGAAGTTATATCAAGAATTTTTTTTCTCCCATCAGCAATGGTATGAACCTAGAAATCAATTAAGAGAAGAAAAACAGGAAAAACACAAATACGTGGAGACTAAATAACACATTACTCAAAAACCAAAAGGTCAACAAAGAAATCAAAGAGGAAATCAGAAAATACCTTCAGACAAATGAAAATGAAAACAAAACTTTCCAAAATCTATGGGATGCTGCAAAAGCATTTCTAAGAGGGATGTTTTTAGCAATACAAGCTTTCTTCAAAAAACAAGAAAAATCTCAAGTAAAAATCTAACCTCCCATCTGAATAAATTAGAAAAAGAAGAGCAAACAAAGCCCAAAGTCAGCAGAAGGAAGGAAAAAATAAAGATTAGAGAGAAAATAAATAAAATAGAGACCCACAAAACAGTAGAAGAGCTCAATGAAACAAAGAACTGTTTTTTTGAAAACATAAACAAAGTTGATAAACCTTTAGCCAGTCTCAAGGGAAAAAGAGAGAGGACACAGAGAAGCAAAATAAGAACTGTAAGAAGGGAACTAACAACTGATATCACAGAGATACAAAAAATCATATGCCAAAAAATTGGACAACCTTGAAGAAATGGACAAATTTCTAAAAACACACAACCTTCCAAGACTGAATCAGGAAGAAACAGACAGTCTGACCAGACCAATCACTAGTAGTGAAATTTAATTTATAATTTAAAAATTCCCAAAAAATAAAAGTCCAGTACCAGATAGCTTCACAGGTCAATTCTACCAAACATATACAGAAGAGATAACACCTACCCTTCTCAAACCATTCCAAAAATTTGAAGAGGAGGGAACACTCCCAAATTCATTCTATGAAGCCAACATTACCAAAACCAAAGACACTTCAAAAAAGACATTTATAGGCCAATATCTCTAAAGAATGGAGATGTAAAAATCCTCAACAAAATATTAGCAAGCAGATTTCAGCAATATATACAAAGGATCATGCACCATGATCAAGTTGGATTTATTCCAGGGTTGCAAGATGCAGACATTCAATATCTGCAAATCAATCAATGTGATATACCACATTAATAAGAAGAAGGATAAAAGTCACATGATCATCTCATAGATGCAGAAAAGCATTTGACAAAATTCAATATCAATTCATGATAAAAACTCTCATCAAAGTTGGTGTAGAGGGAACATATCTCAACATAATAAAGGTCATTTATGACAAAACCACAGCTAACACCATACTTAATGGTGAAAGGCTGAAAGCCTTTCCTATAAAATCAGAGAAGACAAGAATGCCCAGTCTCACCACTTCTCTTTAGCATGGAATCAGGGGTCCTAGCCACAGCAATCAGATAAGAAAAAATCACATCAAAATTGAAAGGGAAGAAGTAAAACTGTCACTAGTTGCAGATGACATGATACTATATATAGAAAATCCTAAAGTCACCACCAAAAAATTATTAGAACTAATAAATGAATTCATTAAAGTTGCAGGATGCAAGATTAACATACAGAAATCAGTTGCTTTTCTATACACTAATAATGAACCATAAGAAAGAGAAAGCAAGAAAACAATCCTGTTTAAAAATCACATCAAAAAGAAGAAAGTACCTTGGAATAAACTTAACCAAGGAGGTGAAAGACCTATACTCTGAAAACTATAAAACATTGATGAAGGAAGTTGAAGATGGTACAAAGAAATAGAAAGATAACTCATACTCTTGGACTGGAAGAATTAATATTCTTAAGATATCCATAGTATTCAAAGTAATCTACAGATTTATTGTAATCTCTATCCAAATACCCATGACAATTTTCATAGAACTAGAACAAATAATCCTAAAATTTATATGGAACCACAAAACACCTCAAATTGCCAAAGTAATCTTGAGGAAAAAGAACAAAGGTGGAGGTATCATGCTCCCTGGCCTTAGACTGTACTACAAGTGACAATAATCAAAACAGCATGGTACTGACACAAAAACAGACACATAAATCATTGGAACAGAATAGAGAGCTGAGAAATAAACTCACACACTTATGGTCAATTAATCTATAACAAAGTAGGCAAGAATACACAGTAAAGAAAAGACAGTCTCTCCAATAAGTAGAGCTAGGAAAATTGGGCAGCTACATGTAAAAGAAGAAAATTAGAACATTTTCTTACATGATAAACAAAAATAAACTCAAAATGGATTAAAGAAATAAAAGTAATACCTGAAACCATAAAACTCCAAGAAGAGAACAGAGGCAGAACTCTCTTTGACATAAATCAAAGCAATATTTTTTTTTTGGATTTATCTCCTATGGCAAAAAGAAAAAAAAGCAAAAATAAACAAATGGGACCTAATTAAAACTTAAAAGCTTTTGTACAGCAAAGAAAACCATGGACAAAAGAAGATAACCTACTGAATGGGAGAAAATATTTACCAATCATATGACCAATAAAGATTAATATCCAAAATATATAAACAGCTCATATAACTCTATATAAAAAAACAAAAAAACAAACAACCTGATTAAAAAATGGGCACAGAACCTGAATAGACATTTTTCCAATGAAGATATACAGATGACTGACAGGCACATGAAAAGATGCTCAACATCGCTAATCATCAGAGAAATGCAAATCAAACCACAATGAGATATCACTTCACACCTGTCACAATGGCTATCGTTAAAAAGTCTACTAATAACAGTGGAAATGTAAATCAGTTCAGCCACTATGGGAAACAGGATGGAATTTCCTCAAAAAAGTAAAGATAGAACTACCATATGATTCAGCAATCCCACTCCTGGGTATATATCTGAAAAAAACAAAGCAATAATTTGAAAATATACGTGCACCCCAATGTTCATAGCAGCATTATTTACAATTGCCAAGATATGGAAGCAACCTACATGTCCATCAACATATGAATGGATAAAGAAGATGTTGTATGTGTATATATATATATATATATATATATATATATATATATATATATATATACACACACATATATATACACAATACATATATACAATGGAATATAACTCAGCCATTAAAAAAAGAATGAAATTCTGCCATTTGAAACAACATGGATGAACCCAGAGGGTATTATGCTTAGTGAAACAAGTCAGACAGAGAAAGACAAATCCTCTACGTTATCACTTGTATGTGGAATCTAAAAGATAAAACAAAGGAATGCATATAACAAAACAGAAACAGACTCACAGATATAGAGAACAAACTAGTGGTTACCAGTGGGGAGAGGGTAGGGAATTAAGAGATACAAATTACTATGTATAAAATAAATTAAAAGGTTATGTTGTACAGCATAGGAAAATATAACCATTATTTTGTAATAATTTAAAGGGAGTATAATCTATAAAAATATTGAATCACTATGTTGTACCCCTGAAATTAATATAATATTGTAAATCAACTATACTTCAATTTGAAAAAATAAAAAGAATGACCCAACCTCTCTTTCTGTTCTGGTTCCAAGCAAACACACCATCTAGTGTGTGTTAAGAGTCCTGTAATTGTGACATGGGGCTTGGATTCCAGGCCAGACTCTGTCACTTATTTGCTGTATAGCTATGACATGGTCACTTAACTTTTCTAGATTTAGATTCCTAATGTTAAAAATAACAAATAAGAGTAGAAGACTTATAAAGAACTGACCGGGGCCACAAGTATTAACAGCACTTGCATCTATTACTTATACAACTCCCTGTACAGTGAATCAGAGCCATTTGTTATCACAAGCAGTGGGAAGCACCTAAATAGTCTCAAGTCCAAATTAGAATAAATAACTATGATTCACCAGAAAACTCCACTAAACCCTCAAAGCCCTCAGCCATGGACAACTGGAAAGACTGTTGGACTTCTGATATGAAATGAAATGGTTTATTGATTCTCCGTGACTTTACTCACACTGTGAATCACTGAACCATGTTTCACTTGGGCTCAGGAGTTTGGCAAAGAATGGCAGGGCAAGGAAGGATGTTTTTCCCTCTCTGCCCCAGGATTCTGAATCATCAGGTGTCTTTCCAGGTCCATTTGTCTCCTGGGAATGACTGTGCTCTCTGGTGTATGAAGCCCTATTCTTTGGGGCATGTTAATAAAATTGGTCTGTTCAAAGACCAATTATTTAACCCATCTGAAAAGTTCAGGATGAGCTAGGTTATGCTGCAGTAACAAAAACAAAGAACACTCAGTGGCCTAAAACATCAAAGGTTTAAATTTATTGTTCATGCTGCATGTCCATCATGGGTCAACTGAGGGCTATGTTCAGCACTGTCCTCATGCTGGGAACCAGGCTGACAAAAGAGCCTCTATTTGGAATATTACTGATCACCATGGCAAATGGAAAGAGAGAGCATGTGAATTACACACTGACTCTTACAGCTTTCCCCAAGAGGTAATAATGCAATCACTTCTGCTCATATCATTGGCAAAAGTAAATCACAGTACTGTGCCTAACATCAACACCTGGAAGGAAAATGAGAAAAATTTACAAATAGCATTAATGATGACCTCAGGGTTTGGTTTTTTTTATTCTTTTTCTTCATACTCAAGAACCTTGATCTTGACAAGGTTTGTGGTGACAAACTGGTGTAGGCAGTGGCCACATATGTCCATGTCACCCTGCTGAAAAGACCCAAGAGATCTTCCATATCCTTGCGTATTCTTCCATAGCCCTCAGTAGACCTAGAGACCATGCCTCCTGACAAATGGTAAGAAAAAGCTAAGGGATCACTCTCGAGTTTCTAAAAAGGTATACCTGGAAACAGCTTGAGGAAAATGAAGCTGACAAATTTGCTTAGCCAGACAAAGAGAGACAATCACAAATCTCAAATAAAACTTTCTACTACCTTTGAAAATCAAGTTCCTAGAACACTATGCTTAAAGATTGAGGATTTCACCTAGTAGAAATACACCAGACACTAATGGGTTCTACTTTTATTATTTAACAGCAAGTACATTTTGGTTTTTACTTAATGAACCATAAATATAATTGGAAGTAGGTGAGAAGTGATGTAACATAAATAAATAATTAAGACCAAAATATTGGAATTATTTTATTCTGAATTAAGGTGAATTAAAAAGCAGATACATATACACCTATAAATGAAAAACAATTTTAAAAAGGAGCAGGAGTTTATAGGCATTCCAGTTGCTTCATATCATTGGCACCATAGTGCTGTCAGACTTTTACATTTTAGTCATTTTCATTTTTTCTTGCATTTCTTTGGTGGCTAAAAAATTTCAGTAATCTTTTGTTGAATGAACTAAAGAAGACTAGAGCAAAAGATTCCTAGAGAGTGAAAGGGCCAGAAAAGTCTTCTCAAAGGTGGGGTATGATGTTTGAATCTGGGACTCTCAGAGCTGCCTTCAGTTTTCACTTCAGAGTATGGCAGCTCTTTTTGTGCTGAAGCTTTTCCTAATCCAGAAAGAGGTAGAGAGCAGTGGGGAGTATGTGATTGTCCCAAGTCCCATATGTAGACTCCTGGGAATGGCTTGATTCCTGCCACCATCATGAAAATGTAGAAAGCTTGATAAGAAGTAAAGTTTATGTCAGCAGCTGAAACAGAGCTGATGGTGCCAGCATCTTCCTTTTGGCCCTCTCCCATCCCTGGTCTGCCTCCCCACCTGGTCACAGCTGAAGCCCGACAGGCTAGTTCCTTTGGAGGATCAGAATTTATTTAGGAAACCTGGGCTATGAGAATATCATGATTTTCAGAATTTTGAAGTCAGAGGAGTTCTTATAAAGCAATAGCAGAGAATCTTCTGTTTTTAGAGTAGTGATTCCTCCCAGAAATGATAGCTTTGGGGAGATTTAGCAAACAAAATTGATACTCAATTTCTTAGGAGTAATACGTATGAACTTTTAAAATAGAGACTGAAATGTATGTGGATAATTTATTATCATGAATATTTGGGGCATAGCAAATCAAGAATGATATAAAGAAAATTGTGGGTACCATTTTATAGATGTTCTAATGAATGCCTGCTTATTTCCATTTTTTTTTAATATCTTTATTGGAGTATAATTACTTTACAAAGTTGTGCCAGTTTCTTCTGTACAACAAAGTGAATCAGCTATATGAATACATATATCCCCATATCCCCTCCCTCCTGCATCTCCCTCTCACCCTCCCTATCCCACCCCTCTAGATTGTTGCAAAGCATCAAGCTGATCTCCCTGTGTTATGCAGCAGCTTCCCACTAGCCATCCATTTTACATTTGGTAGTGTTTACATGTCAATGCTACTCTCTCACTACATCCCAGCTTCCCCTTCCCCACTGTGTCCTCAAGTCCATTCTCTATGTCTGTGTCTTTATTCCTGCCCCACTGCTAGGTTCATCAGTACCATTTATTTTTAGATTCCATATATGTGCATTAGCAGACAGTATTTGTTTTCCTCTTTCTGACTTACTTCACTCTGTATGACAGACTCTAGGTCCATTCACATCATTAAAAATAACTCAATTTCATTTCTTTTCATGGCTGAGTAATATTCCATTGTATATATGTGCCACATCTTCTTTATCTATTCATCTGTCGATGGACATTTAGGTCGCTTCCACGTCCTGGCTATTGTAAATAGTGCTGCAATGAACATTGTGATACATGTACCTTTTTGAATTATGGTTTTCTCAGGGTATATGCCCAGTAGTGGCATTGCTGGGTCATATGGTAGTTCTACTTTTAGTTTTTTAAGGTTGTTTCCATTCTTAATGACTCCAAAATTTATAGAATTTGGGCAACTTAAAGAAAAAATTTCCTTGTTATGCAAATGTCAAAGATTCCCAAAGTTCTTCTTTTGTAATTTTAGTAACAAGGTTAACATAAAAAAAAAAAAAAAGTCACATCTCTGTAAGCTTACTGTAGGAAAAGTTATCTCTCTTCATTTTGAAACAAATGCAAATTTGTCATTCCTGTGAATACAGGCTTTAGGGACAATAAGTTGGAACAACATTTAAGCATTTCCAAAAGCCAAGACTAGCCCTACTTTCAGTTGACAACTAAAGAATTCTCCAACATAGATCTAACTAACTCACCTACAAAAATCAAATATTCAAGGAAGAGGACATTGTATTACAAAACTAATAACTGAGCAAGCATTTATATTTTAAAATAAAAGTAATCTAATGCAAATATAGACACAGGCATAACTCTGGTTGTGGCTATAGATACATTAAAACATAAGAAAAATCAAACTGAGAAATCTATGTTTTAATTGAAGGTGCATTACATTTATGAAATTAGAAAAGTGTCTAATACAAATTTAATGTAAAAGAGCTACTACTAAATTACACTTTATTTTAGTTAAAAGGTTTTTAATTAAAATTCATAAATGAAGGTTTGAATGTTATAAAAAAGTAATTTTTATATCCCCCATCCATTCTGGCCTCTGATTAAGTTCTAAAGTATTTTATTAGTTTTGCATTTTCTAATAATTGTTGGTGGACAAGGTGTCTCATTATTTAATGATCCACAAATGTTAGGTAGTAGACAAATATCAAGGTCAACTAAAACTGAAATAAGTAATAATGGTGGGAGAGGAAGGCAGAGGGTAGAAGAGGACAATGAGCCCTTCAGAAGGTCAGGTGTCTCTGCCCATATCCAGGAACAACTCCCAGAGGGCAGAGAAAGGCCAAGTGATCCTTCAAACCCTCTTTAAAGTGCCACTTTCTAGGTTGACCCATCCATCCAAAGGGCAAGGTACTGCTGAGCATTATCTGCTGAGATGCCCTCCTCAAGAAGCTGTGTGTCAGGAAATATCATCAGGCAGTTTCTAAACTAGTCCATAATCGCTATTCCTTTTAACTCTGAGACCCAAGTAATCTACATCATTGAACAACGTTAAGCATCACCATAAGATACCGAACAAACAAACACAACATACTGGGTGAGTTAGTGTCCTCTGGAATTGCGAATATGTAAGCGAGGCATAGTAGGGAATTCTCTTGGTTTTGACCTTGATGGCTACCCAAAAGATGTTTTAATATTTGGGGAAATTTAGGATTCATAGTTTCAGTTTGTATAAATGATTATCACTAGTAGTAGAAGTGAGAGACAGAACAGGCGGCAAAAGCAGAGGAGAAGAAATGGGATGAAATGGGGGTCTCAAGTGAGCAGGGTGAGGGTCAAGATATCAGCACTTAGCAAATTGAGTGAATCTAACTTTTCTTCACTATCCTGTAGAGTATAGAAAAATGAAGAGTAGCTATTCTTGGTAAGAAGTAGAAACAATGAAACATATATCTTCTTAATAAATGGCTTAGCACCTCATAATAAGGTGTTCATTTAAGGTATTTTCAGTCATTTTAAATGTGCTGTAATACCAGTGATTTTCTGGACCTTACTGATTTCTATAATGGAGAAAGGGGTAAAGGGAATAGAAAGCCAGGTCTGGCCAAACTTCTTTCCAAGATAGAAAAGTAGGTGCCAGAGGAGTTTTGATTTACATGTATGTATATGGGGATCCAGATAAAAAAGATTGGTAGTAGTCATCTTGGGGAATGGAGGTTTCAGGTACAAGTGGATGGATAAAGGGGATCTTGAGAGCACAGCTCAAATAACATGCATTGTAATACTGTTCAGAGCCTCTTCTAGGGAATCACATAAATATTTTGTGTTGTCGGGGTTATATTAAACTTTAAACACATTTGGAAATCTATCTTGGTCACTTCCTAACAAGATTACTTTGATTAAGTCACCCATCCTTTTTAAGCCTCCGTTTCATTATCTGTACATTGTAGTAATAATAGGGCCAATTCCATACATTTTTTCTGGGGATTATGTGTGATAATGTGTTAAAGGCTTTGCATATGTAAAAAATTATTCCTATTTCTTCACCCCTATCTGTATCCAGACCCTTTCCCATGTGACTTGACAATTCTTCCCACTAAAGGCAAATTTATTTCCCTGTACTACTGATGTTGGCCATGTGGTTTATTTGACCAGTGGAATGTGGGTAGAAGTTTCCAGCATATGTCTTCAGAGGAATCCCCTATGGGAACTTGCAGCCTCTGCCATGAGAAGAATATGCACCCAGTGGCTTCTGCCTCTTTGGTCTGGGTCTCAGAATAAACACACATGGGGCACAATTGAGCCAAACCTGCATAACTTTGAGTGTGGGAATAAATGCCATTGTCATACGCCATTGAGTTCCGAGCTGGTTTGTCGTCATGCAGCAATAGGTGACTGACACAACACAGTCCTGGGGCATGACCTGGGAATCTGCATTTCTCGGGTTGTGCAGAATAATAGGACTTATGAATAACTGCAATAACGCCTTTGCCCACAGTTTAAAGTGCATGGAGATAAGCAGAAAGATGTATAGCTGATTCTGATTCATACACAACTTTTATCTTCTTTATAGTTATCTTTCTTTGAATCAGATGGATAACTATTTATGAAACATGGCATTCAGTAATCATCTAATTTGCTAACCATGATTTTTGAGATTGCTTGGGAATAAATATCAATCGAGTGGAATTTTCCTCTCATCTGATACTGTGGATAATCTAAATGTTTTAAATTGATTATTTCTTATGTCTAGATTAAATTTACATAATAACTTCTTAAAAGAATACTGAACTGATAGACAATATCTCCTAAAGCTGAACAAATGTGTCTACCTTACAATTCAGCACTTCTGAAACTCCTGGGTACATCCAACAGAAAGGATAGTGCATATTCACCAAAAGACTTGTATAAGAATTGCCAACTCAAGCTGTAAACTGGAAATGGTCCAATGTCTTTCAACAGTAGAATGGATCCATAAATTGTAGTAAGGTAGTATATTCATTCAACAAAATATTACACAACCATAACAAAGAATGCAATAGCAAGGATGAATGTCATAGATGTGATTATGAATTTTTAAAAAATAGACCCAGAGTAATAAATTCTGTATTATTCCATTTGTGCAAAGTTCGAGAAGGGGCAAAATTTATCTATGGGACTTGAAGTTAGAATAGTGTTTCTTGAGGCAGGGGTAGGTATTGCCTGGGAAGGGCCAGAAAGAAGGAAGCCTTTTGGACTGCTAGAAATGTTCTACATCTTAATCTGCTTGGTGGTTGTGTTATCAGTCTTTTGGAGTTGAACTCCGACAAGGGTCCTCCTGCCCGGTGTCACTTGCACCAATAGAAATAGACTGAGTTGGGTTCAGAAGCAAAGGTAAGGCTTATTCTTTGATCAGAGAGTGGAGAGGTAGGAGCTGGGGATCTAGAGCACATGCTCTCCCAACAGGCTGTGTGTGGGGCTGCTTTATAGGGGTCCGGTCAGCAGGCAGGGGGCAGGCACTGCTGCTCATGTTCCAGATCTCAGTGCCTGACGCAGCATCTCTGCACATGATCCACCAAACTGAATTGTCTGCACAGCAATTTTGCACCAGGAACTCTAGTCTAAAGTGCCAAGTGCAAGACCTTTGCATGCAGCACCCTATGAGAAGTGAAACTAGACTAAGCACAAAAGGCAAGAATAAAAGACAAGGTTAGACTTTATTACCCATATTCAGTTTTGTTTTGTTTTTTTGGAGTCTGAAAAAACTTTTTTTTTACATATCTATTTTCTTTTTTTAAATTTTATTTTTTATTGATGTATAGTTGATTTACAATGTGTTAGTTTCAGATGTACAGCAAAGTGGTTCAGTTATAAATACATACATATATACATATACACACACACACATATATATATATTCTTTTTCAGATTTTTTTTCCTTATAGGTTATTACAAAATACTGAGTATAGTAGGTTCTTGTTGGTTATCTATTTTATATCTAGTTCTTGTTGGTTATCTATTTTATATCTAGTAGTGTGTATATGTTCATCCTAAACTCCTAATTTACCCCTCCCCCCACCATTTCCCGTTTGGTAACCATAAATTTGTTTTCTATGTCTGTGGGTCTATTTCTGTTTTGTATATAAGTTCATTTGTATCATATTTTTTCTTTTTCAGGTTCTTTTCCATTATAGGTTATTATAAGATATTGAGTATAGTTCCCTGTGCTATACAGTAGGTTCTTGTTGTTTACCAATTTTATGTATAGTAGTGTGTATATGTTAATCCCAAACTCCCAATTTATCTCTCCCCACCCACACCTCTAGATTCTATTTTTATTTCCCAGGAATTGTTCATGGGCTTTGCCAGTGCTAGTTAATTGGCTGTATATACTACAAAAATTCATCAAGCTATAGACTATAAATATATGCACTATGTATATCATACCTCAATTTTTTAAAAAGATAAAAAAGAAAATCTCATCTGGAATTAGAGAAAAATGAATATTTTAAATGCCAGTGTTTATAACTTACCAAGTTTAATCTGTCAAGCCTCTAGGTTTCAGCATAGCCTGATAGTAAGGAAAAGAGGTATAACTAGTTGATAAAGAGTTAAACTGGACATCATGAAACATGTACCTGGTGAAAGTTTCAGTTACTTATATGCCTAGTTCAAGAGTGGACAAAGGTACATACATATACCAACAAGGACAAGCCATTTGGTACACTGACTGGCTAAATATCCATCAGTAGTTATGCCCTATGCCAACCTGTCTCCAGATTGACAAGATAGTGTTGATGCTGCAGCAAGGGAAACAGAAACAAAGGCAGGGCCGATGCTGCCTTAACAATGAGGGCCTATTCTCCCCCATGCACCTGAGAACACCAGTGAACTTGGTCATTGTTCAGCAGCAGAAACCTCAGGGTTTCTCTCATCCTTAACTCTTTGTCATGTGACCACATTATTTCCTTAGGAGGCGATCCTGCCCTGTGTCCCTTGACAACGGAATCTTCCAAATGTATAAACTGTGTCATCGTGATTGACCAACCAGAGGTCACCGCTCCTCACCACCCCCCTTCATCCCAAGCTGTTTGCTCTTATTGTTCATTAAAAAAAAGAATGAAAGGGAGGAAAGACAGCAATGCAAGTCCAGTAATAAGCAGCACAAAAGATTCATTCGTGAAGGGCAAAGATTAACAGGACTAATAGCTCCAGGGGCTTGGGGAAAGCCTGTCTGATTCAGGGAACCAACTGGGAAAAACTGAGTGCAGACAAATTGCTTGCTACAAAGGGAATACTATGTGGGAGAGTATGGAAATAACTATGTTCTGCGAGCATGTTTTACTTTCTGTGTTGTTTCGCCAGCAAGAGCTACAAGGACAGCCAGAGTAGCAGAATAATACACCTGTGATAAAAGCAGCTGCCTCCTTTTCTCTAGACACTGAAAGTTTACCTTTGGTTCAGAACTACATATGGGGAAGCTTCAATTTACCAGACTTATTAGTTATTAAGTCTTTATCAAATTGTTTTTCATAGTGTACTTTCATCTAAATGGGAAGGAAAAAAAGCTTTCTCAAGAGGTTACACAGACCTTTCCTTCAGCTATAATTTGAGCCCTAGCATTTTATGAGAATTTATTCTCCAAAAGGTGACCTAGAGGCATTATAAGTTCCTTCCTAAAGTTTTCTAGATTAATGCTTTGGAGAAATGCTTAAGAGCAAGGGTTAAAACAAGAAGAGTTTGCTGATTAATGTTTAGTTAATTTTAATATCTTCACTGACACAGCCCTCTGGATAAAAAAAAGGAAATTATTCTTTTCACCATTTTTTTGTTGTTGTTATACTTAAAATACTAAATGAACAGAATTGCATGGAGATAAAAGTAAACAACACATGAAATGAGAACATGGTCAACTGGTCTTTTCAAACTTGTTTGGGAGAGAAAAGCTTGCCCGAACAAAATCTTTTCATTATATTCCTCCAGGTAAACTATTCTCATAGATAAGCATGGTTATCCTTCCTTGCATAGTTAAAACAATACATTTTACTGATCAAGACAGAAGGAAATGTTTGATCTCTGCTGATTCCACTCAGAATTACCATTTGGCCTCTAGAAGAGCTATTTGCAAACTTTGGTGTGAGTTAGAATAGCTGGAAGAGCTTACTAAACTTGCAGATCTGGAGGGCTTTGTTGTGATATTGTGAATCAGTCAGCCTTGGATAGGCCTTGGAAATTTCATTTCTGTGAAACATCCCAGGTAATTCTGAGGCTCACAGATTGCACTTTGGGTCTCCATAATGCTTTCCCACATTCCGCTGGTGCCGAACTGCTAAGTCTTAGTTTGAAAACTGCAAGACACATAAGCCTTGTCCTATTTTTCTAAAACTAAGCTAAAGAATGTTCTAGCACACAAACAGAAGCATGCTCAACTTGTCATCAGAAACAAACTTACATAAATCACCCACCATCCTGCCTGCTGTCTGGAGTCAATTCAAACCTTAAAGAGCTCCTCTACAGTAAGCATCTGATCAAGAACAAGCAAGTAACTTAAGTGCATAGGGATAGAGAAAGGTTTTAAGAATTATCAAGACAAGGTGAAAATCTTTTTTTTTTTTTTTTCAGTGCCTATTGCTCCAGGGTTAGGAACAGCCCACAAATACCCACATGTTTAACAGAAGTTTAAGAGGGCACCATCATCTTATTTAGAATATTTCATCTTCCCTGAAAACAACAGGTTTCTACAGTTCACCTTTGCTTTGAACCAAAGAAAGTCCACTTCTACAGTGAGTGCTATCAAAATAGGAATGTGAAATTATGGCCCAGGGAAGAACCTCATATCAGTACGAGCCCGATCAAGGTATCAATTAAAATGTACTGAACTGAACACAATGGTTCGGTTTTTCCTCCCGCTCTCCTACTTGTCCTGTGCAAATTGTTCAACAGCCTTTCCCAGTGAAAGGACTTCAGAAAGAGGAGCTGTCTTCAGGAGAGGAAGAGTGAGGTGTTGATATGCTGACCAACAGGGCACAAAAGCCCACTGACAGATGGGAAAGAAAAAAAGGAAAGTGCCGGGAAGATTAAAAACAAAAGGATTTTATAAGCAGTAAAGGCAATAACGAGCCCTCTGGAAGGAGGCACCGCATATTAATAGGGGCCATTCGATCTGCTAGAAGGCACAATGGACAATGTGAGGGGTAAACAACAATGCCCAGAACACATTTGGGTAAATAGGGGAGATGGTGGTCTTTGAACAGCCAAGTGTATGCACTGCCAGCTGATCTGGGCCTCTGGAGGTCGGATTTTGAAAGCCTAGGAGGGTTATGCTGATTTCAACATACACTCTTATCCTTGGGATCTGGAAGGCAATTATAAAGTCATCTGTCATGAGCGGGCTATCCCACAAACATTACTCGGCTACTATTACGCCTGACAGTTGGGCCACTTCTGGTTCAAAGATAGTCCATTTGTCAGTTTCCTCTACTCCCTGCTATTGTGAAAGAAGCAGAATTAGAAGGTACTGCTGGGACGCCAGTTGAATCACTTTGGAATTGTGGCACTGGTTTGCCACAGGAAAGGGGAGACTTGGGGCTTAGGGGCCCAGAAACGATAGTGAGTTGTGCAAGAGGAAATGTCCACTTTGGGAAGCTGTCTGTGGAATTCCCTGAGCTGAGCTGCACATGGGAGCGACGCAAACACTTCCGAGATCTTTTAGCGTCATCACCCCACACTCTGTCTGGTTTTGCCAGTCCTCACTGCCAGACAGGAATCTGCACCACGGCCCTCAGGAGAAGCACAATGGCCATGGACAGGTGTTCACAGAGCCTTCACGTGGCCTGTTATGAGCACACCATGTGCCTTTACTGATGACTTACAACAGCCTCTGAATCACTCCCCATAAAGAAAACTCAAGCTTCCCTTTCCCCTTTTAGACTAAGAGAGCCCAGCCCAAAATGCACTCAGGTAACCAAACACAGACCAACAGCTGCCTTTCTGAGAGACAGCAACTCTACACTAAAACATCATGACAGCCCTGTAGCAGCAGCAATTGTAAGGGACCTCAAATCCTTAAAGGAACTACTCCAAAGGTCTGGGTTTCCTTTCCTAATCTGGATATGGAGGCGTCTTTAAATCAGGCCTTCATTTCTGGAACATGCTCACTGTGGACCCTGAATACTCATCAGGTCATGATCAAGGCAGCAGGATGATGAATCAATGATGTATCAATGAAGGGAAAACACTGCAGCAGTAAAAGGCATTATGCAAAAACATGCCAGCATAATACCATAGAGGCCCAGGATAACTGCCCCTTATTGATAGGTTGGGAATACCTATATCTATATATATACATTCTACCTCATTCAGAGAATGACACCAGCTTCATCTGACACAATTGAGTGTATAAATAGCTCCCTCCCCTTTAAATATCTGTTTGATTATATGTGTGTGTATATATATATGTTTATAAGGTGTGAAAATTTATAAACACATGAAATATATTTGAATTATATGCAGTATAACGTGTATATGCTCGTATTAGTTTGAAGCATATGAAATTGCATTTTTTGTAGATTAAAAATTATGTTAGTTGAACATCAGCAATTTCACATTGTTCAATCCAATACGGACACATGGTTGTCATTAAGCCTCTGTCATTTCCTCTCCAAGCTCACTTTCTAAACACTGATTGGATGCTGGGACTGGGATGCTGCAGTCCATATTTCTGTGTTGCCTCTTGCTCAATGCTAAACTGGGCCAGTAAAGGACACTAGAGGGAGTGCCCTTTTCCTGTTGGCTTGCTGTTCCAGTGAACGTTTCTCTAGCCTTGTTTCTTCACCAGGTACTGGCTTTTGAGTCCAACCTCCAATCCTATGGTTTTATGTATTTATTTTTGCCCCACGCTCTAAGAACTAGTCACAGTGCTTCCCCTCAGATGCTGCTTTCCAGGGTCCCTTCTCCAAGCTTCTTATAACCCCAGCTCCTTCTCTTTGTTCCTGCAGCCTAAGAAGTAGTAGCTGCTTACAATATCTATTTCTTTGGCAAATTTTAGTCTTCTAAATTTATTGAACAAATTCCATATATTAAAGTTTCTCTGTTAAAATAACTGACATGGTTTCTGCTTTCCTGATTGGATCTTGACTGAATCGGTATGTATACATATTTAAAATGTATATTTTATGTATATATGCTTATTTTATATATATAGAAAGAAACATAGGGACAGAGAAATGGAAAATCTTGAAATGACAATGATGCCACACACATTTTAATATATTCAGACAATACTGGGCTATTAGAACTATATATTTCCTCAAGGCTAATGTCCCCCCAAGCTCACAGAAAATGCATCAAGTGTCAAGAAAACCATGTGCAGCCTATGTACCAACACAGTTTAAAAATCATTATGCTGTCAACCTGCCAAACCAGAAAGACTTTGGTGACAAATAGTGGAAAATGATGAGCCCATCTTTTGTCTATGGGTCATTTGAAAAAATGGCTTTGATGGCTGATTCATTCTGATATTTCACCCATATTTTTTTTTTAAATCTGCCCATTTTGACACAAATGGCTTTCTAAGATGCCCACCCTGATTAATGGGCCTGTTACATTCAACATTATGTTCTCTGGGGTGTCTGCTCTTCTTTCAAGGTCACATGGAGAAGAGGAGTAGACTTTAGCACCATGGTCCATGTCAGTTCTGACTGTTACAAGGGCCTCAGATTCCCACCATGCAGGGAGGTCTTTGGTGTGGTCAACCTTTCTGTTCCTAATTTTAACACATAGACCACTCAGGAAGAAATAGAGTTTTTAAAAAGACCCAAGAAAAGCGCATGGTTTCCATCCAGCAGTTACTGACCTCAGATCCATTTCAAAAAAACATTTCATATTACACATATCACATTGGGTAGAAGGGAAATTTTCTAATCAAGATGTTTTGTCATTTCTTCTTAAGTTCACATGCTCACAATAAGCATGGTGTTTTATATCACATATGCACTGACACGTACAACTGATCCTCCTTCAGTAACTAAGACTTATACATCCTCTCAAGTATGCGAGCACACACACACAACACACACACTATAGCCTCCCAACATGCACACTAACTTTAAAGTATTAAATAAGCTTAAGGGTTTTTTTAAAATTAACATACAAAAAAATTTTCCAATGTCACAATCATCTGTTGATAATGACAGACATCAGCAATGTACAAATATTTGGGCAGGTTAGGTAACCCACCATCCTCAACTCTGCAATGAGCAAAATAGCTAAGCAGTCTGCCTGGCATATCACAGGCACATCTGGGTTTAGAGTCTATGCCCTGAGGACTCTGCAATGACATCCTTAGCAGATGCCTTCAGCCCACCCTGGAAGGCACCTGAAGCTCCCACCAGTTCTTTTTTTTTTAATGTATTACTTTAATCTTGAGACTTTTTTTTTCTTTTGGCTGCACCGCATGGCATGCGGGATCTTAGTTCCCTCACCAGGGATCAAACCCACACCCCCTACAGTGGAAGCGTGGAGTCTTAACCACTGGTCTGCCAGGGAAGTCCCTACTCCCACAGTTCTTATAAGGGCATCTCTCTGTCTGAGGGTGAATCAGGGATAAGATTTGGACGGTAAGGAACTCAACTTCTTTGCCCCTTGGTTGAGCAATTCAGAGGGTCTGCAGTGGGAGTGAACCCTGTTGCTCAGCCTAATAACCCACTCATGAATATGCCCTTTATTGGTTTTCCTCTTACACCCCACTCCCACACCGTTCTTCCTGGCATCACCTCCCAAGTAAATATTCCGACCCAAATTCTTGTCTCAGACTCGCTTTCGGGAACTGTGAACTGAGGGAGCCACTTAACCTCTGTGTGCTGTCTTTGGCCCAAACAAAGCAGCATCACACATTAACTGCGGTCCTCCTCAGGCCAGGACAGCAAAATCCTGAAGGTCTCCTCCTCTTTCCTGAGAGGATTGTTTCTTGATTCCCTTACAACCACCTCATCTTTTGTGTGAAAGAGATTAGGTTCCTAGTGTGCTCCTTGCCTCTAAGTTCTGGGGGTATAAGTACAATGTGGTGACGATAGTTAACAATACTATATTGTATATATGAAAGTTGCTAAGAGAGTAGATCTTAAAAGTTCTCATCACAAGGAAAAGAAAACTGTAACTATGTAAATGTGAGGTGATGGTTGTTAACTAATCTTACTGTGGTAGACATTTTGCAATGTATACATACATCAAATCATTATGTTGTACACTTTAAACTTATATAATGTTATATGTAAATTATATCTCAATAAAACTGGGAAATTTTTTAAAATTATTTTTTTTAAATACATAGCTATGACAAAAAAAAAAAGAAATAGGTGATGGTAACCCATGAAAGAACATTTGCTTCCCTACTGTAGTGAGAATTAAATATAAGAACCACATCCCCAGCACAAGGAAAATACCCACATGACAGATGGAAACATGATACCATCTTTCTCAAAAAATGAACAAAATACTCACAAAATATTATACATGGTGTATACACAGCATTCAAGAAACTGCAAGTGTTAACCAGACTTTGAGCTACCTACTTATTTCCAAATTGTGGAATAAAATAATATAGCTGGAGTCCAGAGAGTGTTGATATGTTTTCTACACTTTGTAACAAGTTCATTAAACATAAGGAGTGACAGACAGTGGGTACTATAATCTCAATCTGAAACAAGCCAAGGACCTCTATCTCATGCTGGTATTCAGACATATTTCCTAGAAGAGCTACCAACTTAAAGTGTCATTTTTTTGTCACCTCCAAATATATCAAAGAGTGTCAGGGTCCTCCTGTTTCCTTGGCAGGTGACAGTTAACATCTGCTTCTCACAAGACCGATTTTAAACTCGATCTTCCGGGATCATTCTTATCTGTGTGGCCAAGCTGGTGCTGTGCTCTTAAGAAGGTGAATTTGACAATGTGCTGCCCAGTTGTGATAAATGAAACTCAGTCAATGGGATATGCTTTGGGGAGGGGGTTCTCAAACCTGAGTGCACATGAGAAAATCCCAGTTGCCCAAATTTTTCTCAGGGCTCAACAACAGAGAATTTCTGGGTGTCAGGCTGACCCTGTGATTTTAAGATTTTGAAAACTCTTCATGGAAAATTCTTCACGCATCACAACCTCCATGCACTGCAGAGAACTATGAAAAAAAGACCAGTTAACTGTACTGCAATTTCGATTGTCATAGAAACCACTCACATGTCTTTAGATAAATCTTTGTCTCTATCTCGTAGATTCTTTATCTGTAGAATGGATTTAATACCACCTTACTGCATGGCAAAGGAGGGGAAATCTTACACAACCTTGTTTAAAAAATAGGAAAAAAAATTAAAAAGAAAGAAATCATTACTGGGGGTACAAGTATCCTGAGGTGCAGAAATGCCGAATAGCTTAAATAAAACATTTTAGCGGCCCTTTCCAGAAGAACAAACATATTTAAGAAAAAAACGATAAAGAAGGAAGAAAGTCAGAAACAGAAGAATAAGAAGGATAATCTGAGTGATTTTGTTTATGGGAAAAAGAAAAGATTGCATAGGAAGTTTTGAATATTTTTCTGTAATTAGAAAATAATTGAAATTTTGAAAAACTCAGTGAAATAGAAAGAGAATAATAGCCATAATGCTGTAGTACACTTAGAAACATGAAAAACACTGCAACAATATCACATCACACTACCAAACTGATACTATTTGACATTTGCTGGTGTTTCTGTTAAGTTATTCTTGGGAATACTGGAATATTTATGGAACAATATCAATAGAATCCAAAATACCAGTTGAACACATTTATTTTATTCTAATTGTGTTTTTATATTGATTTCTAACATTAATCAATTAAATAGGTGAGCACTAGGATTTAATTTCGTGTAAATTGATGACTGCAATTTCTCAGCTGTGTCACACAATCCATCTTCAAGTTGAGCCCCTCTGCTGGTGCCCAGGCCAAATCGTGGTTGTGGGCTTTTTGAGAATGAGAAATCTTAGTCCTACAATACGTATCTATAGTCTGTTACTTATTCTACAAGCACCTGCCACTGTTTTACTTACAGTAGTGCTGGGGTCAGGAGCCCAGCCTTAGCTTTCTGTCCAATCCCTTCCCAGAACTGGAATTCCAAGCTTGAAATTCAGTCCTCACAGCGTGCCCCTCATCACCTGACCCAGGTCTTTCTGGTGAGGGCAGGCTTTCCACCAGCCCCTGCTGCTGGCACAAGCTTCGCTGCTCTGCTCTCATTCTGACCCATGCCTCCCTCTGCCACTGGCTCTACCTGCTGACCTCCCATCAAGCCACCTGCATACCAATCACTGCCTTGATTTCCTCTGTCACCTTTCTGCACAATTATCTGGAATATTAAGCCCAGTCATGCTCAGAAGAAGCCTCTTAGTGTTGACTTTGAAAACACAGTGGGCCCCAAAATAACCAGATTTCTACGGGGGGCATCAGCAAAGCCTTTATAAAGCCACTAACCTCTATGTTCCCAATCCAGACACAACAAGATAAAAGCCAAACTTGTATTCCAGGGTCTTTAAATATTCAGTGACAGAGGATTTTGTCAGAGCACAGGAGCCAGGTTCCTTGGTTCCTTGGTGGGATTCATGTAAACCTTGGAGTATAACCACAGACACGAGTTCACATGTGAATGTCTTCTGACATATATTATTTTATTAAAAAATAAAAAAGTTGAGAAAAATTACACTAGCTAACTGGTAGCCCTTGAAATTTAAAGCTGAGCAACGGCAAAAAATATCATCTTCTCCCTCCAAGGCTTTCCTACCCAGACCTTAAATGACATTGCTTCAGTAAGTCCTGAAGCCAAAACTCACTTATAGGATCAAGATCTACTTCAAGCATTTTAATATTCATAAAGCTCCAGAGGAACCAGATTTCCCTTTCTGGTCTACCTGGACTCTTAAATTTGGGGATCAGCCCTAGATCACCATGTGTGGCAATCTTATGGTTCCCCTAAAATAATTCAATGAGCTATTAATAAGTAGGTAAAGAACAAAAAACTCTTTTGTGGCCAAATATCTTGGGGGATCTCAGGTTAAACAATGTTAAACCAATTTATTTCTTGCAAACTTTCAATACATTTTCAGATGATAACATGACTTTCCACGAAGAAAATAAAATGGAACTCTTTACTTTTGGAGGGGCTGTTCACAAGATTAATCCCCCCATGAAACATATTTTGTGAAACTTCTTCTGAGTCAATAGTTTGTCTATTCATCTTTGGACCCCTCCACTAGCACAGTTGTAGCCCTGAATAGAAACTAAATAAATTAAAATAAAATGACATGGAGTGGAATCAAATTGAATGAAGTGGAGTGAAACGCCTCAGAACTCTGGTACTTCCCAGAAGAATACAACAGAAACCCAGCTGTGACATTTTCTGATGTTATCTTTTAAGGGTAGTTTTAAACTGCTTTTTCTAAAATTTAAATGTCCCATATTATGGACCCTTAAGTTAATGTAAATCACTTCTCTAAGGCAGGAGTCCAAAATTCCTGAATCACAACATTCAACACTGGAATTTTGGAGACCTTCAAGATGGCGGAGGAGTAAGACATGGAGATCAGGTTCCTCCTCACAAATCATCAGAAATACATCTACATGTGGAACAACTCCTACAGAAGACATACTAAATGCTGACAGAAGACATCAGACTTCCCAAAAGATAATTTTTTTTTTTCCTTTTTCTCTTTTTGGGAGTGTGTATGTGTATGCTTCTTTGTGTGATTTTGTCTGTATAGCTTTGTTTTTATGATTTGTCCTAGGGTTCTTTCTGTCCTTTTGTTTTGTTTTTTTTTTTTAATAGTATAGCTTTGTTATCATTTGTGGATTTGTTTTTTGGTTTAGTTGCTCTCCTCGTTCTTTCTTCCTTTTTTTTTTCTTTTTTTTATTACTTTTAAATGTTTTATTTTAATAAATATTATATTTTATTCTTCTTTCTTTTTTCTTTCTTTCTTTCTTTCTTTCTTTCTTTCTTTCTTTCTTTCTTTCTTTCTTCTTTCCATTATTCCCCCTTTTATTCTGAGCCATGTGGCTGACAGAGTCTTGGTGCTCCAGCTCGCTGTCAGGGCTGTGCCTCTGAGGTTGGAGAGCCGAGTTCAGGACATTGGTCCACCAGAGACTTCCCAGCTCCACATAATATCAAAGGGTGAAAACTCTCCCAGAGATCTCCATCTCAACACTAAGACCCAGCACCAAACAACAATCAACAAGCTACAGTGCTGGACATCCTATGCCAAACAACTAGCAAGACAGGAACACAATCCCACCCATTAGCAGAGAGGCGCCTAAAATCATAATAAGGTCAAGTACACCCCAAAACACAACACTGGACATGGCACTGCCCACCAGAAAGAAAACATCCAGCTTCATCCTCCAGAAAACAGGCACCAGTGCCCTCCACCAGGAACCCTACACAACCCACTGAATCAACATTACCCATTGGGGGCAGACACCAAAAACAATGGGAACTACAAACGTGCAGGCTGTGAAAAGGAGACCCAAAACACAGTAAGTTAAGCAAAATGAGAAGACAGAGAAACACAGAGCAGATGAAGGAACAAGGTAAAAACCCACCAGAGCAAACAAATGAAGAGGAAATAGGCAGTCTACTTGAGAAAGAATTCAGAGTAATGATAGTAAAGATGATCTAAAATCTTGGAAGTAGAATGGAGAAAATACAAAACGGTTAAAAAGGACCTAGAAGAACTAAAGAGCAAACAAACAATGATGAACAACACAATAAATGATATTAAAAATTCTCGAGAAGGAATCAAGAGCAAAATAACTAAGGCAGAAAAACGGATAAGTGACCTGAAAGGTAAAATAGTGGAAATAACTACTGCAGAGCTGAGTAAACAAAAAAGAATGAAAGAATTGAGGACAGTCTCAGAGACCTCTGGGACAACATTAAATGCACCAACATTTGAACTATATGGGTCACAGAAGAAGAAGAGAAAAAGAAGGGACTGAGAAAACATTTGAAGAGATTATAGTTGAAGACTTCCCTAATATGGGTAAGGAAATAGTCAATCAAGTCCAGGAAGTGCAGAGAGTCCCACACAAGATAAATCCAAGGAGAAACCTGCCAAGACACATATTATTCAAACTATCAAAAATTAAATACAGAGAAAAAATATTAAAAGCAGCAAGGGAAAAGCAACAAATAACATACAAGGGAATCCTCACAAGGTTATTAGCTGATCCTTCAGCAGAAACTCTGCAAGCCAGAAGGGAGTGGCAGGACATATTTAAAGTGATGAAAGGGAAAAACCTACAACCAAGATTACTCTACCCAGCAAGCATCTCATTCAGATTCGATGGAGAAATTAAAACTTTTACAGACAAGCAAAAGTTAAGAGAATTCAGCACCACCAAACCAGCTGTACAACAAATGCTAAAGGAACTTCTCTAGGCAGGAAATGCAAGAGAAGGAAAAGACCTACAATAACAAACCCAAAACAATTAAGAAAATGGTAACAAGAACATATACATCGATAACTACCTTAAACGTAAAGGGATGAAATGCTCCAACCAAAAGGCATAGACTGCCTTAATAGATAAAAAAACAAGATTGTATATATGCTGTCTACAAGACACCACTTCAGACCAAGGGACACATACAGACTGAAAGTGAGCTGATGGAAAAAGATATTCCATGGAAATGGAAATCAAAAGAAAGCTGGATTAGCAATTCCCATATCAGACAAAATAGACTTTAAAATAAAGACTATTACAAGAGACAAAGAAGGACACTACGTAATGATCAAGGGATCCATACGAGAAGAAGTTATAACAATTGTAAATATTTATGCACCCAAAATAGGAGCACCTCAATATATAACGTAAATGCTAACAACCATAAAAGGGGAAATTGACAGTAACACAATCATAGTAGGGGACTTTAACACCCCACTTTCACCAATGGACACATCATCCAAAATGAAAATAAATAAGGAAACACAAGCTTTAAATGATACACTAAAAAAGATGGACTTAATTGATATTTATAGGACATTCCATCCAAAAACAGCACATTACACTTTCTTCTCAAGTGCTCATGGAACATTCTCCAGCATAGATCATATCTTGGGTCACAAATAAAGTCCTGGTAAATTTTAAAAAACTGAAATCCTGTCAAATATCTTGTCTGACCACAATGTTATGACACTAGATATCAATTAAAGGAAAAAAAATCTATAAAAAATACAAACACATGGAACCTAAACAATATACTATGAAATATCCAAGAGATCACTGAAGAAATCAAAGAGGAAATAAAAAAATACCTAGAAAAAAATGACAATGAAAACACGATGACCCAAAACCTATGGGATGAAGCAAAAGCAATTCTAATAGGGAAGTTTATAGCAATACAATCCTACCATAAGAAACAAGAAAACTCTCAAATAAACAACCTAAACTTACACCTAAAGGCAATTAGAGAAACAAGAACCAAAACACCCTAAAGTTAGAGAGTACTACAAGCAACTATATGTCAATAAAATGGACAACCTGGAAGAAATGGACAAATTCTTAGAAAACCACAACCCTCCGAGACTGAACCAGGAAGAAAGAGAATATATAAACAGACCAATCACAAGCACTGAACTTGAGACTGTGATTAAAAATCTTCAAACAAACAAAAGCCCAGGACCAGATGGCTTCACAGGTGAATTCTATCAAACATTTAGAGAACAGCTAATACCTATCCTTTTCAAACTCTTCCAAAATACAGCAGAGGGAGGAACACTCCCAAAATCATTCTACAAGGTCACCGTCACCCTGATACCAAAACCAGACAAAGATGTCACAAAGAAAAGAAACTACAGGCCAATATCACTGATGAACATAGATGTAAAAATCCTCAACAAAATACTAGGAAACAGAATCCAGCAGCACATTAAAAGGATCATACACCATGATCAAGTGCCGTTTATCCCAGGAATGCAAGGATTCTTCAATATAGGCAAATCATTCAATGTGATAAACCATATTAACAAATTGAAGGAGAAAAACCATGTGATCATCTCAATAGATGCAGAAAAAGCTTTTGACAAAATTCAACACTGATTTATGATAAAAACCCTCCAGAAAGTAGGCATAGAGGGAACCTACCTCATCATAATAAAGGCCATATATGACAAACCCACAACCAACTTCATTCTCAATGGTGAAAAATTGAAACCATTTCCTCTAAGATCAGGAATGAGACAAGGATGTCCACTCTCACCACTATTATCCAACATAGTTTTGGAATTTTTAGCCACAGCAATCAGAGAAGAAAAATAAATTAAAGGAACCCAAATTGGAAAAGAAAAAGTAAAGCTGTCACTGTTTGCAGATGACAAGATACTATACACAGAGAAATCTGAAGATGCTACCAGAAAACTACTAGAGCTAATCAATGAATTTGGTAGAGTAGCAGGATACAAAATTAATGCACAGAAATCTCTTGCATTCCTATATACTAATCATGAAAAATCTGAAAGAGAAATTAAAGAAACACTCCCATTTACCGTTGCAACAAAAAGAATAAAGTACCTAGGAATAAACTTACCTGAGGAGACCAAAGACCTGTATGCAGAAAACTATAAGGCACTGATTAAAGAAATTAAAGATGATACAAACAGATGGAGAGATATACCATGTTCTTGGATTGGAAGAATCAACATTGTGAAAATGACTCTACTACCCAAAGCAATCTACAGATTTAATGCAATCCCTATCAAACTACCAATGGCATTTTTCATAGAGCTAGAACAAAAAATTTCACAATTTGTATGGAAACACAAAAGACCTCAAATAACCAAAGCAAACTTGAGAAAGAAAAACGGAGCTGGAGGAATCAGGTTCCCGTACCTCAGACTATACTACAAAGCTACAGTAATCAAGACAGTATGGTACTGGCACAAAAACAGAAATATAGATCAATGGAACAGGATAGAAAGCCCAGAGGTAAACCCACATACTTATCATCACCTTATATTTGATAAAGGAAGCAAGAATATGCAATGGAGAAAAGACAACCTCTTCAATAAGTGGTGCTGGGAAAACTGGACCGCTAAATGTAAAAGAATGAAATTAGAACAGTCTAACACCATACACAAAAGCAAACTCAAAATGGATTAAAGACCAAAATGTAAGGCCAGACACTATCAAACTCTTAGAGGAAAACATAGGCAGAACACTCTATGACATACAGCACAGCAATACCCTTTTTGACCCACATCCTAGAGTAATGGAAATAAAAACAAAAAATAAAGAAAAGAGACCTAATGAGACTTAAAAGCTTTTGCACAGCAATGGAAACCATAAACAAGATGAAAAGACAACCCTCAGAATGGGAGAAAATATTTGAAAATGAAGCAACTGACAAAGGATTAATCTCCAAAATTTACAGGCAGCTCATGCAGCACAATAGCAAAAAAACAAACAACCCAATCCAAAAATAGGCAGAAGACCTAAATAGACATTTCTCCAAAGAATATATACAGATTGCCAACAAACACATGAAAGGATGTTCAACATCACTAATCATTAGAGAAATGCAAATCAAAACTACAATGAGATATTACTTCACACTAGTCAAAATGACCATCATCAAAAAATCTAGAAACAATAAATGCTGGAGAGGCTGTGGAGAAAAGGGAACCCTCTTGCACTGTTGGTGGGAATGTAAATTGATACAGCCAGTATGGACAACAGTATGGAGGTTCCTTAAAAAACTAAAAATAGAACTACCATATGACCCAGCAATCCCACTACTGGGCACATACCGTGAGAAAACCATAATTCAAAAAGAATCATATACCACAATGTTTATTGCAGCTCTATTTAAAATAGCTGGGACATGGAAGCAACCTATGTGTCCATCGACAGATGAATGAATAAAGAAGACGTGGCACATATATACAATGGAATATTACTCAGCCATGAAAAGAAATGAAATTGAGTTGTTTGTAGTGAGGTGGATGGACTTAAGGTCCTTCATACAGAGTGAAGTAAGTCAGAAAGAGAAAAACAAATGCCGTATGCTAACACATATATATGGAATCTTAAAAAAAAAAAAAAAAAGGTTCTGAAGAACCTAGGAGCAGGACAGGAATTAAGACACAGATGTAGAGAATGGATTTGAGGACACAGGGAGGTGGACGGGTAAGCTGGGACTAAGTGAGAGAGTGGCATGGACATATGTACACTCCCTAATGTAAAATAGATAGCTAGTGGGAAGAAGCCACATAGCACAGGGAGATCAGCTCGTTGCTTTGTGACCACCTAGATTGGTTGGATAAAGAGGGTGGGAGGGAAATGCAAGAGGAAGGAGATATGGGGATATATATATATATGTATAGCTGATTCACTTTGTTATAAAGCAGAAACTAACACACCATTGTAAAGTAATTATACTCCAATAAAGATGTTAAAAAAAAAAAAAAGAAGAATCCCAGCTGTAATCTAGTTCCAAAAAAAATTTTACAAAATCCTATCTGTTCCCTGTCCTTGCTATCAAAGAAGTCTATATCCTCCCTGGCTGAACAGATAAACGTTTGACAAACATATGCACTAATATAACAGATACCCAACAAATGCAATACTGTGTGCTGGACACCCAGCAGGTTGATATTGCTAGAATCAGGAAGCCTTCTGAGATCAGCTTCCTTAGAAAACGGAGACTTAGCCTTGCTTTGTTCTCAGTTTCCCTGGGTTTCCTTCAGTTTCCCCGGGTTTCCTTCAGTTTCCCCTGAGGGTTGAAATCCAGTGCCACTCCCCTCTGAAGCCTGACCATCTCCTCCAAACCAGTCAATACTTGCTCTGCTCCAATCGGTCCTCTTCACCCTTGGATTCCTATTCTTTTGTTCTCACTGGGACTACACTAAGATTCCCTTATTGAAGCCCAAGTTCTAGAAACTTCTCCTTCTCCAGTTGTGTCTAGTTTCAGCCAATCCTCTGACTTGTTCAGGGTTAGATTCAGCTATCCCTTCTAGACAAGGCTTACAGTCAACCATACCACTCTATTAAATGAACTTTTGCTTGTTTATTCTAGAAGACAGGAGGCCAGGAGAAGAGACAAGTCTTCCTAATCCAAGATAGTTCTTCACTAAGGTAAGTCTCCCAGAGGCTACTTACCCCATGACCTTGCAACTTATCAAGATAGTAGGTCTAAACCAATTTGTTTCCAATGCCTTGGAAATAGACACACTTACTACAATCCAAGAATCAAGGTTGTTTGGCAAGAATCCATGATTGGATCTAGCTGCATACGCCAAGTTCTAGAGGTCTTTTTTAGCAGTTCCGTCTTGCCTGTTAAAAAAAATAGTATCTGCCACATACCTGATTACTCAGAAGACCACCTGAAATAACATTGCTCTCAGACCTAAGGATGTAAGAACTCTTATATTGAGATCCTTGAGTTCCTAACTGCAATCAATTCTGGTCACTGGGCTTTATTCCTTTCTGATCTAACCCCTCTCATCTTATTTCACAGTTGTAGCAAATAGAATTTTCTCAAGCACCCCTACCTGGATCCCTGAGCTGCTTGGTGTCTCTCGTATTTTACCAACTCCCAGGGTTTCTCAGAAACATAGTTTCAACCACATACTCCATCCAGTCCTGTGGAAAGTAACCTACCACATCTCCTTATTCCAGGCTCTGTCTATCGTCTGAGACTTTAGACTTCACCTCTTGCCAGGTGCCACTGGTTCTCACTTCGTCAATTTTCTTGAACCCACTAGTACTTCCAGGTGCTGGTAGACTGTCCCCAGACAGTCTCTTGAGGCTGCTGTTCAGCCTGGACCCAAGCCTCGGTCTACTGAACTTTTGATTAAGTCCTGCTTTTCCCACATCTAACTCCATTCTGTGCATATGTGCAGCAAAGCAGGTAGGTTTTGAAAGGGAAGATTCTAGAAAATCCCACTTATATTCTATATGAGCACAATTTCTAAAGTGGTCAATTCTTCAAAATTAGAGACATACCTATCAACTAGCCAACAGATTCCAGCTCCAGAGAATTTGGTTTCACAACAAGAAAGCCTTTTCTGGGGAATGATTTATGTTCACATGGCACGAACACTCTCTGTTGAGATACGAATTTCCAGGGTGAAATGTATCTCTTGGCTCTTAGAAGTCTCCATGTCTCTAATTGTGCTCCTAGTTTGGAAGCTGCTGGGGTGCTTGGACCAGCAGAGAATTCCTGATGTGTGATGCTTCCATTGGAAGTACTATTTCAATAGAAGAATGCTAACACATCTGATGGGCGGGCTGCCTACTGGTCCATCTTGTCTGCCAACACTCCCACATTTATTAAAGTTCTTTTGTGAGATAAAGAGGTTGGACACCTGGATCCTTCAAAAAACAAAACAAAATTAAAGCTGCAATTACCTGTCTGCCCTGTGCAAGGCAATCTACCCTGCTATCCTTTTGGTTTTACTGGTGACAGGCAGATGTCACCCAGAGCAATTTGGAAACCTGAGCAAAGAAAATTCAGATAAAATTCAAAAGAAAAACTTAATCCAAAAGTACAACCTACCTGCCAGATAGTGAATATAGGAGCTAATAAGGAACTGGAAACAAGAGACTCATTATAATGACACTGTCAGGCCCTGCTCTCCAGCACTCCTTCTCCTTCTGGCTGAGACTGACTGGATCCCAAGCTGCAGGCTTAGTAATGCTGCATATTTGGGGGCCTTCATGAGAATTTAAGATACTCTATAAATTCCTGGAATTAAATTCCAGGTAAAATTTGCTGCTTCAGGTTTAACAATTGATTTTCTGTTTTGTGCCTACAATCAAGCCATCTTCTTGGGTCCCTGTCTTGGGACCCATGCTTGATTTTCATGTTTTTCTCATGACACAGAGACCTGAAACCAATCTGTGGATAGCTCTTTTAAAGAAGTACCACTACATCTCCTTGATGTAAGCAGATACTTTGCCTGCTTAGACCTCCATATAATGACCTTCTCCTCATCAACCAATCTCTATGCACTGCTTACTTGATACATTCTGTATCTCTAGAGACTTCATTAAATTTAACCATAGAAAATCAGTTATTGCACATTATCTGGACATTCTTTCAGACATGGCTGATGATTCCCTGTCACCTACATATGATTTTACTCCCAAAGGTCTCCCCAGTTCTTGGTTCAATCTTCTCCCAGACTGCTCCTTCTATTTTCAACTTTTATAGCTTTTATCTTCCTGAGAGAGCTACAGTACTCCATTCTACCTTGCATTCCAGTGAGTTATCTACAAGGCTATCTTCTCCATTCTTTTTTAAGATCCTTGAAGGAGGGGGCAAAATCTTACTCTTCATTACAGTTCCTATATTGTTTTAAAGTTTTTGTTTGTTTGTCATTTTGTTTGTTTTTTAACATAGTATATGCTTAATAAGAGTTTGTTGAATGAATGAAAACGTGAATCAGAACCTCTCATCTTTATAAAAAAGAGGTACCCAGCCATGGTTTTTGATATGCTCAAGAAAATTATAAAATATGGAATAGATGTAGTATATAGATACACATCCAACAAGGTAGGGGGTCATCAACACTGGCTCAAGTAAACAAAGAAATGCTGGTCATCCACTATGGCCTAGACCCTTAACCAACTTTCTAAAGGATCCTAGTGGGTTCAAACATACTTTGTAAAGAAAGAGTGAGTGCTAACTTGGAGAGAAAGTGATTTAAGTCCAAGAAGTATAAAATTTGATAGATTGTTCTGATAATGATTCCATTGTAACACTTGGCCACACCTCATATACAATATTGGTCATCTATAACAGAGAAAGTAAAATGGTTAACAGTGCCAGGCACTGTTGTTAAGTGATTTACTTGGGATAACTCATTTTACCCTCATGAATTTCTGTATGAGATTTGTATTATTCTAAAGCCAATTTACAGCCTATGAATTTGAGGCATAACAATAGCAACAAAAAAAGTGGGGTGGAAAATTAGTTAAAGAGTAGAAGATTAATGTTATAAAACTTGACCTAAAACATGACATAATTCACCAGAATCTGGAGGAGAAAGGGGAGTGGAATTAGAAGAAGTACAATTATGATAATTTTTAAAAAATATTTCATGGTAGGTATGGGTAGAATCTCAAATTGAAAAATCAGATTAAAATTTTTCTTAAAAAATTAATTAATTTGTCTACTTTTGGCTGAGTTGGATCTTCATTGCTGCGTGCGGGCTTTTCTCCGGTTGCGGCGAGCGGGGGTCACCCCCTGCCGTGCCGCGCAGGCCCCTCAGCACAGCAGCCCCCCCCATCGCAGAGCACGGACTCCAGGCATGCGGGCCTCAGCAGCCGTGGCACGCAGGCTCAGTAGTTGTGGCTCACAGGCTCCAGAGCCCAGGCTCAGTACCTGTGGCACATGGGCCCAGCCGCTCCACGGCACGTGGGATCCTCCCGGACCAGGACCCGAACCCGTGCCCCCTGCATTGACAGGCAGACTCCCAACCACTGTGCCACCAGGGAAGACTCTAGATTAAAATTTTTAAAAACTTCATCCCCTGAATTATTTTCATATTTATTTCTTCTATTATTTTAGGAATGACTATCTGTTATTAAAAATGTTTTTCTGAGGTTCAGTAACTTTTTCAGTAACATCCAAGTTTCACCTTAATTACTATTTTTCTTATGATAAACACTTTTAGTTCAAATAACATATATTACATTAACTCCTCTCTCTCTCTTTGTCTCTCTGTCTGTCTCTGTCTCTCTCTCTCCCTCTCCTTCCCTCTCCAACTGTCCTCCTGAAACCAAGTACAATTAGTATTTTTATTTTTCTACCACTATACATATTTCACCCTAACTGAGGTAGGGGATTCAAAAGAAATATAAGATAGATGAACTTATAGATAAGACCTATATCTGGATAAAAAGTGATGCCTCAGGCTTCCCTGGTGGTGCAGTGGTTGAGAGTCTGCCTGCTAATGCAGGGGACACGGGTTCGAGCCCTGGTCTGGGAAGATCCCACATGCCGCGGAGCAACTGGGCCCGTGAGCCACAACTGCTGAGCCTGCGCGTCTGGAGCCTGTGCTCCGCAATGGGAGAGGCCGCGATGGTGGGAGGCCCGTGCACCACGATGAAGAGTGGCCCCCACTTGCCACAACTAGAGAGAGCCCTTGCACAGAAACAAAGACCCAACAGAGCCATAAATAAATAAATAAATAAATAAATAAATAAATAAATAAATAAATTTATTAAAAAAAAAAAAAGTGATGCCTCATATTTTATTATCTAATGATGGCAGCTATAGAGATAGTCTCAGAGGTGTTAATATGACAAAGTAGAAAAACTCTGAGTTCACCTCCTACCGTGGGCACACCAAAATTACAACCATTTACAGAGCATCTATGAGAACAACTGGAAGACTAGCAGAAAAGATTTTCCACAGCTAAAGATATAAAGAATATGTATGAGAGAGCTGAAGAGCTGTAGGAAACAGAGACTTTGCTCTTAAAGGGCATGCACAAAATCTCACACACTCAGACCCAATGCAAAGGCAATAATTGGAGAGGAGCCTAGGGCAGATGCACTTGCTGGTCTTAGATAGCCTCCTGGAGAGGCAGGAGCAACTGGGACTCCCCCTGGGGACACAAATGCTGGCAGCACACATTTTTCAGAGCTCATTTTACCACAGGGACACTGGTGCTGGCAAGTACCACTTCAGAGCCCTCCCTCTAGCTTATTAGTTCTGGGGGTTTACCTGCCTACCAATGGGCTGGCACTAGGCTTGGGCCTCCACCTACCCCAGCCTTATAACCAGCCACCCTGGGACCCCTGGCAGCCATCACACAAGGCAGGTACTGGCAGCCAACTGCACTGAGGGCCAGCCCCACTTACCAATCTGCCCACAGTAGTTAGTCCCACCACAATAGAAGGACTCACACAGCTCACATAGGGAGCAATCTAGAACAAATAGCTCTGGTGACCTGAGAGGAGTTATGCAGAGCCCCATAGAAAGTCTCCTACATAAGGCCACTTCTCCAAGATCAGAAAACATAACCAATCTTCCTAATACCTAGAATTAAACACAGAAGATTAAGCAAAATGAGCAGACATATGAATATGTTCCAAAAAACTAAGCAAAATGGAGAAAAGTAATCTACCCAATAAAGAGTCAAATCAAGATGTATAAAGATGCTCAACAAACTTAGGAGATGAATGAACACAGTAAGAAGATTAACAAAGAGTTAGAAAATATAAAGAAGAATCAAACAGAGCTGAAAAACACAATAAATGCAATATGAATACTCCAGAAGGAATTAACTGTAGATTAGATGATACAGAAGAACATATGAGTAAACTGGAAGACAGAGTAGTAGAAATCACCCAAGCTGAATAGAGAAAAAAAGAATTAAAAAAAATTAAGATAGTTTAAGAGACATCTGGGACAACATAAAGCATACTAACATTCTCAATATAGGGTCCCAAAAGGAGAAAAGAGAGAGAAAGTATTAGAGAACTTATTTGAATAAATAAAAGCTGAAAAGTTCCCTAAAAGAAACAGATATCCAGGTCCAGGAAGTGCAGGGAGTCCCAAACAAGATGAACCAAAAGAGGTCCATGCCAAGACACACTGTAATTAAAACGTCAAAAATTAAAGATGAAAAGAGAATCTTAAAAGCAACAAAAGGAAACAACTAATTACCTACAAAGGAACTTCCATAAGACTCTAAGCTGTCTTTTCAGCAGGAACTTTACAGGCCAGACAGGAGTAACATGATATATTCAAAGTGATGAAAGGGAAAAAACCTACAACCAAGAATACTCTATCTGGCAAGGCTATCATTCAGATGTGAAAGAGAGTTAAAGAGTTTTATAGACAAGTAAAAGCTAAAAGCGTTCAACTCCACTAAACAGGCTTTTTGAGAAGTGTTAAAGGGACTTCTCTAAGCAGAAAAGACCACAACTAGAAATATGAAAATTACAAAAAAAAAAACCCAATGGTAAAGGCAAACATACAGTAAAGATGGTAGATTAACCACTTACAAAGCTAATAAGAAGGTTAAAAGACAAAAGTAGTAAAATCATCTATAGCCTCAATAAGTAACTAAGGGATATACAAAACTAAAAGATGTAAAATATTATGTCAAAAACATTAAACATTGGGGGGGTATAAAAAATGTTATTAGATGAGTTCAAACTTAAGAGATCATTGACCTACAAATAATTATATATGGTAAACACAATCCAAAAACCTATAATAGATACACACACAAAGACTTATAATAGATACACACACAAAAAAAATAGAGAAAGGAATCCAAACAAATCTAAAGATAGTCATAAAATCACAAAGGGAGAAAGCAAAAGAAGAAGAAAGGAACAAAAAAGAACTACAAAACAACCTGAAAACAGTGAACAAAATGGCAATAAGTACAAACCTATCAGTAATCACTTTAAATGTAACTGGAATAATGATCCAGTAAAGATACATAGAGCTACTGAATGGACGTAAAAAAAGACCCATATGTATGCTGCCTACAAGAGGCTCATTTCAAATCTAAAGACATACACAGTTGAATGAGGGGATGGAAGAAGGTATTCCATGCAAATGGAAACAAAAAGAAAACTGAGATAGCAATTCATACATCAGACAAAAAAGACTTTAAAACAAAGACTATGACAAGAAATAAAGAAGAATATTACATAATGATAAAAGGATCAATTCACCAAGAAGATATAACAATTGAAAATATGCATGCAACCAACATAGGAACACCTAAATACGTAAAGCAAATATTAAAATTATAAAGTGGCAAGTAGACAGTAACACAATAATAGGTTCCAACATAATAAAGGCCATATGTGACGAGCCCACAGCTAACATCATACTCAATGGTAAAAAGCTGAAAGATTTTGAAAACTGTTTCTAAAATCAGGAAAAAGATAAGAGTGCCTGCTGTCACCACTTCTATTCTATTCAATTCCTAGCAAAAGTAATCAGGCAAGAAAAATAAATACAAGGCGTCCAAGTCAGAAAGGAAGAAGTAACTTGTCTTTGTTTGCAAATGATGTAATCTTACATATGGAAAACCCTAAAAACAACACCAAAAATCTATTAGAACCAATAAATGAATTCCATAAAATTGCAGAATATAAAATCAACGTTCATACTTTTTAAATGACCAGTAGGAACCACAACTGATAGCATGGATAACATTCTCTTAAGAGAGACAAGAGACAGAATAAATACCAAATTATATTTCCTGTGTATGTTTTAGGAGGGAAGAGGTGGAACTGTTGTAGGCTGCAGACAATAGGGTGACTAAAGAGCATTAAGGAGAGGCAGTATATCAAAATAATTAAGCACTGAGGCTCTGCAACCAGGAAAAACTGCACTCAAATTCTGCTTTTACCAATAGACAACACAGATTTACTGTATAGCACTGAGAACTATATTCAATATCTTGTAATAACTTATAATGTAAAATAATCTGAAAAAAGAATATATCGATATCTATATATATCTGAATCACTTTGCTGTACACCTGAAACTAACACAATATTGTAAATCAACTATCCTTTTTTTAAAAATTCTGATTTTACCACTTAATAGCTGTCTTTGGGCAAATTACTTCATCTCTCTGATATGAACTTGCCCAACACCTAGCATATGGTAGGCTCTCAACAAATATCTAAGAAATTGACCTTAACCAAAAATAGTTGTGCCTTTCCCTGTCTTCCAAAAAATTCAGTTTCTCCCCTTAGATAGGAAAATTGAAGGCTTCTATGGAAATTAAAATATTATTGACAAAAATTTTAAATTTTGCCATTAATTATGGCAAAATCACTTTATGATGAATAAAGATGTACCATGAAAATATCAGACATCTAAGAGGAAGAGAAAGATAAAAGTATAAAGAAGAGATATGAAAAGTAAGCTTCATTCACTTCATAATTTTTCCTAGAACCAGCCAGTTCTCACATAAGTCCCACCAAGCATCCAGTAAAAACTTGGTCCAAGACAAATGAAAGAGAAACAGAAGGAATGCGTGTGTTTCTAAGTTGATAAACAAAAGCATGATGCAGCTCAGATTTGGGGCCATGCATACTTCTATAATCTAACATCTTCCTTAGCCAAAGTTTATTTTTTCTATTTCAAGGAAATGTAGAATGAAAATGAAATTTAGTGCAGTTTTAAAACACTGTGCTAAATTTAAAAAAATCCAGTCACAAAGGACCACATGTTGTATGACCCCATTCATATTAAACATCCAGGATAAGCAAATCTATAGAGTTAAGAAGTAGAGTAGTGATTGCCAAGGCTGGAGTAAAGGGCTAGGGAATTGGGGAGGGGCAGGGTGTGAAAGCTAAGAGGTATGGGGTTTCTTTGGGGGATAATGAAAAGATTTTAAAATTAATTGTAGTGATAGTTGCACAACTCTGAATATACCAAAAATCATACTTTAAATGAGTTAATTGTATGGTATGTGTATTGTATCTCAGTAAAGGTGTTTTAAAAGTTCAGTTAATTTGACTTCATGTATATTCTCTCTAGAGAAAGACATTCTACATATTATAGGAAATGAATCAAGCATGTTGTTTCCTATAATATTTCTTTTACATTCTCCTTCCCTGGGCAGAGAGCTTATGTAAATGTGGAAGTAAGCAGTGGGCATATCATTCAACAAATATTAGTCCCTGCAAACAAAGGGCTTTCAATGCAGAAGGGTAGACAGACGTCTACAAATAAACACTCAAAAATGTGAATACAATATTGTGATGAATGATTGTGATGCAGATTAATTATTGGGCATTTGGCAAACTCTGCCTCTTCATACTGAATTTCCACTCAATGATATGCCTCTGGCAACCCTTGTTTTATTTTGTCATTTAGATATCAAGTGCATTGAGGATGAAACTGTGCCTTATCCATTCCTGGGTACAGTGTTCAGGATAGCAGCATGTGTATAACAGACTCTTGATATACATAATTGACTGAATAATCCAATAAAAAATCTATCATTACAGGAAATACACAGACTTTTGCTAAAAATAGTGAAAAGATATGCCTTACTTAACTGTATTCCTCAACTAATTAACTGTATATACCAAAACAGAGAATATATACTTCTTCGACAGGCCACTTTAACATTTTTTTGCTAGTTGTTACTGTCGTAGGTGTCTATTTGACTTCTGCAGTATTCTTTTTCCTCTCCATATAAGTAGACTTAAATCAGAGCTGTATTTAGTCTGATTTTTTTTTTCTTCCACAAAAGGCAAACTCAAGCAAAGCATCTCAAATATTAATGTGCATATGAATCACCTAGGGAACTTTTTATAAAGCAGGTCCTGACTTAGTGGGTCTGGGTGGGGCCTGGGAAGGAGCTCCAAGGCGATGCTGATACAGCTGGCCAGAGACTACCCTTTATATACCAAGGCTATGACGCATGGGGTCAGCAGAAGATTTCTGATGGTGCTTCCATTATAAAGTAGTCCTTTCTTATGATGTCAAAGTAGATATGAGTCTCTAAAATAGAGGTTGGAAACTAGTGACCAAAGTGTGAAACTGAGCTCCAGGATGGAGGTTTTTTATTTCTCACACTAAGATTTTAAAATACTGCAATTAGCGGCATTAAATATGGGGGAATTTCACACGAAAATCTAGATTCTTGGTTTCTCTTAAAAAGTCAGAAACCCTTCTTCCTTGCTCCTACACACCTACAAGGCACTAGGAACATACACACTCTTGTCCAGTCCACCTCTGGCCCACTGTCCACTGCAGATATTGGCTTTTTAGCCACCCCTCTAAACATGAAGGAAATAAGAGACTGACTCAAAAGACCCCACAGCCTTCTCTGTCTAGGAGACAAAATGCTGGAGCTCATTTATAGCCTAGGTGTTGGTCATGCTAATAATAGAACAGCAGGTGACTTTATAGAAAGTTGGCTCTGAAGTTTAAATCTGAGTTCTTGGAAATTCAATTTGATATTATACAATCTCAAAAAGAAAATATTTTGGCTGCCATGTCCTGCCTGCGGTCCACCGCACAAAGTGGGGTGTTGCTCCAGGACCTTGCTTCAGACAGAGAGGGAGGGGAAGCCGGATTCCACAATGGCAGCAGCAGGGTTCGTGGCAAGAATCACGGCTTGCAGTCCTCCCTGGGTGGTCTCGTCTTCATGCAGGTTGTAGACCCTCAGGCTTGGAAGCTGTTTCAAGGACACAACCTTGAGAGAGTAAGGTGTTCTTGAGACCATCTGTACCGAATCCATGACTGAACCCAGTGAAGACCTCTATATAAAAGTTCAAGATTCTGGCAGCACATGCAGAGACCTATTCTTTCAGCCACCGGCTGCTGGAGACAGCCTCGTAGACAAAGTGCTCCCAAGTCAGCCTGTTCTAGCTGAACGGCTATTGGGACCCTCATAATCCGACTTCATAATGGAAACTGCCATATTCATTGCCATCTTCCATTTAATATTATCAGACCTTGGTTGACTGTGGGTAACTGAAACCTCAGAAAGCAAAACCATGGGTCAGGGGGTCTACTGTAAACTAAGGAGTACACAGGCTACAGCTGGCCCTAAGGCACTTGGACTACCCATCCTGAGCACTGCCATCCAGAAAGCTAGGGCTAGTCAGTTTAGTGTACCCCACGAAGTGAGATTTGGAAAAGAAAGAAACACATGAAAACATACATACAAACCCACACTCACAAAAAGACCCAGACACTCACCCACATCCACCTGGTCAGGTATTTCTCTCAGCAGCTTTGAAGTGTCTCGAACTTGTCCCTGAGACTATCGCTGCCTGCTCCTGGAGCCTTTCCCCTGAAGAACAGCCTCAGCACATTGTTCTCTCCTTTGATGCATCCCAGCTGCCAGCACCCAGCCATAGGAGAGCTGGCCCCTTCACCCAAACCCCTCCATCAGAGAATCTCCTCTTTGAACACAGGACTGCGAGGTCCAGGTCTAGGCCTGATGTGTGTGTAGGTGAAGTGGAGCTTCCCAAGAAGGCAAACAGGAGCCCATAGGGTGTACAACTGTGGCTTTGGCCATGTGTGGGATGTAAGCGCAGGTCCTGATGGAGGTCAGGGAATGGGTGGGTTGGAATGCACTGAGCATCAGGGGTGGGGGGTTTCAGGCCCAAAGAGCTGCTGCCATGACAACTCTTCCCAGAAGAAACCAGTCCCACAGTATCTTAGGAGATCTATAGGGACCTGCAGGGGAGTTGTGGGGTGAGAAACACCTGTTGCCCCGGGTGCCAGAGGCGCCTTATCCCATACTCCTCCTTAAAGAGTCTGACTCATGCCATCTATCAACCAAACCCCAATTCGTGAAAACACTTCAACCCCACCCCGTTCAGAGTCACAGTGCAGAGATGCCTCAACCCAGGGGCCTAGCCAGGTGCAAGCAAAGGGCTTGGGCCAAAATATCTGCAGGGGCGGGACTGTTGGAGGCCAGAACAGAGGAGTGACCTGTGCATGTGCAGCTGTAAATATAGAGCCTTGCAGGAGGGTTAAGGCCCAGGGGCAACAATGTGAGCTTCCAGGACAGAACCTTAGGACTCCACTCTGACATCTACCAAGGTCCAAGGCCCAACCACCCCAGTGTGCATTTCCATTCCAAAGTCAGAAAATAAGGTGTGTCAGACCAGCAGAGAACCTGAATGGGAGCCCACCTGATAGTAGCCGGTGCTGTCCACAGCCATCCTTCTCTTTCTTCTCTTCCTGCAGATCTCAATATGGAGGCCTCCAAACAACATTCTCCCATGTCCTCACCTGTCCGTGTGAAGAGGACATCCATTATGGCTTCAACAGTTTATTCTAATTCATTGCTGGCTGTTGCTTGAATGGCATAATGTATGTTCCTCTGATAGCAGAGCCTGAGATAAGGATCCCTTAAAGAGGAATAAGGAAGTACAGAGGGTGAAACAGAAGGAAGACACACCAATATATGGGTAATGGGTAATGAAGGCTTGATTTTGACTCTCCAAGTAGGTGCTTAGTAAACCTGTTTAGTGAATGAATGACCCCACAGAATTGGCAATGGAGATAGAAGTTCTTTGAGCTTCCTAATCCAGTCCCTGCTTAAGTTTGGATATCACAGAACGACAGGTAAAGTCAACAGAAGAGAGTGAGACCAACTAGACTGCATATTAGAGAGTTTATGTGGAAAGGGAAACACAAGTGTGAGTGGCATCTGGTGGGTCAGAATCCTGCCATCTGAGACAGATGTTATCAGGTCCCAGCTTCCAGGGATTAACCACCGATGAACATTGAGGTGATGAAAAGAAACACCTACAACAGCTGTTGTTTGTTGAGCCTCCTGCTGAAAGTAACATCTCCACTTGGATGTTTTTCAGACATCTTAAACTTATATCCAAAACCAAACTCCTAATTTCACCCCCACACTTCAAAAATTCTTCCTTCAGTCTTTCCCATCTCAGCTAGTGAAGACCTCCTTGACTCCCCTCTCATGTACATCAGTGAATCCTGTCATCTCTTCCCTCAAACTGTTGCTGAAGTCAAACCACTTCTCCCCACAGAGGCCCTTGGTTCTCAATCTCAGGACACCATCATCACTACCCTAGATTCTTGCAATAGCTTTCTGTTATTCCCATCGGAATAATTATATCCCACCAAGATCACTATCCTGTAAGCCTTCTCTGTCCTGTACCTTTATGACAATATCAAAGGTCATGATACCACATGGCTGCTCTCCAATGAAAGCACAAACTCATTTGGGCCTTTCTTCATTTTACTCCCAGATTTGTTCCTAGTTTTTTGGCTTCCACTTGGCTCTGAGTTTCACCTCCTAATTCCAGATTTGCTCATGCCTCTTAGATGTGTTGACTGAGCCTGGTTTCCTTGGGTAGATCTTTGTCTTTTTTGAATACTAAATTTAGCTCATACTAATTCTCCTGGGCCATCATTCCTAAGTACTCTACAGTAAACTAGTCCATCTTTGCTCTTGTTCTCTGTATATAAACCAGATACCACCCAGAAGAACAAATATCCAGGTACATCCTAATTTCCTAGGAAAAAAGCATGTGCAAATGAATAAGGACTAGGTGAGGGTTTTCTTGAGACAAAAGGGGATCAGGGACTGGGCGGTTCTGCCATTCACAACTTTAAATGGGAATTCTAGTATGTCAGGAACCAAATACTGAGGCATTAAATACCTCTCTAGTCACCAAGATTTATTAGAATTACCAATATTTTTGAAGGAGGTCTGTAGAAAGACTAACACCACAAAAATTGGGAAATCAAGCATCAACAATTAGAATATCTTAAACATTCTAGATATCATTCATATTCTGAGGGACCTGCTGTTACAACATTGCATTATTCTCAGTTGGAAGAACCTTAATTTCCTGACATGAGATGTTGGGCTCTAGAAACTAGCAATAGGGCACGTAGTTTTACTTTTTAAAATGTTTGCATACAGGTAACCCAAAATTAAGGTAGGAAGAACTAGGTATTTTTGTATGGATACCTGACAGTACCCACAGTCCAGTATGGAGAACTATATTCCAAACTTTTCAATATCCAGAGCTCTTTGTAATGATAAAGGGAATCATAAGTCCTTGCATATTCAAAACCATTTTTCATTTTTATACTCAAAATGAGTATAAATAGGCATATAAAATTCTTTGTCAAACTTTTCTTTGAAGACTTTGTAGGCTTTATTCTCCTGAATTATCCTGTATTCCTCATGATTTACTTCTTTATTCAATATTATGTTTGAAAGGTTTATCTATTTTGTTCTAAGTAGCTAGAATTTATTCATTTTCATGTTCTAGAGTTTTCCAGTACATCAATAACGTTGATTTATCCACTTTATTATTAATGGACATTTGGGATATTTTTCTTTGGTGGTGAGTGCAATTCAAACATTGCTGTCGTGAATATTTATATTATCCTCTGAGGTAAACATGCAAAATTTCTCTAGCATGAATGCCTAAGCAACAGAATGGCTAGATCATAGGGTGTGCCAACGTTGGGCTACTTTAGATGATGCCCAACCGTTTTTAAAGTGAGTATAAAAATTTATATTCCCACCAGTGGTGGAAAAGAGTTTTCATTGCCCCTTTTTTTAAATATTATAGTTAATTTACAATATTATATTTGTATCAGGTGTACAACATATGATTCAATATTTTTATAGATTATACTCCATTTAAAGTTATTACAAAATAATGGCTATATTTCCCTGTGTTGTATAATACATCTTGTTTCTTATTTATTTTATACTTAGTAGTTTGTGTATCTTAATCCCATACCCCTATCTCACCCCTCCCCGCCTCCCTCTCCCCTCTGGTAACTACTAGTTTTCATTCTCTATATCTGTAAGTCTATTTCTGTTTTGTTATAGTCATTCATTTTATTTTTTAGATTCCACATATAACTGATAGCATACAGTATTTGTCTTTCTTTGTCTGACTCATTTCACTAAACACAATACTCCTTAGGTCCATCCACACTGTTGCAAATGGCAGAATTTCAAAAAGCTGAGCAATATTCCATTGTGTATATATATATACCACAACTTCTTTATCCATTCATTGTTCATGAGCACTTAGGTTGCTTCCATATCTTGGCTATTGTAAACAGTGCCACTATGAATGTTAGGGTGCAAGTATCTTTTCAAATTAGTGTTTTCATTTTCTTCAGATATATACCCATCAGTGGAATTTCTGGATTACATGGTAGTTCTACTTTTAGCTTTTTGAGGAACTTCCATGCTGTTTTCCACAGTGGCTGCACCAATTTACAATCCCACAAACAGTGCACGAGCGTTCCCTTTTATCCACATCCTTGCCAACATTTGTCATTTGTAGACATTTTGATTATAGCCATTTTGACAGATGTGAGGTGATATCTATTCTGGTTTTGACCTGCATTTCCCTGATAATTAGCAATATTGAGCATTTTTTCATGTGCTTGTTGGCCATCTGTATATCTTTGGGAAAAGGTCTATTCCATTCTTCTGCCCATTTTTTAATTAGTTTCTTTGTTTTTTTGATATTGAGTTGTATGAGCTGTTCATAAATTTTGGATATTAGCCCCTTATCAGTCGTATCATTTGCAAATATTTTGTCCTGTTTAGTAGGTTGTCTTCCATTGCCCCACATGCTGGCTAGCTCTTTTTATCTTTTGGTCATTTTAATTTGGCATATTATCTGCTTTATGATTAGTATGGCATAGATCACTGGTGATCACTTTCTCCTTCTTCTTGAGAGCAGACCTAGATTACAATTTCCCAGACTACCTTGCCATTAGGTCAAGTGACTACATTCTCTCCAGTGGCATATGAATGGAAGTGATTGTGCCTTTCTCAGGCTTGAACCATAGAACCTACTGTATGGACTCCACTGAACTTTTTTTCTTTCTGGTGCCCTGTGGTGGCCACATCCAAAATATCCTTGGAAAACCACTGGTGAAGACAGAAGTATGACCTTCAGTTTATATCCATGAATAATTATGTAATGGAAAGCTCTCTTGTTAATCCAAACAAACACTACACTTCATTGTTTCAAGAAAAGAAATGAACTTATTTTTCTGTAAGCAGCTAAAATTTGGCTATTTGTTACCACAAAACCCTACTAAATTAATATAATTAGTGTAATTTCATCTTGTTTTAAAAATCCTTCCTTAACCAGTAGTAATAAAAATATTCTCCTCTTATCATCTAAATATATTACTGCCTTGTCTTTCATATACAGATCTTTAACTTGAATTTATTTTTGTGACTGGTGCAAAGTTGAAATATTTTTCTCTCTTTTTCCCAGTATGGATATCCAATTTTCTAGCACAATTTATTGACAAATCTATCATTTCATCACTGATCTGCAACACTACCTCTGCCACATTTCAAGTATCCATATACATATGGATCTGTGGGAGGACTCTCTATTCTTGGTGTATTTAGTACACTAGGTATATTTGTCTATTCTTGCACAAAACCACACTATCCTAATTTCCACAGCTTCATGATACTTGATGCTTTGTTTTTATCCTCAAAAGTACATTATGTATTCTTATCTTTCTGCCTTTCTGAATAAATTTTAGTGTCATCTTGTAAAATTCTATGATTTTAAATTGGACTACAATGATTTTTTGACTTTATTTTTAGACAATTTTAAGTTCACAGAAAAATTAAAATGAAGATTTCCCGTATGCCCTCTGCTTGCACACATGCATAGCCTCCCCCATTATCAACATTGCCCACCAGAGGGGTGCATTTATCATAGTTGATGAACCTACAGTGACACATCACTATCACCGAAAGTCTGTAGTTTACATTAAAGTTCACTGTTGGTACTGTACATTCTATGGGTTTGAACAAATGTATGATGACATGTATTCATAATTACAGTACCATACAGAGTATTTTCACTACCCTAAAAAGTTGTCTGTACTCTGCTTATTTGTCCCTCCCATTCCACCCAACCCCTGGCAACCACGGATCTTTTTTTACTATCTCCATAGTTTTGTCATTTCCAGAACGTTATATAGTTGAAATAATAGAGTATGTAGCATTTTCAGGTTGGCTTCTTTCACTTAGTAATATGAATTTGTTTCCTCCATGTCTTTTCATGATTTGATAGTTCATTTCTTTTTGGTACTGAATAATATCCCATTGTCTAGATGTACCATGGCTTATTTATCCTTTCACCTATTGAAAAATCTCTTGGTTGCTTTCAAGTTTAGGATATTATGAATAAAGATGTGATAAAGATCTACGTGCAGGTTTTTGTGTGGCCATAAATTTTCAACTTTTTGGGGTAAATACCAAGGAGCAGGATTGCTGGAATGTACAATAAAAGTTCGTTTAGTTTTGTAAAAAACTGCCAAACTGTCTTCCAAAGTGACTGTACCATTTTGCACTCACACCAGCAATGAATGAGAGTTCCTATTTCTCCACATCCTTGCCAGCATTTGGTGTTGTCAGTGTTCCAGATTTTGGCCATTCTAATACGCATGTAGTAGTATATAATTGTTTTAATTTGTATTTCTCTGATGACATATGATGTGAAGCATATTTTCATATGCTTGTTTGCCATCTGTAAATCTTCTTCGATGAGGTGTTTGTTAAGGACTTTGGCCCATTTTTTAATCGGATAGTTGTTTTCTTATTGCTGAGTTTTAAAAGTTCTTTGCATATTTTGAATAACAGTCCTTTATGAGATGTGTCTTTTGTAAATATTTTCTCCCAGTCTGTGGCTTATCTTCTCATTCTCTTGACATTGTCTTTCAGAGAACAGTTTTTAAAAATTTTAATGAAGTCCGTCTTATCAATTATTCCTTTCATGAATTGTGCCTTTTGCGTTATATCTACTACAATGAATTTTTAGATTAATTTGGAAGGAATTTATGCATTTATCTATTCAGTCACCCAATCCATGAATATGGTATATCTCTTTATTTAGTCTTTAGTGACTCTGAATTAATTTTGATAGCTTTATCCACCGAAAACTTTCACATCTTTTGTTAGATCTTGTCAGTTACTTTATATGCTAAATATATTGTCTAATTTATTTTTCTTTTTATTGTAATTGTTGTTTATATACTGATTTTGTGTCTGGCAAACTTGTTACACTCTTATTACCAGATCATAGTTGTGTATTTGAAAACAGGGCTTTTTCTCATTGTCCGCTTCAACCATTTAGGTTGTCTGTTACCACCATTATGAAATTGCCAAGTACCTGTTGGAAATTACACAAGAAGTTCTCCCACTACCCAAAGAAGAAAGCTCTGTTCAAGTATATAAGAGCTGCCTACTCCAATTAATAACTACTTAATTAGAAATTAATTGCTAATCTGCTAGCAGGAGACTGCTAGTCTTCATTTAGACCAGAATTCTCAAACTTTAGTGGGCATCAGAATCGCCTTAGTAAGGGGACTGTTAAAACATTATTGCTGAATCCCACACCCAGAATTTTTTTGTTTTTAAACATCTTTATTGAAGTATAATTGCTTTACAATGGTGTGTTAGTTTCTGCTTTATAATAAAGTGAATCAGTTATACATATACATATGTTCCCATATCTCTTCCTTCTTGCATCTCCCTCCCTCCCAGCCTCCCCATCCCACCCCTCTAGGTGGTCACAAAGCACCGAGCTGATCTCCCTGTGCTATGCAGCTGCTTCCCACTAGCTATCTATTTTACATTTGGTAGTGTATATATGTCCATGTCACTCTCTCACCCTGTCACATCTCACCCCTCCTCCTCCCCACATCCTCAAGTCCATTCTCTAGTAGGTCTGTGTCTTTATTCCCATCTTGCCACTAGGTTCTTCATGGCCTTTTTTTTTTTTTCCTTAGATTCCATATATATGTGTTAGCATACTGTATTTGTTTTTCTCTTTCTGACTTACTTCACTCTGTATGACAGACTATAACTCCATCCACCTCATTACAAATACCTCCATTTCATTACTTTTTATGGCTGAGTAATATTCCATTGTGTATATGTGCCACATCTTCTTTATCCATTCATCCGATGATGGACACTTAGGTTGCTTCCATGTCCTGGCTATTGTAAATAGAGCTGCAATGAACATTTTGGTACATGATTCTTTTTGAACTATGGTTTTCTCAGGGTATATGCCCAGTAGTGGGATTGCTGGGTCGTATGGTAGTTCTATTTGTAGTTTTTTAAGGAACCTCCATACTGTTCTCCATAGTGGCTGTATCAATTTACATTCCCACCAACAGTGCAAGAGTGTTCCCTTTCCTCCACACCCTCTCCAGGATTTATTGTTTCTAGATTTTTTGATGATGGCCATTCTGACCGGTGTGAGATGATATCTCATTGTAGTTTTGATTTGCATTTCTCTAATGATTAATGATGTTGAGCATTCTTTCATGTGTCTGTAGGCCATCTGTATATCTTCTTTGGAGAAATGTCTATTTAGGTCTTCTGCCCATTTTTGGATTGGGTTGTTCATTTTTTTGTTATTGAGCTGCATGAGCTGCTTGTAAATCTTGGAGATTAATCCTTTGTCAGTTGCTTCATTTGCAAATATTTTCTCCCATTCTGAGGGTTGTCTTTTGGTCTTGTTTATGGTTTCCTTTGCTGTGCAAAAGCTTTTAAGTTTCATTAGGTCCCATTTGTTTATTTGTGTTTTTATTTCCATTTCTCTAGGAGCTGGGTCAAAAAGAATCTTGCTGTGATTTATGTCATAGAGTGTTCTGCCTATGTTTTCCTCTAAGAGTTTGATAGTGTATGCCCTTACACTTAGGTCTTTAATCCATTTTGAGTGTATTTTTGTGCATGGTGTCAGGGAGTGTTCTAATTTCATACTTTTACATGTATCTGTCCAACTTTCCCAGCACCACTTATTGAAGAGGCTGTCTTTTCTCCACTGTATATGCTTGCCTCCTTTATCAAAGATAAGGTGACCATATGTGCGTGGGTTTATCTCAGGGTTTTCAATCCTGTTCCATTGATCTATATTTCTATTTTTGTGCCAGTACCAAGCTGTCTTGATTACTGTAGCTTTGTAATATAGTCTGAAGTCAGGGAGCCTGATTCCTCCAGCTCCATTTTTCATTCTCAAGATTGCTTTGGCTATTCGGGGTCTTTTGTGTTTCCATACAAATTGTGAAATTCTTTGTTCTAGTTCTGTGAAAAATGCCAGTGGTAGTTTGATAGGGATTGCATTAAATCTGTAGATTGCTTTGGGTAGTAGAGTCATTTTCACAATGTTGATTCTTCCAATCCAAGAACATGGTATATCTCTCCATCTATTTGTATCATCTTGAATTTGTTTCATTAGTGTCATAATTTTCTGCATACAGGTCTTTTGTCTCGTTAGGTAGGTTTATTCCTAGATATTTTATTCTTTTTGTTGCAATGGTAAACGGGAGTGTTTTCTTAATTTCACTTTCAGATTTTTCATCATTAGTGTATAGAAATGCAAGAGATTTCTGTGCATTAATTTTGTATCCTGCTACTTTACCAAATTCATTGATTAGCTCTAGGAGTTTTCTGGTAGCATCTTTAGGATTCTCTATGTATAGTATCATGTCATCTGCAAACAGTGACAGCTTTACTTCTTCTTTTCCGATTTGGATTCCTTTTATTTCTTTGTCTTCTCTGATTGCTGTGGCTAACACTTCCAAAACTATGTTGAATAATAGTGGTGAGAGTGGGCAACCTTGTCTTGTTCCTCATCTTAGTGGAAATGGTTTCAGTTTTTCACCATTGAGGACAATGTTGGCTGTGGGTTTGTCATATATGGCCTTTATAGAAAGTTCCCTCTATGCCTACTTTCTGCAGGGCTTTTATCATAAATGGGTGTTGAATTTTGTCAAAAGCCTTCTCTGCATCTATTGATATGATCATATGGTTTTTCTCCTTCAGTTTGTTAATATGGTGTATCACGTTGATTGATTAGCGTATATTGAAGAATCCTTGGATTCCTGGGATAAACCCCAATTGATCATGGTGTATGATCCTTTTAATGTGCTGTCGGGTTGTGTTTGCTAGTATTTTGTTGAGGATTTTTGCATCTATGTTCATCAGTGATATTGCCCTGTAGTTTTCTTTCTTTGTGACATCTTTGTCTGGTTTTGGTATCAGGGTGATGGTGGCCTCGTAGAATGAGTTTGGGAGTGTTTCTCCCTCTGCAATATTTTGGAAGAGTTTCAGAAGGATAGGTGTTATCTCTTCTCTAAATGTTTGATAGAATTCACCTGTGAAGCCGTCTGGTCCTGGGCTTTTGTTTGTTGGAAGGATTTTAATCACAGTTTCAATTTCAGTGCTTGTGATTGGTCTGTTCCTATTTTCTATTTCTTCCTGGTTCAGTCTCGGCAGGTTGTGCATTTCTAAGAATCTGTCCATTTCTTCCAGGTTGTCCATTTTATTGGCAGAGAGTTGCTTGTAGTAATCTCTCATGATCGTTTGTATTTCTGCAGTGTCAGTTGTTACTTCTCCTTTTTCATTTCTAATTCTATTGATTTGAGTCTTCTCCCTTTTTCTCTTGATGAGCCTGGCTAATGGTTTATCAATTTTGTTTATCTTCTCAAAGAACCAGCTTTTAGTTTCATTGATTTTTGCTATTGTTTCCTTCATTTCTTTTTCATTTATTTCTGATCTGATCTTTATGATTTCTTTCCTTCTGCTAGCTTTGGGGTTTTTTTGTTCTTCTTTCTCTTATTGCTTTAGGTGCAAGGTTAGGTTGTTTATTCGAGATGTTTCCTGTTTCTTGAGGTAGGCTTGTATTGCTATAAACTTCCCTCTTAGCACTGCTTTTGCTGCGTCCCATAGGTTTTGGGTCATTGTGTCTCCATTGTCATTTGTTTCTAGGTATTTTTTGATTTCCCCTTTGATTACTTCAGTGATCACTTCGTTATTAACTAGTGTATTGTGTAGCCTCCAGGTGTTTGTATTTTTCACAGATCTTTTCCTGTAATTGATATCTAGTCTCATAGCGTTGTGGTCGGAAAAGATACTTGATACGATTTCAATTTTCTTAAATTTACCGAGGCTTGATTTGTGACCCAGGATATGATCTATCCTGGAGAATGTTGCATGAGCACTTGAGAAAAATGTGTATTCTGTTGTTTTTGGGTGGAATGTCCTATAAATATCAATTAAGTCCCTCTTGTTTAATGTATCATTTAAAGCTTGTTTTTCCTTATTTATTTTCATTTTGGATGATCTGTCCATTGGTGAAAGTGGGGTGTTAAAGTCCCCTACTATGATTGTGTTGCTGTCGATTTCCCCTTTTATGGCTGTTAGTATTTGCCTTATGTATTGAGGTGCTCCTATGTTGGGTGCATAAATATTTACAATTTTTATACCTTCCTCTTGGATCGATCCCTTGATCATTATATAGTGTCCTTCTTTGTCTCTTGTAATAGTCTTTATTTTAAACTCTGTTTTGTCTGATATGAGAATTGCTACTCCAGCTTTCTTTTGATTTCCATTTGCGTGGAATATTTTTTCCATCCTCTCACTTTCAGTCTGTATGTGGCTCTAGGTTTGAAGTGGGTCTCTTGTAGACAGCCTATATATGGGTCTTGTTTTTGTATCAATTCAGCCAGTCTGTGTCTTTTGGTGGGAGCATTTAATCCATTTACATTTAAGGTAATTATCGATATGTATGTTCCTATTCCCATTTTCTTAAATGTTTTGGGTTTGTTATTGTAGGTGTTTTCCTTCTCTTGTGTTTCTTGCCTAGAGAAGCTCCTTTAGCATTTGTTGTAAAGCTGGTTTGGTGGTGCTGAACTCTCTCAGCTTTTGCTTGTCTGTAAAGGTTTTAATTTCCCCATCAAATCTGAATGAGATCCTTGCTGGGTAGATTAGTCTTGGTTGTAGGTTTTTCTCCTTCATCACTTTAAGTACATCCTGCCACTCCCTTCTGGCTTGCAGAGTTTCTGCTGAAAGATAAGCTGTTAACCTTATGGGGATTCCCTTGTGTGTTATTTGTTGTTTTTCCCTTGCTGCTTTTAATATGTTTTCTTTATATTTAATTTTTGACAGTTTGATTAATATGTGTCTTGGCGTGTTTCTCCTTGGGTTTATCCTGTATGGGACTCTCTGTGCTTCCAGGACTTGATTAACTATTTCCTTTCCCATATTAGGGAAGTTTTCAACTATAATCTCTTCAAATATTTTCTCAGTCCCTTTCTTTTTCTCTTCTTCTTCTGGGACCCCTGTAATTCGAATGTTGGTGCATTTAATGTTGTCCCAGAGGTCTCTGAGACTGTCCTCAGTTCTTTTCATTCTTTTTTCTTTATCCTGCTCTGCAGTAGTTATTTCCACCATTTTATCTTCCAGGTCACTTATCCTTTCTTCTGCCTCAGTTATTCTGCTATTGATCCCATCTAGAGTATTTTTAATTTCATTTATTGTGTTTTTCATCGTTGCTTGGTTCCTCTTTAGTTCTTCTATGTCCTTGTTAAATGTTTCTTGCATTTTGTCTATTCTATTTCCAAGATTTTGGATCATCCTTACTATCATTATTCTGAATTCTTTTTCAGGTAGACTACCTATTTCCTCTTCATTTGTTAGGTCTGGTGTGTTTTGACCCTGCTCCTTCATCTGCTGTGTGTTTTTCTGTCATCTCATTTTGCTTATCTTACTGTGTTTGGGGTCACCTTTTTACAGGCTGCAGATTCGTAGTTCCCATTGTTTTTGGTATCTGTCCCCAGTGGCTAAGGTTAGTTCAGTGGGTTGTGTAGGCTTCCAGGTGGAGGGAACTAGGGCCTGTGTTCTGGTGGATGAGGTTGGATCTTGTCTTTCTGGTGGGCACGTCCACGTCTGGTGGTGTGTTTTGGGGTGTCTGTGGCCTGATTATGATTTTAGACAGCCTCTCTGCTAATGGATGGGGCTGTGTTCCTGTCTTGCTAGTTGTTTGGCATAGGGTGTCCAGCACTGTAGCTTGCTGGTCATTGAGTGAAGCTGGGTCTTGATGTTGAGATGGAGATCTCTGAGAAATTTTTGCCATTTGGTATTATGTGGAGCTGGGAGGTCTCTTGTGGACCAGTGTCCTGAAGTTGGCTCTCCCACCTCAGAGGCACAGCTCTGATGCCTGGCTGGAGCACCAAGAGTCTTTCATCCACATGGTTCAGAGTAAAAGGGATAAAAAATAGAAAGAAAGAAAGAAAGAAAGAGGATATAATATAGTGAAGTAAAATAAAGCTATTATAAATCAAAGCTATACAGACAAAATCTCACCCAGAAGCATATACATATACACTCACAAAAAAAGGAAAAGGGAGAAAATTAATATATCCTGCTCCCAAAGTCCACCTCCTGAATTTGGGATGATTCGTTGTCTATTCAGGTATTCAACAGATGCAGGCACATCAAGTTGTTTGTGGAGTTTTAATCCGCTGCTTCTGAGGCTGCTGGGAGAGATTTCCCTTTCTCTTCTTTGTTCACACAGCTCCCGGGGTTCAGCTTTGGATTTGGACCCACCTCTGCATGTAGGTCGCCTGAGGGCGTCTGTTCACTGCCCAGACAGAACGGGGTTAAAGGAGCAGCTGCTTTGGGGGCTCTGGCTCACTCAGGCTGGGGGGAGGGAGGGGTATGGATGCGGGGCAAGCCTGCGGCGGCGGAGGCCGGCATGACGTTGCAGCAGCCTGAGGCGTGCCGTGCGTTCTCCCAGGGAAGTTGTCCCTGGATCACGGGACCCTGGCAGTGGCCGGCTGCACAGGCTCCCAGGAGGGGTGGTGTGGAGAGTGACCTGTGCTCGCACACAGGCTTTTTGGTGGTGGCAGCAGCAGCCTTAGCGTCTCATGCCTGTCTCTGGAGCCTGCGCTGATCGCCACGGCTCGCGCCCATCTCTGGAGTTCGTTTAGGCGGCGCTCTGAATCCTCTCTCCCTGCGCGCCAGGAAACAAAGAGGCAAGAAAAAGTCTCTTGCCTCTTCGGCAGCTGCAGACTTTTTCCCGGACTCCCTCCCAGCCAGCTGTGGTGCGCTAACCCCTTCAGGCTGTGTTCACGCCGCAAACCCCAGTCCTCTCCCTGGGATCCGACCGAAACCCGAGCCTCAGCTCCCAGCCCCGCTCGCCCCAGCGGGTGAGCAGACAAACCTCTCGGGCTGGTGAGTGCTGCTCGGCACCGATCCTCTGTGCGGGAATCTCTCCACTTTGCCCTCCGCACCCCTGTGGCTGTGCTCTCCTCCGTGGCTCCGAAGCTTCCCCCTCTGCCACCCACAGTCTCCACCCGCGAAGGGGCTTCCTAGTGCGTGGAAACCTTTCCTCCTTCACGGCTCCCTCCCACTGGTGCAGGTCCCATCCCTATTCTTTTGTCTCTGTTATTTCTTTTTTCTTTTGCCCTACCCAAGTACGTGGGGAGTTTCTTGCCTTTTGGGAGGTCTGACAATTTCTGCCAGTGTTCAGTGGGTGTTCTGTAGAAGTTCCACGTGTAGATGTATTTCTAATGTATCTGTGGGAAGGAAGGTGATCTCCGCATCTTCCTCCTCTGCCATCTTCTCTCCCTCCACCCAGAATTTTTGATTCACTAGATCTGGGGTGTGAATTTGCATTTCTAACAAGTCCCAGGTAAGACTGTTATTCCTATTCTGGAGACTACAGTTTGAGAACAACTGTTGTCAGCTGTCAGCTGAACAAGGATTCCCTTCAAGTTGAATTAAAAGGAACATTCAGAGCTTCCCTGGTGGCACAGTGGTTAATAATCCACCTGCCAATGCAGGGGACACGGGTTTGAGCCCTGGTCTGGGAAGATCCCACATGCCAAGGAGCAACTAAACCTGTGAACCACAACTACTGAGCCCTCACACCACAGCTACTGAAACCCGTGCACCTAGAGCCCGTGCTCCACAACAAGAGAAGCCACCACAATGAGAAGCCTGCTCACTGCAACAAAGAGTAGCTCCCGCTCTCTGCAACTAGAGAAAGCCCGCAAACAGCAACGAAGACCCAAAGCAGTCAAAAATAAATAAATTAAATAAATAAATTTATATTAAAGAAAAGGAACATTCACTACCAAGGTAGGCAAGAGTAGTATGTTTTGCCACTCAGGGCTTTGTTTTTATCTTCACCTGCTAGAACCAGTTCATGCCACAGGGAGAAGTGTTCAGTGAACAGGGAAGGGAGATATTTTACACTCTTCTGTTATGTTTTCTGGAACTGGAGAAGGTTTAGCAGAATAATTTCATGACTAGCTTTACAAAAGGATGTAGAGAGACAAAAAATCCAGGACACATAGGTCAACAGGAAATCAATCACAGGACAGATTTGGTTTATGATCTGAGGGCATTAAAGTGGATCCAGAGAAATATCAGAGATGAGTGATGGTGACCTTCCAACCCAATGATTTAAATCCAACAATGTACTAAGGTACGAAGAGATGAGAAAAAAGCATTGACTTGACACAGGATTTTTTTCACCTGGGGCTACTGTTAGCATGCTGTCCACACACCTGGTAAGAGAAGTTCCTTATCTGTTCTAGGTGGACATATAAGAAAAGGTTCCATGGAGAAAGTTGGGCTCCAGATAGCTCTTGAAGAATCAGGAAGATTTTCCTGGGCAGACAACTCTGGGTGAGGCAGAATGGGAATATATGGCATTCAGACAATTCATATTCAAAATGACCAAGGGACACTTTGGCTGGAAAAGACTATTTGATTGGGAACTTTGTAGGTAATATGAGAAGAGGATAGGCTGAGCTGGTATTTTGGGTGGACATAAATGTTATGAGACTAATGACCTTTCAAATTATCCTACATTTTGGCAGCACTAAAAGGTTTTGAATAATGAGTACAACAACCAAAAGGTTAACATTTGAAGTCCACTCTGCCAGAATTGTATATGCTGTAGAAAGGGGAAAGCCTGTTAAAAGTCTCTTGAAATAGCTTAGGGATAATAGATAATATGGCGTCGAACACAATTTCATTTTTTCCATCAAGGATTTATTGATGGAATAGAGACATTGACGATAGACATGGGGCACCTGCTGGGTAGAGCTGCTGGTGGGTAGAATCTTAGGAGAAATGGGCAAGACACTATGCCCCAGACACTGAGCAGCAAATGAAAGAAACATCTTGGGAGTAACAGCTTTTTGGAATCTTTACATTTTTTTTCTGGCAGTATTAACATTAACCAAGATGGTTTGATTTATTTCAGGAGCTGCCGTCTCTTAAGAACACTTCAGTAGATTTTTGCTTCTTGAGTATCTATCTCCTCTAATAGCTCTCTCAAATTCCTGATGGCCATGATGTAGAATGGATTTTTGTAATACTCAAATCCTAATTCATGGAAATATCTTGGGAAATATATACATATTTGTTGAGTTGATTAACAAAGACCCATGAAGAACAGAGAACAGAAGAACTGTAAGTCAGTGTAAGGTCTTTTATTTTATTTTATTTTATTTATTTTTTAAAGACTTATTTTTTATTCATTTTATTTATTATTTTTGGCTGTGTCGGGTCTTAGTTGTGGCGTGCGGGATCTTTTCAATGCAGCGTGCGGGCTTCTCTCTAGTTGTAGCGTGCAGGTTTTCTCTTCTCTAGTTGTGGCACGCAGGCTCCAGGGAGCGTGGGCTCTATAGTTTGCGGCACGTGGGCTCTCTAGTTGAGGCACGCCAACTCAGTAGTTGTGGCACGTGGGCTTTGTTGACCTGCGACATGTGGGATCTTAGTTCCCTGACCAAGGATCGAACCTGCATCCCTTGCTTGTAAGGCGGATTCTTTACCACTGGACCACCAGGGAAGTCCCAATGTAAAATCTTTTAAAATGACACAATGACACACTGCATTTTTATTTGTGAGTGGCATAGAGGCTCCTGGGTTCATTAAGAGAATTACAACCAGCAATTTCAGTGGGTAAGTTAAAGTATAATGACGTGACAAATGCAGAAGAGGAACTGCCAGATGGGAGCCTTCTGAGCTTCAGCTAAAAATTTATGGGCCAAACAATGGATGCTTAGTAAGGTCCCCCATTGTATGGTGGCTCCATTACTTCCAGGTTCAGGCCGATCAGATGTTAGATGTAGCAACGTCCAAAAGGTAGGCATATGGATGACATAGCGCTGAGTTAACCGACCTGAACTTCAGAACGTTTTAATATACTGAGTCACCCAAAGGCTTGGGCAAGGAATTAACCACTTTACGGGAGTTTAAGTGGGTTCTTCTTACCTCCTGGTTTCCTGAAAAAGCCAAACCTAATCAAATTCCGGTGGCACAAACAGGGCCACATGGATAATTTGGGGAGTAAAGAATGCTTTTACATTAAAGGCAATGCTTGTCTCTAGCATTCTATTACCTACCAACCAACGTGGTTTCAATTTAAGCTTCTGTTAATCCTGACCATTTCTTTCAAGTGTTTCTTATTTAAAGTAGAAATTCCATGTTGAACATTTTAATAACATTAACTGTCAAAGACAGCTGTGGTCAGTTTTCCCTTCAATGCTCTGCCAGATGTTGATATTTGTGATCATTGATGCCCTTTGTTTTCCTCCCTTTCCCTTATTAAATACATCATTAGTAAAACACAAATCCAAAGGAAATCACTTTTCACCGAGACTCTTCTAGAAAGGAGTGAGGAAACAATAGTCAGAGAAGCTGAAGTGTCACTGCAGCCAGCCACCCTCCATGGAGATGGCTGCCAAGAGGTTTACGTTATTGTGCTAGTAACTTAATAAAGAGGTACTACTTTATGGTTTCTTCCATTGTTAGAGTTGGGTGAGATGGAGGGAAGGGGAGCGTGCATTTGAGAGGGTCATGAAGTCCATGTTGATGAGGCAGGAACAGCAGGGTCACACTAGGCTATGGTACACAGATGAACTTCCAGGAACAAAGCTTGTGTATAGGAGGGTGTTGATGATGCGATCAGAGAGGTGGATCCAATGGTTTCTTCCATTGTTAGGGCAGATGTTTTTGTCACACAAGCCACAAAAGACAGGACAAGAAAAGTGAATGTCAGCTGTCTCAAAATAAACCATATGCTTAATTAAATGTACATTTAAAGCATATTGAAATATGTGAACTTCAAAGTGTTCCCAGAGAAAGGCCAATAACAGGTGGGTCATGTTTGGAGGAACATTGGAGAAACCATATTCAATGAGAAAGGAACACACCTTCCAAAAGAAATCCTAAGACTGTCTTACCATAAAGAGAAAGCCAGATATTTCCCAAATAGGATTCAAGAAGTACAACGGCTTGCTCATCTTTGTGATGGATACTTTAGTGTAACTGAAACTGATGAAGATAAGTCTGCAGACAGCTGGCATACAGGAACCTTCAGCCTCTTCACTTATAAGAATGGGCAGATTACTGTGGCCAGGTAACAACTGCTCCTTCTAAGAACATTGGTTCTAATATTAGCATCACACAAGGTACACTGATCCACCTCTCTGATCACATTTTTAGTATGGAGTTTGGTTCTTAAAAAGAAACAGAAGCATGTCTATTGCACAGTCACCATAAGCACCATAAGCATGCTATTGCACAGCACCACCACAGTGGGAGCTTTGAAATTTTAGTCAAATGAAAAGAAGCCTTGGGATAAAACGATCTTCAAATATTTCAAGGGTTGTCATGGGAATGAAAGATTAGATTTGTTTCAACTGGTTTCATAAGACAGAACTATAAATATTCATAGAATACATGATAAGACTGATCTAGGTTCAAAATAAAAACTTTTGTAACTATTAAATCATCCCCAAATGATCTAAGTTATTTGAAGTTCGTCATTGCTGCAGGCAGTCAAGACAAAGGCATCTAGCCATAAGATGAGGATATTATAGAGTGCATCCAGATGGAACACTTCATCCAAACTTGACATTCTCCTTTATGAGTATTCATGGGGGAAACCTATATTAAAAATTGCTATGATCTGCATGTGTTCCCCCAAAATTCATATGTTGAAATCCTAATCCCCAAAGATGATGGAATCAGGAGGTGGGGCCTTTGGGAGGTGCTTAAGCCATAAGAGTGGAGCCCTCATGAATGGGATTAGTGTCCTTATAGAAGAGGATCTAAAGAAATCCCTAGCCCCTTCTACCATGTTAAGACACAGCAAGAAGGCACCAGCTGCATACCAGGATGAGAGCTCTTACAAAACACCACCACACTGGCGCCCTGCTCTTGGATTTCCCAGCCTCCAGAACTGTGAGAAATAAATTTCTGTTGTTTATAACCTACCCAGTCTGTGATATTTTGTTATAACAACCCAAATGGACCACAGGAAAAATGGGGTTCACTTCTTCTGACACAGCTTCTCAGAGGGGCCATGTTTCTGAGTTGCTATATCCATCAAATCACATGCTTTATATTTAGAATGCGCCTCATCTGACAACTGAGTAGTTGTTCAATGAGAAAGATGTTTACCTGAAATGGGGTTCGTGGGAACATTTTTACCACCAATTTTCAATAATTCTCTCCCCAAACAGCGTGGTCTATTCCATTTGTTTTAACAAGATAGGGTAAAGCATTACATTTGGATCAAATTCTCTACTTCCTTTCTTCCAGCCTCCCTCTTCTACATCGTTCCTCTCTGTTGAAAGGTCTAGAGGCCCCATTCCCATCCACTCTACCTAATTCAGCCACATAAACATTACAGCCCTATGCCTCTTCAACAAATAACAATGGAGGATACCTACAAACACTTTTCTCTGCAGAATACTAAGGGTTATTGAACATAATTAAATTGTTTACCATAGATGTGAACAACAACAGTGAAAACTAATAGTCTTACTTCATGGATGGAGAAACTGTATATCAAAAAGAGAGAAGAAAATCTGTTATCAGAAGAAACGCAATATTTCAGTGATCACCCAGGAGCTGGTTTGATTTTGTTTGTCTATTTCCCTTTCTTGTTTAATTCCAGAGACTTCCAACATCACTTTGAGAATAGTAGTCTGAACACACCTAGAATGAAATTTGTCATGGATTTTTTTTAAAGAACTCAGTTTATTAGGAAAACAAGAGCTCAGAATGTAAGCCTATAGCCATGGTCACTGCCTTTATGTAATTTTCTTTTTTTGTGATGAACAAAACCATGCAAACATATTTTGCTGAGTTAAAAGCTAAATGAGGTGAATTTTTACCTCCAATGGTTTTAATGGTTTCCATGGAAAAGGCATTTCTCTCAGTGCAAACCCATGCTTGTTGCAATGAAAATGGCACAGCAAAATCTGCTTTTCCCAAGGGAAAATAATTGGGGTTACCTGACAGGAATTACTATTCGTGTTCATATCAATTAGTGCCATGTTGGCTATTTCAGCAGGGAGGATGAGATTGACTTTTGCTCTGCAGGTCAGAGAGGCAAAGGGAGATGATTTAACTGTGAACAAAGTGTTGGTCAAGGTTAAGTGAAGAATCCCAAATGGCCATCCACCCAAGGTAATGTGACATGTGATTTTGAGGAGAGGAAATTATAAATTATAAATCTGGCAGGAATTATAAAACGGTTAATGTATTTCCCAAACTGTCATCAAAGCGATAAAAAAACACCAAAGTTCAGGGTGCTAATTTCAACAATGCAACTACAGTCAGGGAAGAAAGTGAATTACAGTCAAAGTTTGAGAAAGAGAAAGATTGAGAGTTAAGTGCATGACATATATATATATATATATATATATATATATATGTATATATACATACATATATATTGATATTTTAAGTGTCAAGCTAAAGAGAGACATCTTGGTTGCATCTTTGTAAGAGGAGATATGGTTATGATTCAGATAATCTAAAATAACAGAATAATAACTAATAGCTAGCAATTAGCCACTTATTATGAGTTAGACATAACACTAAATACTTCATACGAATTAGCTTTTAATCCTCACAGTGCTCCTACAAGGTAGAGACTATCACAGTATAGTGTAGTGCAGGAGGTTCTTTTTTTCTTTTTAACATCTTTATTGTAGTATAATTGCTGTACAATGGTGTGTTAGTTTCTGCTTTATAACAAAGTGAATCAGCTATATATATACATATATTCCCATATCTCCTCCCTCTTGCGTCTCGCTCCCACCCTCCCTATCCCACCCCTCTAGGTGGTCACAAAGCACCTAGCTGATCTCCCCGGGCTATACGGCTGCTTCCCACTAGTTATCCATTTTACATTTGGTAGTGTATATATGTCCATGCCACTCTCTCACTTCGTCCTAGCTTACCCTTCCCCCTCCCCATGTCCTCAAGTCCATTCTCTATGTCTATGCTTTTATTCCTGTCCTGCCCCTAGGTTCTTCAGAACCTTTTTTTTTTTTTTTTTAGATTCTATACCTATATGTGTTAGCATACAGTATTTGTTTTTCTCTTTCTGACTTACTTCACTCCGTATGACAGTCTCTAGGTCCATCCACCTCACTACAAATAACTCAATTTTGTTTCTTTTTATGGCTGAGTATATTCCATTTATATATGTGCCATATCTTTATCCATTCATCTGTCGATGGACACTTAGGTTGCTTCCATGTCCTGGCTATTGTAAATAGAGCTGCAATGAACATTGTGGTACATGACTCTTTTTGAATTATGGTTTTCTCAGGGTATATGCCGAGTAGTGGGATTGCTGGGTCGTATGGTAGTTCTATTTTTCATTTTTTAAGGAACCTCCATATTGTTCTCCATAGTGGCTGTATCAATTTACATTCCCACCAACAGTGCAAGAGGGTTCCCTTTTCTCCACACCCTCTCCAGGATTTATTGTTTTTTGATGATAGCCATTCTGACTGGTATGAGGTGACACCTCATTGAACAGGGGGTTCTTAAACTCGAGGATGCAACAGAATCATCTAAAGGGCTTTATGAAAACTGATTTTGGGGAGTTTCTGTTTCAGTAGTTCTGGGGTTCAGCCCAAGCATTTGCTTCTCTAATGAGTTCCTAGGCAATGCTGCAGCTGCATGAAATGTGTATAGTAAACGTGTATAAAATGTGTAGGGGTTTGAGGAGGCTCTTTTGAGCTAGGCCATGAATTCACAGCATATAGCAGATACTAAGTGAATGTTTACCAAATTATTTTACAGATGGGAAAAACTGAAGCACCTGGAGATTGTTACCCAAATTTCACAACTAGTAACTATAGGGTCTATACTTGAAGCTAAGTCTATCTTCGAAGTGTATTTTAGTGTAGTAAACTATCTCTCAAATAATACGCTGAAAAAAATATTTCTAAATACCTTAAAAACTTGTATCTGGTATGCTGGTACCTTTTAAGAACTCTGAGGCCCAGACCACACTCCAGGTCCATTACATCAGCATCTCTGGGAGTAGGATCCTGGCATCAATAGTTTTAACATCCTCCCCAGGTGATTCCTATGTGAACTATGTTCTTTGGCTTTGACTCACAATGAGGTACTTTACTTACTGGGGCATGGGGGGAGGGCTCGTAAAAGTTCCCCAGGTAATTCTAATGTGCAATAAGGCTGTAAACTAATGATATTCTAGAGACATACACTTGCTTCTCTCTTCCTGAAAGGAGGTTTCAAAATGGTGAAAATAGAAATCCTTGGCTTGAAGCTATTTCAATCTGATAGTAAAGCACAAGTGAATTTCAATTCAATTTTGGATTATTTGATGGGAAAAATGCTCCTATAAATATATATGTACATGAATATGCCAAAATGAGATTAGTCCAAACCATCGAAGGCATCCTGATATATGTATTTGTACCAATATTATTATTCCAAGTTTCTAGTTCAAGGACATTACTGCTTATGAACTTCTCTCTGTAACTGTTTATTTTATGCTTCTAACATAATTTGTCCTTCAACATTTGTAAAAGTTTGATATTTCTAGCAGCATTTTCTAGTATGGGACTTAATCTGCTTTTACCATTAATTTTTGATTTTGTATTATTGTATTACCACAGGCAAAATTATGGCAACAAAGCCTAGATTGTCTTAGAGTCCATATATAATTTCTAGATATAGATTAGTAAATTATTAAAAATTCAGTTTATTTAAAATGAAAGAACAATTACCTCTTGTAGTAATCAAAAACCAATGCTCTATCCATGGTCCTTCTCTGCTAGGACTCTTGCAATTAAGAAGATTAACTAAAGATAATTTGTGGATGTATTGCTGTATAGTCTTATCTACTTATTGTAAATATATATATATATATATATTTATCAAAAAGGTACTTACACAAAGATAGAATAATTCATGCTACCATCCTTAAAGGCTTTGCCATCTCTAAAATTTTCTTTTAAAAATAGATTTGAATTTTTGGCTTCAATATAGAAGACTAAAAATACATTGCCTCACATCTCAAAAGGAAAAACTATGAACAGCGCATGAAACATGCACACACACATACCACAGTCATGCTCAAAACAAGAAATATATAAAATAAATAAAAATAAAAATTTTTTTTTAATTTGTAAAGAGGAAAAAAAGTAGATCTGCATATACTGATCTGGAATAAAGTCCAAAAGATAAAAAGTATAAAGGAAAATTGATGGAAAAATATAATATGAAAAAATACAATGCATTCTCATAAAAAACCTTGGCATGTATGTATCTGTAACACATAAAGGGATTTACAAAAAATTCTAAGGGATATTTACCAAATTATTAGTATTGACTATCTAGATTTGAGCAAAAATGGAACAGGAGGGGTAGAATTCTAGGAGAGAAGAGGTCTTTTTAATTTATATATTTCTGAGTCATTTGAATTTGCCAAATAGGCACATATTGAACAATATATAAAAATGAAATAAAATAATAATAAAGACCATTTTTAAATTGAGGCTATAAAGAGTTAGCCATATGGAAATGTGGGAAACACACTATGATGAAAATAAGGATCAGTGAAACTGGAAGCTAAAGACTGTAGCCCGTGTTCACCCCTTTATTACTTAAGCCACATTAGGTGGGTCCCATAACTTCTCCAGACCAGTCTCCATATTTATGAACATTTATATGATTCACACAGGATTGTTTTCAGGAGGAAATGATGGCATGGTTATACTACTTGAAAGCTGCATAGTAAACAGTCAATGTTAGCTGCTATCATTGTTGCTGAGTTCGGGATACCATTTCCGCTCCATAGAGACAAAGTATTTTTTTCTGTGCAGTAGGGGACATAGAACTCTCAGTTAATAAACACTGCAAGATGGAGTTATAAGTTTCTACAAGAGACACAAAGAAATACCAGATGAGCTTCTGTAGAAATTGTCAAATTGGTCTGTTAGTAGAGATCACTGCTTCTTTGAGGTGACAATACAGACATAATTTGCAGTAGAAGATAGGAATGTGTTGGGCTTCCTCAAATTGGGTTTCATGAGCTTTGAGCATGAGTTCCCATGGAAATCTTTAAGGGCATCAGCTGCACACTAGCAGGCCTGCATCTGTCTTAAAGAATTTTTGAATCCCTACTGTACTCCACCAGGCCTAACCATGGTAGGCACTTAGTAAAAAATTGTTGAATGAATGAAGACTAAAGTCCAATAAGAAAGAGAGACTTAGAAAAGAGGTCATTGTAAGCAATATGATAAATGTCAAGATAAGGTGCCTTAGAACACTTTGCAAATAGATTAAATTGTTGGTATTTGATAAAATACATTCTTTTGAAATTCTAGTTCAATTTTTTTTTTCTGAATTCTCATCAATTTCTTCTCCTGTCTCTCTTATTTTCAACCTATAGATTTTCTGTGGATTTCAAAGTCATCCAGAAGCATGCCAGAAAGTAAAGCAGAACCAGTATTGATACCTATTTGCTACATCCCTTTTATCATAGCCTGGAAAAATGGGAAATGAGATTTAACATAATCCCTGCAACTTCCATTACCAATCTTATTTCCCAAATATTTACTTAATTTGTATTACTTTCTCAGAGGAAAAAAGGGAGCTCACGTTAAAAGTATTGCGTAAACCTCAATGTAATTCATGAGGAAAGGATAAATAATGAAATATTCTAAGGGAGCATGAATTAAAGAAGGGAATTAGATGAATATTTACTTAGAGCCATCCCCAAACCACCATACACCAAATATGGGGTGGCTACTGAACAGAGATATCATTTAATATTCAAAACTGCCCTGCTAGGCATTTTTATCCCCATTTTACACATGAGAAGGCTTAAGCCTCAAAAAAGTTCACTAACTTGCCCAAAGGAGACTATTTGGACCCAAGGTTTGTTGTCTTTCAAGTCCATTCTCTTTTTAGGTTGACTTTCATTCTCCAGTTGTCTACAGAACATCATCACTCCATGTCATTCCTCTGGAGGCAGATTTACCTTATGCAAAGGTAAGGACACCCATGTCTCCAGGTCCTAAACTAACACTCAGATATACAAGGTTTAACATTCTTTATTCCTCTACACCTAAATTCTACTTACTCATGAGCCCTCATTACTAGCTGTACTGAGTCCAAAATTCATGTTCACCTGAAACCTCATAATGTGACACTTGGAAATAGGGTCTTTGCAGATGTAATCAAGTTAATTTGAGTTTATACTGGATTAGGGTGGGACGAATCCAATGGCTGGGATCCTTATAAGAAGAGAAAACAGAGACACAGACACACAGGGGAAATGTCATATGACTATGGTGGCTCAGACTGGAGTGATGTGTCTACCAGCTAAGGAATGCCAAGGACTGCTGGTAACCATCAGAAGCTGGGAAGATGCAAGGACGTATCCTCCCCTAGAGCCTTCAGAGAGAGCATGACCTGCTGACACCTTGATTTTGGACTTCTAGCTTCCCAAACTATGAGAGAATAAAATTCTGTTGTTTGAAGCCACTCAATTTGCAGTACTTTGTTATGGCAGCCTTAGGAAACTAGTCAAGGTGGAAAATTCTTGATTTTGCCAATGTAAAGAAGCTTAGTAACTTCCAGATTAAAAATTGGTCCCTTTGGAGTAAATATTGACTCAGGCTTGGGGTTTTCTCTCTCCCCTTTCTCCTCCGCTTCTGCTTGAGTATGATCTAAGTTGCCTGTGGGATGTCTAGTCTTTACATTTCTCTGGTCTCTGCTGAGGTCTCTCCTTCACTTGGCTTCTGAATTCAACCTCTGCCCTGCTGCTTCCACTGCTAATTCAGTTTTCTTAACCTGTGGAATATAAAGGCTCTTGTCAGAGACTCAAGGATGTTCCCTCATCCACCCCACATTGATGATAACTCAAGATTAGATAGGGAAGATCAAACCAGACACTGATAAGAAGAAGAAAGCCTAAGGAAATTGTGGGCAATGTTCAGAGCACTGTAAATATTCTCAAGCCAGATGAGCACCCCTTGCAAATCTAAACTCCACACCACTCAACATAAAAGACAGCCAAAGGGAACCCCTCCCGTGCAAACCCAGACCTTCAGTACCTTCTGGATTCAGGAAAAGCTCTACCCCTGGTCAGTGATTGCACTCAATCCATCCCTTGGTGACTTGGGATGAGGACCAGGAAGATGAAGTGAGCCTGCCCTCTGTCCTGAGATCAGCAATCACCACACATAGAGGAACTTCTAGTGTCTCTTCCTCTTTATCACAACACACACACATACACACACACAAAACATCACAAGATTTTCTCAGGGGCCCAGCTACCTATTGTAAAAGGTTCCAGCAAAAGGAACTTTTTAAAAACAAAACCAAGAAAGATTTGCTTCTCTGGCTTTGAAACTTCAAACTCAACAGATATTCTATAAAAAAAAAAAAAAAAAGAAAACCCCAGGATGATACCAAATTATCATAAAATAAGTAATTAAGTAATTGTATTCAATCCTAAAATAAATAGCAAACAAACTAAAAGAGAGAGGGCAGAGGTTGGGGGGAGATGAAGGGAGAGGGGAAAGGAAGAATTACAACTCAATATTCCATTCTTTTGATACGCTGTATGATATTTTTATTTGAGGCAAGCATATTTTTGACATGATCAAGACTTCCTGCTAGATTTCCTATCCTGGGAACATTGATAAGGTAAGACAATTATTTAGTTACAGTAAATTATTTCCTTCAATATGCTTGTTCCTAGACACTACCAACTGCAATGTGAAACAGTTTTGGTGCACTTTCCAGGTGGTGCATTTGAAATACTGTATTGCATATGCAATTTCTGATCTTTGCACTTACTTGTCAAGGCAAAAAAAATGAAATAAAATCTTTGAAATGACACTGTTAAACCCATTTTCCAATCAGAGACTATCCCCAAATGGAAACAAGCTGGCTATACACCTAACTACAATTTCATTCCTGATTTACATCTAGCCTGCCTTAAAGTTTGGAATATTTTATAGCACAAGTTTAGAATGAGAGAAGAAGGAACTGGATAGTTCAATAAACAATAGTAAATGTCTAATCTTCACAGAAATTAGCTTCTCTAAAAGTGACCAGTTTTTCTGTCCGATTTCATTATTCTAAAGTCTCCCAGGAGACAATTCTAGCTAAATAAATTTCAAGGCCCTCCTTAATTAGGGAAGTTCATCCATGTGCCCAAGGAACAATGCTGTCATGGTGGAGAATCTTGAAAACTTTGAAAGGAAACGCAACTTTCCATTAAAGATCTGGAAACAAACTCCCAGCTAATAATTTCAGGACTAGGGACTAGAGACTGCCCTTGATCTCTCTCTTCCAAGGTGGGGGTGGGGTGACAATATCAACATTGTTGAGGTTTTTTGTTAAATTCATGAATTATTATTAATTTAATCTCATTAGGGTGAGCCATTGCTTCCTTGAGCTTCTCAGTGGAATCAACCCTAAGGGAGCAGCACCCTATTAAGACCCACAGGCCTAGGTGGCCCCTGGGCCAGACATCAGGTTTATATTTCCAACTAGATTCATGGATCCAGAGGTCACCTTATATATCTGTCCTTTGATGTTGTATGTATAAGAGTGATGACACGTGATTTAAAGAGAAAAGGAGCTCCTGATCTGAAAGCCAAAGTCTAGGATACACTTGCTGAAAAATGTTCATCTTCCTTACATGAGCTTTACATGATATTTAAAAGTATAAAAATATAGTGAAAAGAGTACAAACTTTGGGTTTAGGTAGAAAAGAGTAAAATACCAATCCCAGCAGATTTTTCATTTGTCAAGTGGCTACTATAAAAACTTGGGCTGGGCTTCCCTGGTGGCGCAGTGGTTAAGAATCCGCCTGCCAATGCAGGGGACACGGGTTCGAGCCCTGGTCTGGGAAGATCCCACATGCCGCGGATCAACTAAGCCCGTGAGCCACAACTACTGAGCCTGCGCGTCTGGAGCCTGTGCTCCGCAACGAGAGAGGCCAGGACAGTGAGAGGCCTGCGCACCGCGATGAAGAGTGGCCCCCACTTGCCGCAACTGGAAAAAGCCCTCGCACAGAAATGAAGACCCAGCACGGACAAAAATAAATAAATTAATTAAAAAAAAAAAAAAAAAAAACTTGGGCTAATGTTGAGAAGGGTTAACATTTTATGCCTGACATAAATAAGGTTTTTGATAATAAATGACAGCTATTATCATTGTTACTATGATTATTAAAGTGTAGAATTTGAATATTTTCTCTGTATCTAACTTTCCCTTTAAGAAAAACATAGGACTGCCAATGCAGGGGACACGGGTTCGAGCCCTGGTCCCGGAAGATCCCACATGCCGCGGAGCAACTAAGCCCGTGCACCACAACAAGAGAAGCCACCACAGTGAGAAGCCCACGCACCTCAACGAAGAGTAGCCCCCGCTCGCTGCAAGTAGAGAAAGCCCGCATGCAGCAATGAAAATCAAACGCAGCCAAAAATTAAATTTAAACAAATTTATTAAAAAAAAAGAAAAAGAAAAACATAAACTCTTTTATAATGTTATGCCCAAATTAGCTTTCAGTTACATGGATTCAAGACTAAGTCTTAAGTCATATTCTATTTAGAAATGTACATGAACTGCTACTCTAGGAGAGTTCACAAATACGACTTTTATGGTGCAGATTTCTTCAGATTCATTATGTCTGTTTTACCATATCCTGTCACTGTTCTTTATTACAGCTTCTGTGAAAACTTTCCTGTAGGGTATCTTGACATGATACTGTCTGCCCTTCTCTTGGCATCAATATATTAAACACAAATTAAGTCATCTCTGCATTCTTTTCTCTTGAGAATGGAACAATTATAATAGTACCCCTTTCCTTTATGCCGATTATAAACTCAAACAGGCAATAATTATTTAGAAGATGCTATGGGTTGAATTCTGTACCCCCCAAAAGATGTAATCCTCCCCCCCAGTAACCATGAATGTGACCATATTTGGAAATAGAGTCTTTGCAGATGATCAAGTTAAGATGAGGTCATGAGAGTAAACTCTAATTCGATATGATTGATGTCCTTATGAAGAAGAGAAATTTGAACTCAGAGACAGACACAAACACAAGGACCATGCCATGTGAAGATGAAGACAGAGATCTTTGGCATCTGCAAGCAAAGTGACAAAGATTGTCGGCAAACTTCCAGAAGTGAGGAAGGAAGCATGAAACAGATTCTCTCACAGCCCTCAGATGGTACCAACACTGCCAGCACCTTGATCTTGAACTTCAAGGTTCCATAGCTGGGAGACAATAAAGTTCTATTGCTTAAGTTGCCCAATGTAAGGGACTGTGTTACAGCAGTGCTAGCAACTAGCACAGAGGGTGACCATCTATCAGGTTTCTTTTTTTTTTTTAAACATCTTTATTGGAGTATAATTACTTTACAATGGTGTGTTAGTTTCTGCTTTATAACAAAGTGAATCAGTTATACATATACATATGTCCCCATATTTCTTCCCTCTTGCATCTCCCCCCCTCCCACCCTCCCTATCCCACCCCTCTAGGTTTTTTGAATATGTTTTTGTTAACTTATAACATCCTTAAAATTTGAAAAAATATATATAATAGAGAACTTGTATATCTCTGAAAATATGTCTATAGGCCACAAAGATCTACAGTTTCTAGTTTGAGAAACAATGTAAAACAGAACTTAAAAATATTAATACCACATGTTACATATGCACTTCCCCATCTCACTGGCAACATAAACCAAAGGCAAAAGACTTGCTCTTTGGCCTTATGCCAGATGCATGCACAAAATATTATAAAGGGCAGAGTTCAAAGAAAAAAAATTCTAATGATGTGCTTTTTCAAAATGGTCACATCCATTACACTGCAGCCCTTCGCATGGTCCCACAAGACCACACACTGGTTGCCATTTACCAATACGGCAATGAGTGACTGTACCATTGGAGGCTAACTTTGGTTTTACAGTCTTAAAGAAAAAAAAAAGTTTTTAAAAACAACCAAAAGATTTGAGAAGAAAATATGATATCCATCAGTTTGTTTCCTGCATTTAGCAGGAACTTGCTTATTTGTTTAGTTCTGGGAAGGAGGTATTACTTCCCTGGATTTTTTTTTTTTTTTTTTAATATTCCAAAGTATGGAGTCTGAAGCCTTCAGGCTCTACTGCATTCTGTTTAGCCTATATTTAGAACAAAGCAAGCACATGTGATTCTTTAGAGCTAAGCACTTCTGCCAGTGAGCCCTGGAAAATTGCTAACCCCAAAATAAAACAATACTGCTTTCTTTAAATACTTCTGCTTACACTTATAGTGAGGAGATATTGACAGCAAGCGTCAGTTTGAGTGACTGAAAATAAACAGAAGTGAAGAAAACAGGGACTTTTGGTATTAAAGCCAGATTTATTTAGAGGAAATATATGACAAGTATCATTATTTTCTCAAATAGCAATCTCAGGATATCTCACCCATGAAGAAAAGTTATTATGTCATTTTCATGACTTCTGGAGGCTTATTAACAGTTCTCCTCAATCTGATCATACTGGCATTGATTCTAAAACAAGGGCAATATGGAAAGGCAAAGAAGATAGCTTGTTTTACCCAGACAGACAACCTACAATAAGAGGAAAAGACACTGTAAGTTAAAGTGACCCTATCTCTGCAAAGGTCTGACTTTAGACTACACAAACAACATCTATAAATATTGAATATGCCCACAGTGAGACACCTTTGAGCAAGAATGGCAGGAAATCCCATTGAGTGGCCTTCACATTTTTCCTACAGCTCTGGTCCTACCACAAGTTCAAAGTTAAGAATGTGGACAGGGAGTGAAGAGACATGCATTTTTACTCTGATCCTACCTGCTTGTGAAAATTCACAAGGTTTGTGGGCCTCAGTTTCCCCATCTGTAAAACGATTGCATTGGATTCATTCTAGTGTTAAAATTTTGGAGGAAAATCCATTTATCCAACTCACAGTTTCCAATTAAATTTGCTGTGACACTGTTGAACCAGCCATTTTTTGTTCCTTTCAACACGTCCATGTTTTCAAAGTTCAGGTTCAACCGTCATTTTTATTTAATTAGCATCTTGGTATGTAAAATTATGTAATTCTTAATGATTTCCTCAAGATACACAAAAAGTGAAAGGTTTCAATTAGCTTTGTGAAAATTACAAAAGTTTCTACACTTTTATATTCTGCTTTAAAATAGAAAAAAATAAACTGGATATATATATATATGCTAAATGTTAATAATGGTTATCCTAGGTAGGGACAGTATAGGTAATTTGTATGCCCTTATATCCAGACAAAACTGTGATTTGAAAGATACATACACCCCAAAGTTCATAGCAGCACTATTTGCAATAGCCAAGAGATGGAAGCAACCTAAATGTCAATCGACAGATGAATGGTTAAAGAAGATGTGATATATATATATATATACATACACACACACACACACACACACACACACACACAAAATGGAATATTACTCAGTCATAAAAAAGAATGAAATAATGCAGTTTGCAGCAACATGGATGGAACTAGAGATTATAATACTAAGTGAAGTGAGCCAGACAGAGAATGACAAATATTATGTGATATCACTCATATGTGGGATCTAAAAAATGATACAAATGAATTTATTTACAAAACAGAAATACTCTCACAGACTTAGAAAACAAACTTATGGTTACCAAAGGGGATAATGTGGTGGGGTGAGTTTGGGGTTAACATACACACTACTGTATATAAAATAGGTAAACAACAAGGAACTACTGTATAGCACAGGGAACTACACTCAATATCCTGTAATAACCTATAATCAAAAATAATCTAATATATTTATATATCAGATTATATATATAATTGAAATATATATTATAATTATATATATATATAATTGAATCATTTTGCTATACACTTGAAACTAACACAGCATTGTAAATTAACTATACTTTTTAAAAAGTTGTATGCCCTTCATTGTACATATCTAAATTTTCTAAAATTTTCACAATGGACATGTATTGCATTTGTAGTCAAGAAAAATAAGTAATATATTGTAAAAGTGTGTCTTAAACAGTGCCACAAATCACACCATCACTCAAATTCTCTCTTCTTAGGACTGTTGGTATTTTATATTTACTTCATCTGTATTACTATTATTATTAAAGTACTATGAAAGTATTGTGTACAGTTATCTTTTTTACACTCAACATATTTTTAACTTTATTGAGGTATATTTTATATATCATAAATTCATCCATTTCAAGTGTACAATTCAATAATTTTTAGTAACTTTACCAAGTGGTGCAACCTTCACCATAGGTCAGTCTTAGAACCTTTCTTCTCCCCAGTAGGATCCCTCATGCCCATTTACAGTTAATACCTGGTCCCACTTCAGCCTCAGGCAACCACTAATTCACTGTGTTCTCTAATTTTATTGTTGCCCTTTCTGGAAATTCCATATAAAGAAAATCATACAATGTGATAAATGTGCCTGGCTTCTTTCATTCCGCATAATGTTGGTTTTTTTAAAAAATTTTATTGGAGTTGATTTACAATGTTGTGTTAGTCAGGTGTACAGCAAAGTGATTCAGTTATACATATATATATATTCATTCTTTTTCAGATTCTTTACTCATATACGTTATTACAGAATACTGAGTAGAGTTCCCTGTGTTATACTGTAGGTCCTTGTTGATTATCTATTTTATATATATTAGTGTGTGTATGTTAATCCCAAGCTCCTAATTTATCCCTCCCCACCATGTTTCCCCTTTGGTAACCATAAGTTTGTTTTCGAAATCTGTGAGTCTGTTTCTGTTTTGTAAAGAAGTTCATTTATCTCATTTTTTTAATGATACCACATAATATTTTTGTGGTTCATCCTTTAATGTAGCATGTGTTAACAGCCTTTTCCTTTTTACTGATGAGTAGCATTCCATTCTATGGATATGACATTTGTCTCTCCTTCACCTTCCAGTTGTTATTATAATTTATTTACTTGTTTTTTTAATCATATTCATTTTTCAACAACATTTTTATTTCCACTACACTGCTTTCCCTCTCCTTCTCTCAGTTTTCATTATTCATCAACTTTATCACTCCTGGAGTACCATGTCAAGTAAGTTGATTTTTTTCCAGAGCTTTTGGGGAGGAACTGAGACCTGCCAATAGCTAGAATCAGCTTGCCAGCCATATGAACGAGCCATCTTAGAAGTAAATCTTCCAGCCCCATTAATTTCCAGTTGACACCTTGACTGTAGCTTCATGAAAGACCCTAAGCCAAAGCCACCCATCTAAGCTGCTATCAAGTTCCTGACCCACAGAAACATGTGTGATAATACATGTTTGTTATGGTTTTAATCCACTAAAGTTTGGGTTAATTCGTAATGCAGCAAAAGATAACAAAATAGATACCACATGATATTCTGTCTCTCAGAAATTAATCAAAACTTTGGTTTCCGTATGTCTTCCTATATCCTTCCCCACCTACTCTCAGCAACTTTACGAACTTATTCCTTTAATGTTTCACTGCCATTTTAATAGGTTTGGGGAAAGAGACAAGAATATTTGCATGTAGTCCACCGTCTTGTACCAGAACTCAGACTATTTTGTTTAAAATGATACACATTTTTCTAAATAAAGCCTGTAAGTGAACTATTACGAGGACTGAGGACCACCATTCCCCCCATACCATAATTGTTGATCACAACCTGTCCTTTTGTACTTGCTGACAACTTACTGTTTTGACATGATAAGGAAGTTTGTTAAAATTCCTGAAGAAGTTGGAAAGGAACAACTATGTGGTCATGAAAATCACCTGGGGAACTCATTTAAAGTGCAGAATTCCAGCCCTCTCACAAAGATTCTTGAATGGGACATTTTTTGTGCATTTTTTAGGGGAACACCATAAACAATGGAGGAGAACAATAAAATAGAATAGAATAGATTGTTCAGAAATAGATGAAATAACCATAGAATTTTAATACATGATGAGGATGGCATCTTAAATCACTAGGGCAAAGATAAACTTTTGATAAATGGTGCTGGGACAACTAGTTTGTCATTTGAGAAAAAGAGAAAATTAAATCCCTACCTCACACCATGCTTAAGAATAAACTACTCTGGGGCTTCCCTGGTGGCGCAGTGGTTGAGAATCTGCCTGCCAATGCAGGGGACACGGGTTCGAGCCCTGGTCTGGGAAGATCCCACATGCCGTGGAGCAACTAGGCCCGTAAGCCACAATTACTGAGCCTGCGCTCCACAACAAGAGAGGCCGCGATAGTGAGAGGCCCGCGCACCGCGATGAAGAATGGCCCCCGCTTGCTGCAACTGGAGAAAGCCCTCGCACAGAAACGAAGACCCAACACAGCCAGAAAGAAAGAAAGAAAGAAAGAAAGAAAGAAAGAAAGAAAGAAAGAAAGAAAGAATAAACTACTCTTACATGGAGAATTTAATGTAAAAAAAAATGAAATCATACATGTTCTGGAAATAAACATGGGTGGATTTGTCTATAATTGGCTGCAGGGCAAAGCTTTCTAATTATGACTAAAATCTAGATGCAATAAAAAAAATCCCAGAAAATTCTGTTGCAGGTATCCCCAAGATGTGATGCAGTAAGATATCATAGATACAAGTGGCTGAGAAAATATATTTGTGTAACATGTTTATTAGGCTTATATGAAAAGTTGCATAGAATTTTTGTGATATGCATTGTATACTTTATTTGTACAAATGTTTTTAGTTCCTAAAAAGACTACCCCTGTCCATTACTTAACTCTTATCTAGATCTCTTATTAAAATTCCCTAATCTTAGCCAGGTGGAATGCAGAAGGATGGGGCTTATCCCACACTTGCCAAGATCAGGAATGTGGCCCTTCCTCCCTTTGAGTGTTTCTACCTTCTCTGTGAAATTATCTCCTCTACTCACCAGAAATGGCTTGCTCTATAATCAAGAAGAGTTTGTGAGCTCTGCTGCATAGCTTAGACAAGTTAACATTTTTTATCTTCTCTGAGAAAAAGTCAGCCCCCAACAAAACATAAAGCCTGTCACTTGAATTCATCAACCAGGTCAGAAAAAAAATCCCTCCACCAACTCCAGTCAATACTTATTACTAAAAGAATGTAGGATGGCTTTGTAGCTAAGTATTATTTTCAAAGGAATGAATTGTATGGCTCTACATTAAGAATTTAATTACACTTTACATCTGTACTTGTAAGAGTTGCAGATTTCACTTGGCAAACCAGCAACCACGTTAGCACTTAACCTTTTCTTAAAGTAAAGGAAATGTACTTAGAAGTGACTAGGATTCCAAAATGTTAGTTAGAATCACCAGGGAATTGAATCCAGCATTTATTTGTATATGCTCTTTATGTGACAACCTACTGCTGAATTGCTGAAGAGCTGAATCAGATTACTGCCCACTGGTAGCTTTTGTAAGTTTCTTTATTTAGGACTTTTCCACCATGAATCACTAGAGAAAGCCCCTGTCCTGTTACCCCGGTGGTCATTGTGACAGGAGAAAACCCCTCAGAAGCATTAGGAAGAAGAAAACAAGAAAGTTGTCCATGGTGTGAGGTAAGGATACAATTTCATTTTGTTTTCCTTATGTGTAACCAATTGCCTCAGCAGCATTCAATGAATAATTGATCCTTTTCCCACTGATTTCCTCCATTGCCATCTCTGTTTTGTATAGGACTTTATATGTATTGTTCTCCATTCTTTTCACTTTCTTCTCCTTGTTTATCCTTGTACCATACCACTTTGTCTAAATTATGTAGTTCTATAATAAATCTTGATACATTGACGGGCCATTCGCCACCCCACCCACACTAACCTTATTTATATTCTTCAGGAGTCTCTTGGCTATTTTTGACCCCTTTCTCTTCCATATAAAATTTAGAAACAGCTTGCAAAGTTCCACAAAATACGTTTTTGTGTTTTCATTGGAAATGTACAGGATCTGCAGATAATTTTGGAGAGATCTGACATCTTAAAAACATTAAATATGCCTTTCCAAAAACATGGTATTTCTTATTTCATTCTTCTTTAATATCTTTCCCTAAAATTTTATAATTTTCTTCAAAATGTTCCACATTAAATTTAGATTTAATTCTAGATGTTGTAGATAGGTGAAAGACTTAGGTAGCTAGAGAGATGATAGATAGATAGATACATAGATACAGAGATAGATAGATAGAGGCTAGTTAGATAGATAGACATAAAGAATTACTATGATAAGTCACCTTTTTAAATTTCATTTTCTATTTTCTGCAAACATGTGGAAATGCAAATTACTTTTATATATCAATTTGATACCCAACATCTTTGTTAAGTTCTTATTAATTCTAATAATTTCCTATTGTTTATTTTGGATTTTCTTGTAGACAACCATAGCATCTATGGATAGTGAATAGTGATAGATTTGCTTCTTCCTTTCCAACTTTTATGTCATTTATTTACTTTTCTTCTGCTGTAATACTTGCTTAGCTGATTTTGCTTAGTATTTGCCTAGTAGATCTTTTTCCACCCAAATGCCTTTACATTTTAATTGTGTCATATACAAGCAATATATTGTTGTATTCTGTTTTTTATACAGTTTATTTATTTTTTTTAAATTTTTATTTATTTATTTATTTTTGGCTGTGTTGGGTCTTTGTTTCTGTATGAGGGCTTTCCCTAGTTGCGGCAAGTAGGGGCCACTCTTCATCGTGGTGCACAGGCCTCTCACTGTCGCAGCCTCTCTTGTTGCGGAGCACGAGCTCCAGACGCGCAGGCTCAGTAGTTGTGGCTCACGGACCCAGTTGCTCCGCGGCACGTGGGATCTTCCCAGACCAGGGCTCGAACCCGTGTCCCCTGCATTGGCAGGCAGATTCTCAACCACTGCGCCACCAGGGAAGCCCAGTTTGTTATTTTTGAAATGCTTACTGATCTATTTGGATTCATTACTACTAGGTTGTTTTGTGATTTATGTTTTCTCTTTCCTCTCTGTTTTCTTACCTTCCCAATTCTATTTTTTTCCTCTCTTGCTTTTTCGCTTTAGTGGTTGCCCTAAAGAGCTTCAATAAGGGACTTTAACTCAACACAATGTAAAGTTAAATCAATATAAAAGCAAAGCCTTAGAACAGATCATTTCTCTCTTGATTATAATTGAGATATTATTTTTCCTTTATATAGTAAATGTTTATTTAGTTTAACATGCATACCATATTTTTGGCTTATAATTTCTTGCATCTCAGGTGCTTCCATTTGAGATCACTTTTTCTTTCTTTCTTTCTTTTTTGAAATACGTTTCTTAGAAATTCCTTAAGAAATTCCTTAATCTATGTTAATATATTTTCCTTTGTCCTTGAGAGGTAGGCTTAGAGGATAATGAATTTTAAGTTGACAGTAGTTCTCTCACAGAAAGTTGAAGCTATTGTTTATCTTCTGTTTTATATTGCTGTTGTCAAGAGGTCAGGTTTTAATCTTATTTTTGCCATTTATAAGCAATTTCTCCTTTTTCTCTGGCTGCTTTTAAAATAATGTTTTTGTCTTTGGTCCTACAGTTTTACAGCAACTTGGCTAAGTATATCTTGGTTTTTATTTATCCGGTTTGAGATTCATTAGACTTCTTGAAACTGAGGATTCATGCCATACAACAATTCTGGAAAATACTTAGCCATTATCTCTTTAAATGTTGTCTTTTCTCCATTCTTCACATTCTTTTCTTCCAGAAGTCCATTTGTAAGTATGTCAGATATTTTCTTTCTTTACTCCTTTTTTTCTAATCATATCAATATACATATTTATATATTTTATGTGTATATGTGATGTATATATTATATATGTATATATATATCTCATGTGTGCATGTAATTTATTCATTTTTAGATTCTAGCTTATAAATTTTTTCTACAATGCATGACTTGTTTAACAATTAAGTTTCCATTTTACTGTATTTTTCAATTGAGTTTAGTTGAAAATTTTGCCTGATCATTTTGATAGTCTCTTGCTCTTGTTCTTATTCTTTAATTATATTTATAACACCCTTTCTTATTTATTTAAACATTGTCTTGGTTTGTTCAGGCTGCTATAACAAAAATACCATAAACTGCGTAGCTTAAAACAGCACACATTTATTTTTCACAGTTTTGGAGGCTGGGAAGTTTAAGATCCTGGCACCAGCCAATTTTACGCTGGTAAGAGCCTGCTTCTTAGACAGCTGTCTTTCTACTGTACCTTCACGTCACACAAAGAATGAGCTATCTCTCTGAGGGCACTAATCCCATTCACGCGGGCTCCTCCTTTATGACCTAATCACCTCTCAATGGCTCCACCTCCTAATACCATCACCTTGAGTTTCAACATCTGAATTTTGGGGGGTGTCATAAATATTCATACCACATCAAACATATTAAATACTTATGTTAAGTCTATATCTGACTATTGCCATGTTTCTATTTAAACTTCTGATACTGTAGTTGCTCCTCTGACCTCCCTCATGGTGGCTTTTTCCCTCATGCATTTGGTAATTTTTGATGTGAAATTCATGCTTCTAGGGCCTTTATACTGAGAAGTATCTATTTGGTGGACCTGATAAGTGACTTTCTTTCAGAAGATATTTGTGGTTGCTTCTACCAGATACTTGGGAGCAATACTAATCCGAGCCCACTGGAAATTTTAGGTTAAAAAATATTGAGTAAATTACACCTGAGAATTTTCCAAAACTAATATAAGATACCAAACAACAGATCCAATAAGTTCAAAGAACTGCAAGCAAGATAAATAATAGTGCATATACACACACACACACACACACACACACTGAGTTATGAAAATCATATTCAAATTTCTAAAAACTAAATATAAATAGAAAATCTTAAATGCAACCAGAGGAAAATGACAGAAGAATTATTATCTACAGAGGGATAAGGATAAAAGTTTTTATTAGAAACCAAACAGGCAAGAAGACAATGGAGTGGCATCTTTAAAGTTTTGAAAGAAAAAAAGCCTGTCAAGCCAGAATTCTATACCCAGCAAAAATACATTTCAAAAACTAAAGGAGAAAGAAATTCTCAGACAAACAAAACTAAGGGAATTCATTGCTATCAAACCTACTCTATGAAAAATATTACAGGAAGTTTTTCAGGCAGAAGGAATATGATATCAGTCAAAATCCTGATCTAAATAAAGAAAGGAAAAACACTGGAAATGGAATAAATAAGGTAAAATAAGGAAATGGAATAAATAAGGTAAGTAATTATTTGTAATTACTATAAAAGATAATTTCCTAAGGCAAAAATAGTAAGAATGTGGTATGCATTTTTCACATATGTATAGTAAAATATATGACAATAATGGCATGAAGAATGGGAGAAGAATTTAGGAATATACTATTGTTAGGTCCTCACACTACATATGAAGTGACTTAATATTATTTGAAAATAGACCCAGATTAATTTAAAATGTATGTTAATAGAGTCAAAATGTAATCATAAAAAATGTTCAACACAAGAGAAAACAAATTAAAAAGTAGCAAAATAGTAGATATTTAATAAAATCATATTGATAATCACTTTGTGAATGAGACAAACTCTCAGTTAAAAGACAGAGATTATCAGAATGGTTAAAAAAGCAAGATCCAACTCTATATTACTTACGAGTATGAATAGACCCATTCTAGCCTCTCTAGGCCATTCCTTGATAAGATCTACCCACACCATGATTAAAGAAGACAGAGAAATCAGATGATTTCACATACAAAGTTGATCCAAGCCTTTGATATTTCTTCCTAACTTCTGCAGTTCTCCATGCTCCACCCAATTCTGAAGATAACAGAGATCTCCTAAGGAGATCTTGTTAAAAACTAAAAATAGTTAAGAAATTACTTTGCTTTACAAATTTCCTTTCTTCCATCATCAGCTTACAATTCAGTAAGCTATTACAAAGTATTTGTTTCATTTCCTTTCAACAGAATTTATATCAAGGTTTATAAAGCATTTAGAAAATTCGTTTTTTAAAAACTTCTTTGCTCAAATGCCTAAACCCTAAAGAATAATCTATAAATAGCTGACACAAGAGAAGGAAATTAACAAAGACTCCCAAACTTTATGTGAAAGAGGAAGAGGCAAACTTTTGACCAATTATGTCACAGAGAATTAAAGAACTGTCCACTCAATGGAATAAAATCATAATAATGCCTTTTTAAATGAAGAAGATGGATTCCATATTTCTTCATCAGAAACAATAACTAGAGGTAGAAAACCTAAAATCTCACTATGGGACTTGAGTTAAGGGGAATTAATGTATAAAAATAATTAAGCTCAAACTAAATATCAAGTGTTTCAGCCAACTTAAAAATATGTGTGTGTGCAAAAGTAGGGAAATGGGGGCTGAGACTGTGAAGCTTCTGAGAGCTGAACGAAGGGGCCAAATTATGTTCAAGAAGAATGTAATTAGAAAAAATAATAGCAAACATTCATGTAACTTTCAGTTACATGGATTTATTTAAGAGAAGAAAATGGCAGGAAGAAATGACTGCTAAGTGATGCTCAGAGCCCCCTCACACAATTGTAAGAGTGATATCCATCACTCTTTATCTTAATGACTTGTTTTAATTGTCCATCTCCCCTCCTAGGCTGTGAGATCTATTTGAGAAGAGCTTTATCTCTCATATGCCCTCAGTGTATTTCCTGGTTTTGTTAAATAAATGAGAAATCTTGTGGGATAGGAAATGTCACGTATGTTAGGCCGCTTCATTATTATACTCAAGTCATTCTAAAATAATTAAGTCAGAATAACCATTAATGTCATCTAAGCAAAGCTGGTGTAAGAGTCTCATTTCTTCAACCAACTTTCACAAATACACTCAGTCCCAAGTTCTGCTCACCATGCCTGAAATTCCTTTAGCAAAGAAAAAATAAATAAAACTGAAAATTCAAGGACCCGTTGAGAATATTTTAGTATATAATTAACCAATCAACCAGAGAAAATAAAGAACATCCCTCTGTATTAGATTTCTACTGCAATTATGCTACATAACAATAACCCCCAAACTCAGTGGCTTATAAAAAACATTTCTTTTGTTTCACTCTCATGTCTGTAGGATGGCTGGTGCTGATCTGATTTCATCTTTGGTTTGGCAGTATTTAGCCTAGGCTTCCAGTTGGGTTTAAGTCTCACTTCATGGTTAACCAGCAGCTTTATGGGACAGGATCTCATCAGGGAAGATGGCAGAAGTGTAAGAGACAAAGCCAAATAATGAAAGCATATTTATATTCTCTGATCACATCACGTGGACTCCCATCCCTTTAGCACCAAGAAGTACTGTAACAATGGAGTAAATAAATACTCCACCTACTCTAGAGAAAAATACTACAATGTCCCATGGCAAAGGGCTTAGACATATAATTTTATAACAGACAGACAGACAGTGAAGAACTGGGAACAATTATTCAAGATATTACTTGTAACTTTAATGTTCTAATAGCACAAAGGGAAAGAATACTACAAGAGGAAGCTGTATGTCTAAAAGTGGTTACCCCCAAACAGTGCAAAGCTTCACATTTTGAAGAAATAGCACACACATTTTAGCCTATGCTAACTCAACTTCCATTCTCTAGGTATGAGTTATATATGTCCTAAAGCTCTTTTTCCAGTTGCTTAGCACAACAAGCTTTTGGACATACCAAGGCTGCCCTCTGCTAGAACACTCCTACATTTACATTTTCCTTAGCCATTCCCTACTCATAGTGAAGGTTTCAGCTGAAATGTTGCCTTTTAAGGAAGCCTTTTTCCACTACCTCCTCACCATTCCCAACCTAAGTCAGAATAGCATTACAGTCTTTTGCAGAAGCTTTACCCTGCTTTATTGTGCCCATCTCAATTTGCAATTGTGTACATCATTCATTGCCAGTCACATGAAGGCAGGACCATGACTGTTTTCACCACTGTGGCTAACACTAATCCTAGAAGAGAATAGGTAATAAATAAATATTTATTGACTCAATGAATGAACAATTTTTTCACAAATGACAACTTTTGTTAACAAAGACAGTGCAGATTTTGATCACATATGCTAAAGCAAACATTTTCCCTGAACTAATTAGCCACATATTGCCAAGTATGCTGCCCTAGAGAATCTTTAGTGTTGCATTATCCAATATGGCAGCCACTAGTCATGTAAGACTATTTAAAGTTTAAATTAATTTATATTAATTAAAATTTAAAATTTAGTTCCCCAGTTGCCCTAGCCACATGAGGGAATACCCAGAAGTGGGATTGCTGCTCATATGGTAGTTCTATTTTTAAATTTTTGAGGAAGCTCCATACTCTTTTCCATACTGGGTACACCATTCCCACCAACAGTATACAAGTGTTCCAATTTCTCTGCATCCTCACCTATACTTGTTGTCTTTTGTTTTTCTGATAACAGCCATCCTAACAGTTATGTGTTGATGTTTCATTGTGGTTTGATTAACATTTTCCTGATGATTAATGATGTTGAGTGCTTTTTCATATACCTCTTGACCATTTCTATGTCTTCTTTGGAGAATTGTCTACTCAAGACCTTCACCTATTTTTTAATTGAGTTATTACTTTTCTGCTATTGAGGTGTAGGATTTCTTTATATATTTTGAAAATAAACCCGTTATCTGATATATGGCTTGCAAATATGTTCTCCCATCCCACAGGTTGCCTTATCACTCTGTAAGTTTTTTTCTTTGCTGTGCTGAAGCTTTTTAGTTTGACGTTTATTCCACTTGTCTATTTTTGCTTTTGTTGCCTGTGTTTTTAATGTCATATCCATGAAATCAGTGTCAATATTAGCACTTCCATGTTTATTACAGCATTATTCACAATAGCCAAAATATGAAATAACCTAAAATGTCCATCAGCAGATGCATAGATAAAGAAAATATATACACCCAATGGAATAGTATTCATTCTTAAAAAAGAAGGAAATTCTACAATATGTGACAACGTGGTTGAGCTTTGAAGACATTATGCTAAGTGAAATAAGCCAATCATAGAAGGACAAATATTGCATGATTCCACTTATATGAGGCATCCAGTGAGTGGACTGGTGGTTGCCAGGGGCCAGGAAATGGGTGTTGCTAATCAACGCCTTAAAGTCATAGTTATGAAAGTTCTAGAGATCTGCTGCACAACCTTGTACACATATACAACAGTAATATATTGTACACTTAAAATTTTGTTAAGAGGGTAACTCTCATGTTAAGTGTTTTTACCACAATAAAATAAAATAAAACACATTTTAAAGCTACACAGGATTATAGTGGAGACCATATTGAACAACATATAAAGAACATTTTGGTCATTTCAAGAATATCTATTGAACAGGGGTGTTTGGAAGAAACATTCAAATACATAACCAAATTCTTCTTTGTTAAGATACTCTAAAGCAGAATAATGCTTCCCAAATTTCTAATTTCTAAGGACCAGTTTACAAATCCTGAGATTCTGATTCAACCTACCCAAAGCACACTTGTTTGGCATACAACTCCGTAAGAGGTATTTACAAGTGAACTAGGTAAACTTCTTAAGTTTCAAAAAAGTATTTCCCGCTAATGTTTGGGAATGGATACTGTAGTTTACTGAGTCAAACTTCTTATCTGTCCTTGCTAAAATCAGCTTGCCCAGGTTTGCAAACTCCACATAGTTACCTGTGATTCTCTCTACTTTTTTTTTTTTTTTTGCCCATCTTGTAATGGGCAATAATAATAACTCAGATCCGTCAACTGTTCTCTCCTTAACTCTCTCTGTGTATCTCTTTTCTTCTGTACCTGCTGTGGTAAGATCTTGTAAGATCTCGTTTGGATGATTTGCAGTTGATCTTGCTTCTAGACTTTCCCCTGTTATGTCATTCTATAATCAGTTGCCAATTAAACATAACCTTATTGTGTCACTTTCCTGCTTAAGCTAATTTTCAAAGATACTTGTTAGCCAACATTTAAGACTTTTGACAGTATGCTCAATTTACCTTTCTAATAATACTCCCCACCACTCCCAACTGCTGCAGCCAGGTTCATCCACTCACCTCCCAACCACAATAAAGCCATTTTGGCTTCAGCACATTTACTCTCACCAGTTTTCCCATTGATAGTTCCTTTTCTTCCTTCATAACTTCCTCAAATATTTCTAACTCCTATTGTTTCAATAACTTTCAAAAGTTCTTATTTACTTTGTTGTTTTGGCTCTGGGTCATTGTACTGCCTGTGTCATCACTTGTATTACATCATCATAATAAATTATTATTTTGCTTAAACAGCAGTATGTTGATAGATATTTTTCTCTCCTACTATGGTAGAGAAAATAAGCTTTCGAGAGCATAGATTTTGAGTTACCTCTTTTATCTCCCACCAAAGTTAGGACAACATACTACTATCAGGAGAGAGAGAGAGAGATCTCTGTGTGTATGTTTGTATATATATAAATATACATATATACACATTTACTTCATGAGTGTGTATGTATATACTATATATGTATAGATGTGTGTGTGTATATATATTATATATACATTCATTTAATGAGTGTATATGTATTTATCATATATGTACAGGTGTGTGTGTGCAAATATATATTTATTTAATGAGTGTGTATGTGTATACTATATATGTATAGATGTGTGTATATATTTATATATATATATATATATATATAAACCCATGATGAATGAATGAATAAATGAACAAACCCTATTACATTCTCATAGGTTTGCCTTGACTTCTTAACATGTGTCTTTAATTCTTCTGGTAAATATTCAGGATATAATGTAGGAAAATCATGCATCATGCCAGAAACCACTTAACAATGTAGGTTCAAAACTGCCATGCAAAGGCAATTATTCCTTTAAAATGTTGTCTTATTTGGTCTCTTCCTTTTTCCTTAGTAGTTTTTCACAGACTTACTGCTCTCTCCTCATTAAAAAAAAAAAAAAAAAAAAAAGTTAAAACCCAAACTCTGTGGTCTGAAACCTTCTTTGTAAGAAATATATTCCTTTTGGTAATTAGAGATTAAGAAACAGTGCCAAAAAGAATACAAGACTATATCAGTATTCAACTGTGTATGCATAGCAAAAAAGGAAAAGAGAAAAATGTAAGCTCTATATTCACTTAATTCAAATAGAAGTTTTTGGAAGCTTAAAGATGGAGACGACATCAAAATACATGAAGTCATGTTTGAGCCATCCTTGAGCATAAATGCACAGTGCTGACATCTCTCTCTAAGCTTTCCATTCTTTTTTTTTTTTAACATCTTTATTAGAGTATAATTACTTTACAATGGTGTGTCAGTTTCTGCTTTATAACAAAGTGAATCAGTTATACATATACATATGTCCCCATATCTCTTCCTTATTGCATCTCCCTCCCCCCAACCCTCCCTATCCTACCCCTCTAGGGAGTCACAAAGCACCAAGCTGATCTCCCTGTGCTATGCGGCTGCTTCCCACTATCTATCTATTTTACGTTTGGTAGTGCATATATGTCCATGCCACTCTCTCACTTTGTGCCAGCTTACCCTTCCCCCTCCCCATATCCTCAAGTCCATTCTCGAATAGGTCTGCATCTTTATTCCCATCTTGCTCCTAGGTTTTTCTGACCATTTTCTTTCTTTTTTTTTTTTTTTTAGATTCCATATATATGTGTTAGCATAAGGTATTTATTTTTCTCTTTCTGACTTACTTCACTCTGTATGACAGTCTCTAGGTCCATCCACCTCACTACAAATAACTCAGTTTCGTTCCTTTTTATGTCTAATATTCCATTGTATATATGTGCCACATCTTTATCCATTCATCTGTTGATGGACACTTCGGTTGCTTCCACATCCTGGCTATTGTAAATAGAGCTGCAATGAACATTTTGATACATGACTCTTTTTGAATTATGGTTTTCTCAGGGTATATGCCCAGTAGTGGGATTGCTGGGTCGTATGGTAGTTCTATTTTTAGTTTTTGAAGGAACCTCCATACTGTTCTCCATAGTGGCTGTATCAATTTACATTCCCACCAACAGTGCAAGAGGGTTCCCTTTTCTCCACACCCTCTCCAGCATTTATTGTTTGTAGATTTTTTGATGATGGCCATTCTGACTGGTGTGAGATGATATCTCATTGTAGTTTTGATTTGCATTTCTCTAATGATTAATGATGTTGAGCATTCTTTCCTGTGTTTGTTGGCACTCTGTATATCTTCTCTGGAGAAATGTTTATTTAGATCTTCTGCCCATTTTTGGATTGGGTTGTTTGTTTTTTTGATATTGAGCTGTATGAGTTGTTTGTATGTTTTGGAGATTAATCCTTTGTCAGTTGCTTCATTTGCAAATATTTTCTCCCATTCTGAGGGTTGTCTTTTCGTCTTGTTTCTGGTTTCCTTTGCTGTGCAAAAGCTTTTAAGTTTCATTACATCCCATTTGTTTATTTTTGGTTTTATTTCCATTTCTCTAGGAGGTGGGTCAAAAAGGATCTTGATGTGGTTTATGTCATAGAGTGTTCTGCCTATGTTTTCCTCTAAGAGTTTGATAGTGTCTGGCCTTACATTTAGCTCTTTAGTCCATTTTGAGTTTATTATTGTGCATGGTGTCAGGGAGTGTTCTAATTTCATACTTTTACATGTAGCTGTCCAGTTTTCCCAGCACCACTTATTCTAGAGGCTGTCTTTTCTCCATTCTATATTCTTGCCTCCTTTATCAAAGATAAGGTGACCATATGTGCATGGATTTATCTCTGGGCTTTCTATCCTGTTCCATTGATCTATATTTCTGTTTTTGGGCCAGTACCATTCTGTCTTGATTACTGTAGCTTTGTAGTATAGTCTGAAATCTGGGAGCCTGATTCCTCCAGCTCCGTTTCTCTTTCTCAAGATTGCTTTGGCTATTCGGGGTCTTTTGTGTTTCCATACAAATTGTGAAATTTTTTGCCCTAGTTCTGTGCAAAATGCCAGTGGTAGTTTGATAGGGATTGCATTGGATCTGTAGATTGCTTTGGGTAGTAGAGTCATTTTCACAATGTTGATTCTTCCAATCCAAGAACATGGTATATCTCTCCATCTATTTGTATCATCTTTAATTTCTTTCATCAGTGTCTTATAATTTTCTGCATACGGGTCTTTTGTCTCCTTAGGTAGGTTTATTCCTAGATATTTTATTCTTTTTGTTGAAATGGTAAATGGGAGTGTTTTCTTAATTTCACTTTCAGATTTTTCATCATTAGTGTATAGGAATGCAAGTGATTTCTGTGCATTAATTTTGTATCCTGCTACTTTACCAAATTCATTGATTAGCTCTAGTAGTTTTCTGGTAGCATCTTTAGGATTCTCTATGTATAGTATCATGTCGTCTGCAAACAGTGACATAAGCTTTCCATTCTTGAATTCTTTGGAGAAAAGTATTACAGTCAATTCTCAAGTATCCATATTGGAAAAAGCAAAACAAAACAAAATGTTTGGATAATTCCAAATAATAAGTAGGCTAAATTATTCAAATTTGATACTATAATATGTTCTAATATTTTAATATTTGTAAACCAAGACTTCTAGGAATTTTCTATCAAATAGAACGCTTATACCATATTGTAAAGACCTCAGCAAGTTTAAATGTTGTTCAGAACCTTTCATATTTGCCATTTTCCCATCCTTTTCCCCGATCCTCCTCTCCCCACCATTCCTCCTAGCAATCCATCCAGGCGAGGAATCAGCTAATAAAGGGTCTGTCTTCTTTCAAGTATCTTTTGCTTAAGAGAATGTGGAAATGGTCAAGCACTTACATTTCAAGGGACTTTTCTGAATAAAAGTAAAAGCAAGTAGCTGGTTGAGATGTCAAGATTATTTTTTTTAGTATATTAGGTTTAATCACCTGAGTAGCTCTCCTCTGTAATACCCCCTCCCTTCTTCCTTGTCATTTTTAACCAGAATTTAGTTTCACTTTAATAAAATTAATGACTACTTTTCTTATGGTCAATAATATTTATCAGTATAGTTTATAAATTTCCTTATACAGTTGCTTTAAGAAAATGCTTCTAAGTATTGTTAGTGAAAGACACATCTGGAAATATGCTCATTTATTACTTTCAAATGACAATTTAGCTTGACATAGAATTCTATCTTCTTTCTGTTTGCATTTTGATAATACTGCTCCATTGCTTTTAAGCATCTATTTCTGAAACTAGATGTCTGTCATCACTCTAATTGTCATTCCATAGAAGGTAATCTGTCTTTATTCTCTCTGGTAACTTCATATTTTTCAGTCTACTTTTGATGTTCTGCAACTTCACTTCAATTAATCTTTCTGAATTTATTCCATTTAATCTGACCAGAACTTCGTGTGCACTTTCCATCAGAAGACTCATGTCTTTCTGGCAGTAATGAAAGTGTCAGCCCTAATCCATTTTAATATTTCCTCTCAACCATCCCTCTCTTCTCTTCTTAAAAAAATTATATATTTAAGTCTCTCTCAAGCTATCTACCATTGCCCTAATTTCTCTTTCAAGATTTTACTATCTGTATTAATCCATGCAGCATTATGAGTGAATTCCTCAGTAACATCATCCAATTCACAAATTCTCCTTTTATTGTAAATAAGCAGCTAGAGTATTTTTAAATTTCAATGACTATACATTTCTTTCATATCCAGGCTTTCTAACAGATTTTTCCCCATATCAACCTGTCTTCATACATAGCTGACTGTTTTTGTCTTACAATTTTTGTTAACTATACTTAAACTTATTTATTATAAGGTCATTTTGCTTTTTATCATAAGTTCATTTGTGTTCTGAGTGTTTATTTTGTTGGCTGTCTATCTTGGTACTGGTTATTCTCAAGTTCTTTTTAGTTTTCAGTGCATTTAATTTTCAGGTTTATTTTAAGGGTGGGAGTAGGTAGGGTTACCGATCATTCTGATTTGCTCAGGGCTGATGATGAATTTCAGTACTAAAACTGGGAAAGCCCCGGGAAAACCAAGAGTTGGTGATGTTACTTTGCTTCTCTCTCTCTGGTTAATGGTTTTGACTTTGCCTCCCTCCAGTCCCCCAGGACTGGTACATCCAGAACTAAGCCATCTACTGGCAGCTGAGGATGCTTATCCAACAAAATGATACATTTTCTGAACAGCAAAATGCTTAGCCCAACAGCTTTACAAAAACCTGAAATATAAGCACTGATCCTGGCTCTTTTGAGCCTTTTTTTTTTTAATGACAGAGGAACACCAATGTCACCTCTAGTTTCATATAAGGAGATTAACTCAGTCCCCAAACACAAGTTGGTGCTACAACTATTTGCTCTCAGGGGTCAAATTCCCAGCCACACTGGCCTCTTCCCAGACCAGGTGCACAGTGAGCATGTCACTTCAGTCTCATCTTGCCAGTTTCCCTGCTCTCTCCCTGTTTCACAGAGTGCCTACATCTTTTTAGTATATTAGTAATATTGTTTATTATATCTTTTTTCTGGAACAGAAGATAAAGTTTAAAATTTGACTTCACAAAACCATTTTGTCCAAAACTCTATCATAAATGTAAAACATTTAAACATCATGCCTGTAGAAAATCTTATAGTGTCTTTCAAATGCTGTATGGCCACCAAATCCTCTCAGCATTTTCTCTGCTCATCCTATGATGCAACAACCACTAATATGTGAAAGGAATTTGGAAACTCTTGGGAGTTTAGATATTCACCAACTTTAAGTGGTGAAAGCATAACTGAGCATCAGAAATTTCAGAAAGAATGCTTGACAATAATGGAAACAGGTGTCTCAAAGTTTACAGAAGAAATTACAGGCCTCTTAGTCACAGGAAAGTTTATAATTCACCAGCATGTGGGATCCTTGGAAGAAGAGGTTTTATTCATCTTTATATCCTGAGCACTTAGCACAGTACCTGTCACATATTAGGCACTCAGCACATTGTGAGTAAAGTTTTTGAACTTTAAAGAGAGTTCCTGTTACCTTTACTCAGAGCCTAATTACTTTTGCTTTATAAACTTTTGTAACGTGTTTGACAGCACATCAGAAGACAAATAAAAGTAAGAGAGAAAACAGAATAAAACTTTAAAGGCAGACACAAGATTCAAACAAACTAGTGCAAACAGACCGTTATATGTTAATAGATCCCAAGAGCATCACTATATTATGACATGATATAAAAACTAAAATGTATAATGATTCTCTTGATTCAAGAAGAAAAGATTAAATTACATAAGTATGTTTTATTTAAGAAGACAGAGTAACAAAATGTAATTTTTAGAATGACTCCCATATACAATGGGTAAATTTTTTAAAGAGGTGTTTATGCTTGAAGGTATTAAACCTTGAACTCTTTGGAGCACTCAGCTGCTGCGAACAATTCCCTCCTTGAAAGCTGAAGACAGTTGAAAACTTTCTACATAATGAAATCTCAGTTACGTCTCATTATCATGGAAAGAACAGTTCCAGAAAAAAATTTTCTTCCCATTAAAAGGAGTTTAACTTCTTCAAGCAAACCACAATGCTACCCTTGGTGGTATTTGAGCTGTAACTTTTTGGCGCTTCACATCTCTCTCAAAACCACAACTGTGCCTTAAGGATTACAGAGGTAAAGGGTCTTTCTACCTCTGCAAAAGTGTTTGGCTTCACCTTTCATCATGTGATTTCTCCTGAGTTGCTTGTCCATCTCAGCATACCTTTTGATTTCAAGTCTCTGACCAGGCTCTTGCCTACATGACTGCCACCACTTAAATCTTGTCCAGTCTTTTTCCCATTCCTTACTGATTGCTCTAGGAGCATTCGTTAAATGAGACACCCTATGTGACAGAGCTAATATGGTGGCTGGCTCATAACAGACCCTGAAATAGAGCTAGAGGATAATCATGATAATTCTCATACCATCATTTTATGGATGGAGAAGCAGAATCTGGGAGGTCACAAGTCCATTTAGATAGTGACAGAGTGAGAGTTTATTCCAGGTCTGAATGATTGCAAGAACTCCAGGCGCATTTGCCTCAACATAACATTGCTTCTTTCCGTCACCCAGCTCTGCCTCCCTGGAAGAAACCAGTAGAGTGTTTATTATGGGCTGCTGAGAGGAAAAACAAGTTAAACAGATTGGGAGAAGAGACAGCAAGAAGAATGGACAGCTATAACCACTGGTTCATGAGCTTTGATTTTCAGATATCTGGAACATATAAAAGGAATTTAATCACGAACATCCATACACTTGTAAACTGCCTAATTAATAAGAGGATTTGTTTTCCATGTAAGAATTCTATACCACCTTCTATACTTCTCTAGAGGCTAGATTTTGTGGTCTGTGAGCCCAAAGAGAACCTCAAACTGAAGAAAAAATATTAGTAGAAATGTTTTTTTAATTATCGGTTCTATTTCCAAAAAAGACATTCTAGGGAGGTAAAATGGTGACATGGTGACATCAGTTGGCCTTTTATAATAATACATAGGATTGTTCCTAAGACTTTAATAGCTGTGTAGATTCTTCCCTTAATTCTTTTTTTTTTTAATGTACTTTTCAGTTTATATTTCATACCTATGAAATATGATCCCTCAGTCACCTTAGAAACAAGGTTTTGATGAAATTTTCATCATGTTCATATTAATACATTGTCTCTAAACAGGGAATGAAGATCACCTGGGTAAATAAATAAAATTAAAGTATACATTATTCACAAAATTACAATAAATTGGTCCAAAGACAGCTTCAGATCAATGAGGAAAAGAAAAACAGCCAAGCACAAAAGATTTGAAGGCATTTCATGGAAGAAGAAATCCAAATGATCAACATGAAGATGAAGATGATCTCAGGTGGCCTTGGCCTGCAGCGACTTGAAGCAGGGTTTTGGTTCCCAGCCAGAGATTGAGGTCGGGCCGTGGCAGTGAGAGTGCTGAATCCTAGCCACTAGACCAGTGGCCAGTGACAAGGTCCTGGCCCTTCGTCTTTGCAGAAAAGAATTCCCACAAAGATGGAAAGTAGTGAAACAAGTAAAGTGCTTATTAGGTGGAAAAAGAATACATGTGGATAGACATGCAGGTGGACTCAGAGAGAGAGTCGTGCCCTTGTGGTAGTTTAAATCACTTACATGGGGCATTTCTTCCGGGTCTCCTTTGGCCAATCGTTTTGATTTGCCTGTTTCTGAGTCAATATTTGGTACATCTCAGGATCCTCCCCTGTGTGCTTGCACATCTCTTAGCCAAGATGGATTCCAGTGAAGAAGCTTATGGGTAGGTTGACATCACTCCCCTTTTTTGACCTCCAAGTAGCTTTTTAGTCAGGAAGGTCTCCTTGACTTCGAGAATGAGAAATATGTGGTCTCTTATCTCTTATCTGGGCAGGGTTCAGCCTCTCCTATCTTCATCTTGGAGTATTGGTCCACAGGGGACAAACTCCAGCTGCTCAGCCTGGGGCCTATCTACCTCCTGCCTCAAATCCCGCCTGAGAGACATAGGCCCCAAGAAATCTTTATTGGGATGATGAAGGGCCAAGGTCTGTCTTCTGTAGCTTCTTCAGGCTGGCAAGGGCATCGTAGACCCTACCTAGATGGGGTCACAGAACTCTCGCCCTGTCTCATTAAGTGGCCCCAGGGTGACTTCTGTTGTTATTTAGGCAGGATCTGCTGTGGGGAGTGGCTGGAGTCCCTGCATCGCCATTGTCCTGTGATGCCCTAGAGAAAACAAACTAAATAATTAGAGAAGCAAGGGCTAAAGACTAGTAAAAGACTAATAAGAGACTCTAGCAAGGGTAAGAATCTGGTTATACAAGTTCAGCAAACTTTTGTTAATCTCAGGCTTAAAATTTAGTATATTTCTCTATTCTTAAAATGTAAGGTCTGAACCTGTTGGTCTCAGGCCTCCTTCCTGGACTGAAAAGTCTTAGTTGCAGATTTGTAACAATATGGAAGACAACAGAGCGCTAAGCAAAATATGACATAAATCAGTATGGCTGAAAAGAGGAAGGTTATAAGAAAATGGAAACCTCCCTTTAGAAAGTTTTTAATACCTTGTGGGATCCAGGAGAACAATTAGAGAACCATATTCAATTTCCCCGCCCATATAGCAAGGATTGATGGTTAATTGTCTGCTGAAACCAGGTGGCTTGTTGTCGAATTTTCTCAATGTCGGTCTCTATCTGGGAAGAGGTGTTACTATATGTGCAAGAAGAAGCGTTGGCAACTGCACATGCGCCTCCTTGTTCTGCCAACAGATAATCCAGGGCCAGTCGGTTGTCAAGTACCACCTTGGCCAGCGAATCTAGAGACTTCTGTAAATTAGTAAGAGAATTAGTGGTACTGTTAGCTACGGCAGTAAGTGTGAGACAAGTTTCAAAGGACATGTTGGTGGGCGGCTACTGCCCACCATAGTAACAAGGTATACCCAAAGAAATAGGCGTCTCCATCTGGGATGCCACCAGGTAAATCTCGAGTTAATCGAGTGAACAGTTTTAATGAACTAGCCAAGTGCTTGGATTCATTTAAGGAGTAGATTGAGAAAGGAGTAATCAAGGTTCCCAGAGTACACTGTGTGGGCATGGAGTTATTGTGTAGGCAATTAGTGGCCCATGGTTTTTTATCTACCTGGCAGGTGAAAAATCCTGGTGGTACACAATAGACTAACTCATCCAAGGTTTTAAAGCCTAGGTATCCAATTCTATTGTTATGGAAATGTTCTCCAGCTACAAGCCGAACACATTCCATCCACACCCATCCTGATATCTGCTTCTCCTGTGTGGACCCTTCTTCCATTGGGTAGCAAGTTAGAGTTTGAACACAAATAGGTAACTGGAGTTCTGGCTCAGCAGGGGAGTGCGTTATAAAATGCTGGGGTGCTTGAATGTCAGTTCTTCTTTCGGCCTCCCAGTTTGACTTCATATTCTCCTTCTGTTGTTAAGGGGAGGGTTAGGCAAGAGACATTACAATTTTCTTCAGTAGGAAAATGAACAATTCTGACTCTGTACATTACCATTCTGAGCCTTGGATCTCTGGTAGCAGACCATTTTCCCTCAGGAACTTGACTAAAATTCCTTACAGGATGGACAAGGGGGTCGCTATGGTCCATGATGGACTTAGCTTGGGGTAAGCAGATCCAGCATTTTGTCAACCGAGTGGAGGAAGAAAGAGTCTGTGCAATGAGAACCAGAGAGTTGTCTGTCCAACCTGTGGATAAGGGAAATAGGCATAGAAAAGCTAAGGCAATTAGTAGCCTCATAGATGCACCAGTCAGAGTCATATTTAAATCACCCAGCATGGGCAGAGAAGTTTAGTAAATTCCAAGAGCAAGGAGGACAATAATTATTTAAATCTGCCAGAGCATATCAGTTATTCTGTAAGTCAGTTGGAGTACTGGAAGGCAAAAAAGGAAGAGAAGGGCTATGGGTACTTAACGTTGGGTCCAAGAAGTCTCTTTGTCCTTCCTGAATAAGGTCCTGGAGAGGCTCACTTGTCCACGTGGAATTTTCAGTTTGTCCTGGGCCCTCCAGGTCCTGTGGAGACTTGGAGAAAGAGGTGGATTCACAGGAATAGCTGGAATGTGAGTCTTCAGGTTCCTGTAACATATCAGTGGAGACAGGTTTAATCCTGGACAAATGAACCCAACTAGTGTCTCCCTGGAGTTTAACTGCCACAGGGGTGCTCAGCAGGACTTGGTAAGGACCCTTCCATTTGGGGAGTAGCTGGTCGCCAGGGGACTCATTTTTCCAGGTCTTTAAAAGTACCCAGTCTCCAGGGTTTACAACAGAGTGACTGGGAATGTCATCTGGAAAAGGCTGTACTCTGTTGCCATATTCTTATACAGCCTTCTGGACATGGTCTAGGTTTATAATGTATTTAAGATGAGCCTGGGTTTCTAGGTCAGTTAGCATGTCCAGAATAATGAATGGCCTTCCATATATCATTTCAAAAAGGCTTAATTTAGTGCTTGTTTTAGGGGCTACCCTAACCTTTAAAAAGTCTATTGGCAACAGGCAATACCATGACTCTGACCTTTCCTGACAGAGTTTGCCCAAGGTTTTCTTTAGAGTATGATTAGCCTGTTCTACTTTTCCTGAAGACTGAGGTCTCCAGGATGAATGGAGGTGGTATTTAATTCCTAAAACCTGCGAAAGCTGTTGAGTGACCTTTGCTACAAACGAAGGTCCATTGTCACTCTAAAGATGACAGGTAACCCGAATCTAGGAATAATTTCTTTAGGAGCACCTTAGCCATTTCAGCTGCCTTCTCTGTTCTAGTGGGTAAGACTCTACCCATCCAGCAAAGGTATCTATAAAGACTAGTAAGTATTTGAAACCCTGGAAAGAGGGCATTTGAGTGAAATCTATTTGCATGTCCTCTACTGGGTAAGTCCCACATTGCGGGACTGGGCTAACAAGAGGGGGAGACTTGAAGCTGCCTCTAGGATTATGGGTGACACAAAGGGCACAGGCTCAGGTAACACTTTTAATTGTCTCTGGGAGCCCTTTCCCTGTAAAAAGTCAGAAAACAATTGTAGACACTGCATCTCTCCCCAGATAAAGAGAATCATGTTGCCCTGTAATAATTTTCCATTGGTCAGAGAGAGGTATGAGCAATTCTGATCTATGTGCCACCAGACATCTGTTCCCTTGGTTCCCTCTCTGTCTCGTGCCCAGTTCTCTTCAGAAGTTGAGTACCTGGGTATAATGTTAGAAGGAGTAAGGGATGGGATTAATGCCATTTCGGTTACGGGCATCAGGGCTGTTTTCTTCACTTTCCAATCCACCCTGTTGTTTCCTTGGGAAATTTGAGAAATTCCCTTTTGGTGCCTGCAGCAGTGGATGACTGCTACCTGTTTTGGTGTTTGAAATGCTCCTATGAGATGTAAAATCTCAGCCCCATATTTTATAGGGGAATTTCTTGCATTTAAAAGTCCTCTCTCTTTCCAGACAGCTGCTTGGGCATGTAAAACAAGGAAGGCATATTTTTAGTCTGTGTATATATTTACAATCTTTCCTTTCCCTAGCGTTAAGGCTCAGGTTAGAGCTATCAATTCAGCCTTTTGAGCTGAGGTGTTAGGTGGTGAAGGTTTTGCTTCTGTGTTGCTATGAGCGCTCATGATAGCATTCCCTGCCCTCCTGACTCCATCTCCAAACTACTGCCATCAGTAAACCATTCTTCCTCAGGGTTTTCTATGGCCTGGTCTGTTAGATCAGAGCTACAGGAATAGACCTGGTCAAGGGTCTTGAGGTAAGAATGGGTTAGCTCTGGGCTTTTGGCAGGCATTAATGTAGCTGGGTTGAGGGTGTGGCAAGTTTTGAGGGTTAACTCTAGGGAGTCAAGGAGTAAAGCCTGTACTTAATAAGGCGGCCTCCAGTTAGCCAATGGTGGCTTTTTATCTTTAGAATCCCTTGCCCTTGATGAGGGGTCTGGACCTCCAGAAGCTGTCCAAAGGTAAGCTTGTCAGCTTCTTCCACTAATAAAGCAGTGGCAGCTACTGCCCGGAGGCAGCCAGGCCAACCTCAGGCCATAGAATCTAGTTGCTTGGGAAAATAGCCTATAGTCTGAGGAACTTCCCCTAGCTTCTGTATAAGACCCCCAGAGCTGTCCCCTGCTTTTCAGCCACTTACAAGATGAATGGCTTTTTCAAATTGCGGAGACTCAGAGCAGGGGATCTGGTGAGGGCCTGCTTGATATCATTAAAAGACTTTTCCTATTCTCCATTCCAAAGTAATGATTCTGTATCTGGGCCTTTAGTGGCTTCATATAGGGGCTTAGACATTAGCCCAAATCCTGGAATCCAAATTCTACAAAATCCTGCCATGCCCAAAAAGGTATGGAGATGTTTCTTTGTCTGTGGAGTGACTGGCCCTAATATAGCTTGTTTTCTATCTGGAGATAACTGTCTACTTCCAGGATTTATAATATATCCCAGATATTTAACTCATTACTTTGAGATTTGTGCCTTTGTCTGAGAGACTTTAACCCAGGGCCCCAAGGAAATTAAGGACTTCAATGGTATTCTGATCTGAGGCCTTCATGGTGGGACTACATATTAATATGTCATCTACATACTGTAGAATAGCACCTTCTTTTACGTGTATTTTCCTTAGTTCCTTTCCTAGGGCCTAGGCGAACAAGTGTGGGCTGTCCCAAAACCCCTGAGGCAATACTGTCCAGGTATACTGTTGCATTTGGCCTGAATTGGGGTTAGTCCACTGGAAGGCAAACAGATATTGTGATGAGGAATGAACTGGAATGAAAAAAAAAGGCAACCTTGAGGTTGAGCACAGTAAACCATTTGGTGTCCTCAGGGATTTGGTCTAATGTTATAAGGATTGGCCACAAGTGGATGTATAGGGACCACTGCGACATTTACTGCTCTGAGGTCTTGTACCATCCCATATTCCCCATTTGGCTTAACAACTGGCAAAATAGAAGTATTTCATGGAGACTGGCAAGGCACCAAAAGGCCATGTTTTAAGAATTTATCTGCGATGGGTTGTAAACCCTTCTTCGCTCCCAACTTTATGAGGTATTGTCTCTTGTTAGGGTAGGCAGCTTCTGACCTGAGGTTAATTCTTACAGGTTGGGCATTTATGGCCCTTCAAGTGATTCCTTTGTCCCATACTGAAGGGTCCACTGTCTGTAGAATATGGCTGGGAATAGGACCTTGCTCTTCTGGCTGGTTTGTCTTAGTCAGAGTCAAGATAAGGGGCTGCTCAGGGTCTCCTAACCATAGTATGGCCCCAAGGGAGCTCAGAAAGTCTCTCCCCAGTAGTGGGGTGGGACACTCAGGTACAACTAAAAAGGCATGTGAAATCAACCACTGCTCAAATTGGCAAGTGAGAGACCCAGTAAAGTAATGGGTGTGAGGCTTTCCATCGACACCAGTCACAGTACAGCTTTTAAAAGAAAGAGGTCCAGCACGAGAAATTAAGACAGAGTAAATTGCTCCCATATCAATTAAAATATCAATCTTTTTACCTGCCACATCAAGGACCACCCAGGGCTCCTTGATGGCGATAGACATCTCATTGGGGGGGGGGGGCGCCAGAATCCCTGGGCCACCTCAGTAGTCCAGCATGGCCATCTCAGGAGCAGGAGCTCCCCTTTTCCTTTGGGACTGAGGGCAGTCCCTCTTCCAATGACCTGTTTGTTTGCAGGCTGGGCATGGCCCTGGGGACTCTTTCTGGCAATCTCGGGCCCAGTGGCCAGTTGACTTGCATTTGAAGCATTCCCCCTTGTTGGTCTTCCCTCTAGATGGATAGTTGAACTTTCTTGGCCCCCTTGGGTTGTCCTGAGGTTGCAAGGTATGACTAACAGCAATGGCTATCAGTTTTGCATGAGCCCTGGCCTGTCTTTTCTCACGTTGGGTTCTCTCTTCCTCCTCAGCTTGATCACAATTATTAAATAACCCAAAAGCCATATCTAGGAGTTGGGGCATGGGGGTTTGTGGGCCTAACTGTAACTTTTGGAGTTTCTGCCTAATATCAGGGGTGGACTGGCTGATAAACTGTTGCCCCAGCAGAGACTGACCTTTGGAATTGGAGGAATCTATGCTGGTATACTTTCTAAATCCTCCACACGACTCCCATGAAAGAGGGCTGGATTTTCTTTTTCTTCATGGGTCTTTTCTTTAAGTTTTTCATAGTTAACTGACTTTTTGATACACTTTCTCATCCTTTCTAATATACATTGAATCATGTGCTTCCTGGTTTCCATTCCCTCCCAGGAATTATATCTCCAAGGGGGTTTCTGATTTGGGACCGTGTCTCCACCCACAGCATAATGTTTGGGTTGGTCTCTGGCAAACTGGTCAGCGTGCCCCTGGGCTGCTGTCCAAATTCTCTGTTTTTCCTCAGGAGTACAACAAGTAGATAGGACTACTTGGACATCATTCCAAGTTAAATCATAGACCAGAGTTAGGGCATGAAACCCTTCAACAGACTTACTAGGGTCTTCAGAACATCAGCCTGGTCTCTGTTTGCATTGGGCTAAGTTGGTTAAAGAGAAGGGCACATGTACTCTGATTCTCTCTTTACCATTTGCCACTTCCCTAAGAGGGCATAATTTTCCTAATCCTGGGTGATAGGAAGCTCCCCTGTGAGTTATCCAAGAGGGCCTAGTCTCTCTTTCTTGGGGTAACGGAGGGTACGGAGGGACATACGGCGGTGGAGTTTGGGATTGGTCAGAGGGACTGGGAAAGGTAGGTGACTCTGGAGAAGTGGATGGCTCCAGAGAAGTAGATACTGTCAGGAGTAGGGGGAGCTTGGTTTCCCCCCTGAGAGATGGGAGAGCTTAGAAGGGAATCATCTAAAATGTCAGGAGAGTTTTCTGGTTCCCCAGGGTTTTGACTACAAGAGCCATATAGGGCAGGATTTTGGTAAAGGACCATGAAAGCCTGAATATAGGGAAACTCAGTCCACTTTCCCATCCTGTGGCAATAAAGATCCAATTGCAGAATGATATTGTAATTTAGAGACCAGTTTTCAGGCCATTTTTCTCTGTTCGCCAACTTATACAAAGGCCAGGCACTGTTACAGTGAAACTTAAGTTTTTCCTTTCTTAGCCCTTCTATTTTAAAAAGTTTCCAATTCTTAAGGATATACTCCAGAGGTATTTCTTCTGGCTTGGAGGGGGATCCACCAATGTTGGTAGCCTAAAACCAAGAAAAAGAGAGGTCTCCTAGAAATGGAATCCAGCAGCCCAGAAACATTTACCAGGAGGCTTTAACCTGAAGGTGTCAGGGCATCCCCCAAATTCCCTTCTAACCTGATGGGGTTTCAAGTGTCCTCTACTCTCCCATCGATTCCTGACCAGCCATCTCTGGTATTCCTTGGTACCTTGCACAAGGTGTCTCCCCATGGGGCCAGGGGAGGACATTTGAACCAGGGCAGACTGGTCGCCAGGACATGCCTTGGGAGGGATCTATTGTCTACAGAGCTTATGTCCTATGATAAGTCTTCCTATGCTGGGGTGTATTCCTTGCAACTGAGCAACTACAAAGTTTATAATTCAGGCTTCTGGGGAGTGGCCAGCCCAATAGGCTGTCTGTAGCAGTGTGTAGGCTGCCAAAGCCTGGAGTAAAGGGGGTCTGATAGATGCAAAAAAGAACCTTGGAGAAATTGGAATTGGGTGCTATGGAAGACGGCACGGGGTTCAAAGCTTGAGGGTCAGGAGACGGAGAAACTTTCATAGTAAAATTTGGGGCATTGAGTGAGGTGAGAGACTAGACAGCAGAAGAACCCAAAATCCTTTGCCCTGTCTGGCTGCTAAAATAGAACTGGGAATCGTCTGATAATTTTGTCTGACACAGGCAACGGTGAGTTTGGCAGTGGCGGGGACGCAGTTTAGGAATGATATCCCAGAAATCCTTCCCTAAAACGTCGCGGAGATATGAAGTGAGAAAGAGACCTTGCTGTGTGAGTAAGGTGGGAAGGAAAAGCATAGTGGAGGGTTCCTTACGGAGGGGGCGGGGTGGGGGTGGGGAGAGAGAGAGAGAGAGACGCCTGGGGCTCCTTCACATCGGAAATCACATTTCCACCAGGTCCCACAGGACAGCGTCAGCTGTTACCCAAGCGTTATTTGAATCTGCATGGCCTGGGAAATACCCATTACACCCCCAATTTTGGTGGGGAGCCATAATGCAGTGGGCGAACCGAGTTTATGCCCTGTGGGTCTTGAAAAGAAAGCAAAGAGGAGAGCAAGAGAAAGAGGGCAAGAGCTAAAGTCAGGGGCCTCAAGCCCCTGGGCGAAGCCCACTGTTTACCTTGAATTCCCAGGTTTCAGCACCGAGTGTGATCTCGGGTGGCCTCGGCCTGCAGCGACTAGAAGCAGGGTTTCACTTCCCAGCCAGAGACTGAGGTTGGGCTGCAGCAGTGAAAGCACTGAATCCTAGCCCTCAAACCAGTGGCCAGTGACAAGGCCCTGGCCCTTTGGCTTTGCAGAAAAGAATTCCCCCAAAGACAGAAAAGTAGTAAAACAAGAAAAGTGCTTATTAGGAGGAAAAAGAGTACATGTGGATAGACACACAGGTAGATTCAGAGAGAGAGTGGCGCCCTTGTGGTAGTTTAAATCACTTACATGGGGCATTTCTTCCGGGTTTCCTTTGGCCAATCATTTTGATTTGCCTGGTTCTGAGTCCCTATTTGGTACATCTCAGGATCCTCCCCTATGTGCTTGCACATCTCTTAGCCAAGGTGGATTCCAGTGAAGAAGCCTATGGGTAGGTTGACATCACTCCCCTTTTTGACCTCCAAGGAGCTTTTTAGTCGGGAAGGTCTCCTTGACATCGAGGATGAGAAATATGTGGTCTCTTATCTCTTATCTGGGCAGGGTTCAGCCTCTCCTATCTTCATCTTGGAGTATCAGTCCACAGGGGACAAACCCCAGCTGCTCAACCTGTGGCCCATCTATCTCCTGCTTCAAAGATTCTTCAGCCTCACCAGAAATCAGTGAAATAGTGAAGTGCAAATTACAAAAATGATAAGATGCTACTCTATACTCATCAAATTAACCAAGTTTAAAGTCCAAAACTAACAATCCTCGGTGAAAATAAGATGAAATGAGACTGGGGTGTAAATTGGTTCAATTACTTGGAAGAGTAATTTGGCAATATCTAATACATTTGAAGACATTCCTACCATACAATCTATCAATCTCTATATCTACCCTAAAAAAAATTCTCAGGCATAAAAAAATGTGTAAAAGATGTTTGTTACAAAGTTGTCATAATAATAAAAATTATGGAAGCAACTAACTTATATTACAGTTAAATAGGTTAAGTTACTGTGGGCAATTCATAAATGGAATGTCATATGGCAGTTAAAATGGAAGAACTAGATGTATATGTACCAACATGGATACATTTCAAAACTTTATAATGAATGAAAAATGCAAGTTGCAGATGACAACATTTATGCATATTTTTAACCCATAAGACAATACTATAAATTGTTTGTGGAATTATATGTTTGTAAGAAAAAGTAGGAAAACATGGACAAGGAATAGAAAACAATTTTAGGAGGGAAAGAGAGGAAGGAATAGAATGAGTTTGGTGCTATATCCCTACTATCTTATTATTTAAAAGCAAAAAGGCTTGAAACAAATATGTCAAACCTATCTCTGAAATCTGGGTGGTAAATACATGATGTGTGTTATACCTTGCTATACTTTTTTGGAGGTCTGAAACATTTCATAATCTATCAGTAAAATTTAAGCAACATATACATATAGTATATATGGCATAATTAAGATGATAAAAAAAATGAACAGAAAAAAAAAATACATGAAAATATTAACCATAGTCTAGGTAACAGTGAAGGGAAACAATTGGTGAAATTTTCTCCTCTTTTTTCTCATGTCCAAATTTTGTTTATTGTGCATATGTTACTTCTAAGTTTTAAAAATGTATTGATTTGACTATAAATTTTAATTCATAGATTTTCTTATCTTTTAAAGAAGATGTTTTGTCTTTTTAAAGAGATAAAATAAATGACTCATACTCCTTTTGAGGCTACACATTAGTAATGAATGCCTTTAAATTTAGCATTGTAAATATTGAATTCAGTAGTTACAATAACTTAAATGAGTCAGTGTTTATTTACATAGTCAAGCCAATGCTTCTAAACTAGTTTCAGCTGCCCTTTAAAAAAGAAATATTACTGCAAGTTTGGGTCATCACAGATGTTTTTTTCCAAGTAATTGCATCCTCCTCAGTTTGTCAGTTTGTAAGTGATACCCAACCTAAAGCTGTATCAGACTGGAAAATCCTTCACACTGGCAAGTGGATAACTAAAAACATGCTTTTTAGAAATAAAGTTATATTAAATGGCTCTGCTTTTTTAAAAGTAACTGATACCTATTTACAGGGTCAGCCCTAAGCTTAGGAATCAGCTCATTTAACCTGACAATCTTACAAAGGTAGAACTGACACGTGGGAAGTTAAGAGCTTAATGTCACACAGCTTATGACAGGCAGGGCCACCACCTCATCCCAGGTGTTTGATCTTCTCATGGGACACCCTGACCAAGCCATCAAACTGCTGGGAGTAACTATGACATCCCCTCAGAGTTCTAGATGATAATGCTCCTCAAAAAGCACTCACTGTATCACATTCAAAAACTCAGAGAAAACACAGTGGAGATCCTGGAGAAGAAAAAGGTTAACAAATTTTTAGACTGAGATTCCATCCTTCAAAATCTCAAATCTTAGTTAGTGCTTTGAAGTTATTGTTATAGAGCAGAAAATAACTTTTCCAGCCCAAGAGGTACATGGTCTTGGTGTTCAGCATCCTTCACATTCCCAACCTTCACTTGTCCACTTGTAAGATCACTCCACCCTTCCTCCCTCTCTTCCTTCCTTCCTTCCTTCCTACGACAACAAAGATTTCTTGCTTGCCTACTATTATTCAGGCACATTGTGATAATCTATGAAGTTCCTATCCTCACAAAGCAGATAGTCTAGATCTCTGAGGTTCAATATGGTAGCAACTAGCCACATGTAGCTATTTAATTTAAATTAATTAAAATTAAGTAAAATTTAAATTTCAGCCCCTCAGTCACACTAGCCACATTTCTACTACTCAATAACCTCAGTGCAGATACAGAACATTCCCATCATTACAGAAAGAATTATTGGAAGTGCTGGTCTAGAAGAAAATTAAGCAATCACAGTGCATTTTGTTAGTACTGTGATAGGGGAAATTCAGGAAGAAACAGGAGCACCAAAAAAGAGAGACAGTGATGGGAAAGGATGAAGGAATAAATAAAAATGTTTATTCCATTGACTCCATCTATATTAGAATTTCTGGCTCTCTCTCTGTCCTTCTCTCTACAGCCTGCCTCTTCTCATCCTTCCTCCTCCTTGTTATTCTGGTTGAGGGAGAGGTTCATCCCAATAGATAAAATAAAATGCCACCCCCTCAATCCTGTCCAATCCATTCCCAAGTCTTCGCTCAGTGACTAAATCCTCCAGCTTACTACTTGCTCTTTCAAAACAAAATACTTCCAACAAAGGTTCTAGAGGAAGCTTTTTGTCCTGCGCATGACCCCGTGGTCTCTAATACCAAATGACCAGGTCAGACCTGAAAAGGTGGACGTTGATTAGCTTCTCAAAAGGGGTGCTTCTTTTGAGCTCCTGTACCAATACAACAAGCTCTTCTGTCTGGCTACACAGGCAATCAACTAATTATGAGATCCATCTACTCACTGCTTTTTAAATTTTCTAATCATCCCCCAAATGTCCTCAGAGCCAAGAGTTAACTCAAACACAGGTGCAGAAGAGCTAACACAAAGGAAAAGAAATAATATACAAGATCAAGTGAGATATCAGACCCTCCATGTTTTGCTTATGCAATGGCTGTTGTCATGTCCAGAATCGACATACCAGAGACAAGCATGTGACCATAGACAATCCCTGCCTGTCAGACTGGGTTTAGGAAAGCCAACTGGATAGTAAAAAGTGCATTCAAAGAATATTTTTTTAAAGCAAGGTGAATTACATTCATCTCTGGATAAGCAAAGAAGGATTGACAGCACTTTGGGGGTACGTTTGCTTTTTTAAAAAATATGGATAAAACTACCAAATCCATTATTTGCATGTAAAAGCCTTCAAAGTGCTTTCATATCTTTATATCAGGAAGGTTGTGACAACTTCCCACCCCAAAGCAATTATATTTATGCTTTCAATTACATAGCAAATTTTTCTCTTTTTTCAAAATATGTGAATTCTGATTTGTGTCTGAAGGATCCAAATTCAAAATTATTTTGATTGTTAGAGGAATTGCTGTTAATACAATTAACAACAATTAATTGTATTAATTAATTAATTACCTCGAGGGTTTCTTGAGGTAATTATCACCTGGATATTCTCCTTTTGCCCCTCCAGACCCTTTTCCACTCTGCTCTGAGGCCTGCCACAGTGGGCTCCTTTGCCCACTGGTTTCCAATTGGGTTTGGCCAAAGAGAAGCACTAAGTAAGCAGGAGATGCCTGGAGAGACGAAGGAGGAAGGGAGGAAAGGAGGAAGAACAGAGAGTGGAATCAGGGTGTTTTCTGCCAGCTCCATCACTTCAGGCTTTGGTTGGCAGTGACTGCATTCCTCCCTCATAGGTCACGCATTGGTTTGGGTGGCCCCTCTCCCACAGGACAGCCACATATATAGCCACAGACCCTTTCTCTTCTGGTAAATTCTACCTCCCCTTGCTCCATTTATCTTAGGGGTGATAAAAACTCCCTGATGTTAATAGCCCCACGTGCTTTGTCATCCCCTGTTGGTTTTCCTCAACCTCCTATAAATTTGTAAATAGTCTTTTCATTAAACTCTCCTCAACTCTCCATTTGATGGTGCTGTTTCCTGCTGAGATGCTGATAGAAACAAATCTTATTGAAGATATCTTTCTCCAAGATCTATCTGCCCCTATGGGAATGTAGCTAAAGTGAGCAACCAGTCTTGGATGGGAAGAAAACCAACCTCAGTTGTCAACTTAGATTCCTTAAAGAAAACCACTAGCTTAGTAAAAATGGACAGTAACTATTCAGGGTGCTGAACTTCCAAGAATGCAAAGATGCTCCTTTCCATGTTTCCAATGTTCTTCAACCTAATTAAGGAGTTAAAATAACTACTAAAAATATTAATCACATAGTAACCTGTTCTTAAAATGTTTACATTAACCATATCATTGCTCTCCTCCATTAGAGTAGGTCATCAGTGGCAAATTATTTGATACAACAATTCAGAAATATATAGAGCTGTGCATGCATCATCCTAGCTCCTGTTGTGTGAGCCCATCCTTTGGGTTCTGAGAACACCACTTCTGCCTCTGTTGCTCCAGACTTAAGGTGGCAGAGCTTTCTGATGTTGCTAATCTATGAGCTGTTTCAACTTCCTCTGCATTTTCAGTTCTCCCAACACGTTTGTAGTCAGTTTCCATATTAAATTTTCCACTGAACAACCAGGTAGAGAAGAAGTTTTCATCAATGGACACTGACTGAAATATAGTTTTAAAAACAGCTTTTTACTTAGATTAGTGATTTTGTGGCTTTATTTAACATTGATGGTATAATAGAATAGACTGAAGTGGGAGTCAAAAACTGTAAATTCAAGACTTAGTTCTGCCACTACAGGTTGTGTTGTAGGCAGATTTGGAGCCCATCTCCATATCTTGTGTCCCCTTCCACTGCACTGTGCCAGCCCAACTTGTGACTGCCAGAACTTGCACATCTTTCTAACTGAGCATACTACAGGTCAGAAGTACTAAAGAAATAATTACCCCTCTATTAGTTTCCTATTGCATACCACATATTTAGTGGCTTAAAAATACATACTGAAGTCTGAAATGGGTCTTACTGGGCTAAAATCAAGGTGTTGGCAGAGCTGCATTCCTTTCTGGAGGCTCTAGGGAAGAATCCATTTTCTTGTCTTTTCATCTTCTAGAGGCTTCCCATATTCATTGGCTCATGGCTCCCTTCTATCTTCAAAGCCAGCATCGCATCACCTGACTTTCTCATATGGCATCACTCTGACTCCTACTCCACTGTCACATCTCCTTCTCTGACTCTGACTCTCCTACATCCTTCTTTCACTTGTAAGGACCCTTGTGATTTCATTGGGCCCACTCAGATAATCCAGGAACATATCTCTATCTCAATGGTCTTAACTCACCTGCAGAGTCCCTTTTTCCATGTAAGGTAACATGTTTACAGGTTCCAGGAATTAGGATATGAACATCTTTGAGGGACCATTTTTCTGCCTACCACAGTCCACACTCTGTCCTGGAAAAGATTCACATCTTTTCACATGCTGAATGAAGTCACTTCATCACAATATCCCCAAGGTCTCAATCAACTTAAAACTTAAAGCATCAACTTAAAGTCCAAAAATCTCACCTAAACCTCATCAGCTCTGAAGTTCCAAACCTCATCATCTAAATGAGATATTGGTGACACTCTGAGTATGATACATTTTAGGGCAAACGTTTTCTCCATCTGTGGACCTGTGAAACTACAAAACAAGTTATCTGCTCCCAGGATACAGTGGTGGAACAGGCATAGAAAAACAACTATACACATTCCTGTTCAAAAAGGGAGAACATGTAAGAAAAAAAAAAAAAGAGTCATTGATGCCAAGCTGTTTCAAAAGCCAGCTAGGCTTTTTGTTTGAAGGCCTGAGAATAATCCTCTGTGGCTCTGCACTCTGAATCATTCTTCCTTTTACATGAAAGGTAACACAGTTTTTCAGATGTGTAATTTTATTAGCCTTTATTATTGCCTACAGAATTGTGCAGGTCCAAGTGCTTTCTTTCATTTTGTCCTCTCTCTGCACGTTTTATTCCAAGCTGGCAGTATTTCTGCTGGTATAAAACTCTCAAGAATCTTGTGGATCTTCTGTGTATGTCAGTAAGATTCATTCCATTAGAAAAGTAGCTCCACTACATATCTTTCTGGGATAATCTCACCTCTATTCCTAGCTCCTGCTGAGACACCTGAGGTAATACATGAGTCACACGTCTAAGCTCTTCAAAGAGCCCTCTGTGTGACTGAATGCTCTGAACTTTTCATACTTTTAAGGCACTAACATAAGGCTGTTTAGCCACATGCTTGGCTTTCTCTCCAGAGCACACTTTCTTGTCAGTGACTCTTCTAATGGCAGCATTTTTTGCAATCTAGATAGGCTGAGAATTTCCCAAATGTCCAATCCTAGTCCTTTTCTGCTTAACATCTTTTCTTTCCACCTATCTTCTTCCTCTTGCACTTTACTATGAGCAGCAAGAAGAAACCAGGTTTCATCTTCAACATTTTTCTTGGGAATCTCTTCAGCTAATTGTCCAAATTCATCATTTACAAATTTGCTTTCTGCATAGCTTCAGAACACAATTCAGCTGAGTTTTCTGTCACTATAACAACAAGGATTTTCTTTCTTCCAGTTACCAAAAACATTTTCTTCATTTCGATCTGAACCCTTTCCAGCAAAACCTTTAACATCTGTATTTCTGTAAATAGTCTATGACACTTTAGGTATTTTCTGAAATTATATGCATTTTCTCAACCATGCTTGTCACTTCTTTTAAGTCCTCACTAACAGACAAATTAACATCCATATTTCTAACTAAAACTGCTCAAAGCAATCTAGGCTTTTTCTACTTTTCTACTCAAAATTCCTCCAGCTTCTGCCCACTGCTCAATTTCAAAGCCATGTCTACATATTTGTTATAGCAGCATCCCACTTCTGGTTCCAAAATCTGTATTAGTTTTCTATTGTTTCTGTAACAAGTTACCACAAATTTAGTTGCTTAGCAAATGCACACTTAATACATAATTCTGGAGGCCAGAAGTCTGAAATGGGTCTCACTGGGCTAAAATCAAGGTGTTTCTAGGGCTCCATTCCTTTCTGGAGGCTTTGAGGAAGAATTCATTTTCTTGCTTTTTCCACATTCTTCCCACATTCCTTGGCTCGTGGCCCTCCTTTTTTTGGGAGGGAGTTCTCCAAAGGAAAGCAGTTTATTGGGAGGTGATCTCAGGACCTACAGTAGGAAGGAAATACCAGTAGGAAGTGGGGTTAAATGACAGGGAAGGGAAGGCAGCCATTAAAGTGCATTACGAACCAAGTTACCATTGTGGGCAACTGGGATTTAATTCTACCAAGGGAACTCTGGGACCCAGTGTAGAACACCTGCCTTAGAGTGAGTCCCCCTGAGCTGGGATATTTATACACCAACTCCCATCAGTCATTAGTCTCACAGGCATTCTTTCCACAGCATTTCTGTCCTGTTTGCATAGGCAGAAGGGCTTCAGGGCCAAACAACAACAACAAAACGCTTAGGCAATGAAATGCTGGTACTGGTGGTTGGATGTTGAGCTGGTGCACACTGAAGCAAAAGGGCAGGGGTCTGCTAACAGGGCACTGACAGCAATGCTGCAGAGGGCATTGATGAAGAGTCTTGAAGATCTCCCTCCCACATTAAAGTTACCTGGACCCAGTTTACTGATCTACATTCTTCAATTGCTAATCTGAAACAGCTCTCTAGCCAGATTGATATACTCAATTTAGGGCACCCCCAAATACTCTGTGCATGCATTCTCATTTTACTCATGCTCTCCTCTTATGTGGCAAGCAGCTCAGCACTGTGTTCTCCTCTTTATCCCCACTGTATTCATTATTTATTGCTGCTTAACCAACCACCCCAAACTTAATGGCTTAACACAACAGCAATTTGTTCTTTTCCACAACTCTGTGAGTCAGGAATTCAGACAGGATTTGCTGGGCACTTCTTCTCTATGGAGTGTCAGCTGGGCTTATTCATGTGGAATGACCGACGTGACCTCTCGTCTTCCAGGACTCTCTTCTCGTGGTCTGGAATCATTCAGTAGCCCAGCCTGGACTTCCCCACAGCAGGTGGCTGGGCTCCCAGGGGAGGAGGTGCAAGCTGCTAGTCCTTGTGTGATCTGTGCACTGCAAGTCTCCAGATGTCAATCCCATCTCATTCTCTTTTTTTTAATTTTTATTGAGGTATAGTTGTATTACAATGTTGTGTTAGTTTTTACTGTACAGCGAAGTGGAGTTCCCTGTGCTATACAGCAGGTTCTCATTAGTTATCTATTTTATACATATTAGTGTATATACGTCAATCTCAATCTCCCAATTTTTACCACCCCGCCTTTCCCCCTTGGTGTCCATACATTTGTTCTCTACATCTGTGTCTCTATTTCTGTCATGGCTCCCCTTTATCTTCAAAGCCAGCAATAAACAGATGAGTGTTTCTCACATTGCAGTACTCCGACTCTGACACCATTGTCATATCTTCTTCTCTGACTCTAATTTTCCTGCCTCCTTCTTTCATGTATAAAGACCCTTGGGACTACATTGAGCCAACCTGGGTAACTCAGGATAATCTCCACATGTTGAGATCCACAACTTAATCATCCATGGAAGGTCTATTTTTCCATGTAAGGTAACATCTTCACATGTTCCAGGGATTAAGAAGTGGACATTGTCGGGAGGGTCATTATTCCGTCTACCACATCCTCATCCCAGGGTCAGCCCCTAATTAATTACTGGTATGAATTGGTATATAAATACTTCAGTACTTTGCCCCTCAGATGAGATAAATTGAGGTGCATCTTACACTGGTCCTCAGAGTTTCTTAGCAGAATTAAACTTCAGTTCAACGCAATGATGAATTAATTTATTGTTTGCCTACTTTTCTTTATTTACTTCTTCAACTGAGGTTTCCTGGGAGCATCTCTCAAATAAACTACTTGCACGAAGATAATTGTGTCAGGGTCTTCTTCTGGAAGAACCCAAACTAAGACATTCTGTGATTTGGACAACCCACTTTTCTTCTGTATCTCAGTTTCCTTGGGAAAATAGGTATAATATGATCTGCCCTGATTTTCTCTCAGGGAATGTGCATGAAGTAAGAAAGGAATAACACTTATGAAAATATTTTAGAAAAATCTCAAATGAGGGAGCACAGATGTATGGTATCTTAATTTAAATCTATCCAACTTTTTTTCTTCATATATTGAATTGGTAAACTTCTGTCAATACCTCTAATGCAGTGGTTCTCCACTGGAGGCAATTTTGCTCACTGAGGACATTTGGCAATATCTGAAGACATTTTTGATTGTCACAACTCTGGTGGGGGGGTAGGAAAAGTTTTGCTACTAGCATCTAGTGGGTAGAGGTCAAGGGTACTGTACATCTTACAATGCAGAAGACAGCCCTCCCCCCAGAGAGAATTATCTAGTCTAAATGTCAATAGTGCCATTATTGGGGAACCCTGCCCTTAATTCAGATGATTAAACTGATTTATGTCATTATTAGGTTTGTAAACACCAGAATTATTTTTCTACCTACTCAAAGTTTATGATTGCTTACTTCATTCTTTGAGAATTAATTTTAACCCAACCATTGGCCAGATATGCCATTATGTAAACAATCTAATATCACTCTTCATAATCACCTTATTTAGGGTGTGGCATTTGTTAATGTTTTTGTCACAGAACCATAACAAATCACATTGTAGATGAATCTCAAAGCTATTCTAACTACAACATAAAAGTCACTGTTGTAAGGCAATGGAATAGTGCAGAGTTGAACTTGCTTAAAATACTTCCTTTCCCTTTTTCCTCAAACTATTTACTTACAATATAGCATAAAAAATTTAAAACTGAGACATTAGTTACTAGAAAACCAGAACATCTTTACCAGTTTTTTCTTGTTTTTTATTGTTATTTCCAAATCCCATTTTCATCTTCCTTCACACCTCTTTCTCTTTGCTATATTTATTTTACTTTCTCATCTTCTCCCTTATCATTTTAACCTCACCATCTTTTCATCTTATTTTCACTGTCTCCTTTCTCTTCTTCTTTTCCTTCCTGTCCCAAGCCTTTTCAACTTTGTTCTTGTCCTCAGAACTAAAATTCTTCTAGTTAACTAAGTGGCACTCACAGAACTGCCTTTCCCAACTACTCTGTAAACATGTAAACTTGAACCATCTGGGCCTTTTAATGTTCCCTGTAAAGTCTGTCACTGCATCAATTCCCTGTTTTGACTGGCTGCACAAGAAGTTGTTGTAAGCTAATATTTCCCTGGGGCACTTCAGTCATTTTATTAATTGTTTTCTTCCTCACAAATGTCTTTCTCACTCATTTTTTTCTTAAACACAAGCTGAATTCCCTCCTAATTGTTTACTTGCTTTTATTTAACTTAATTATACCATGCCATCATGGCATAGAATTACAGAAACCTTAACAAGGAAAAGATCTTCTATCTAAAGAAAATTGTTTAAAAATCAGAGGATGAAACAATCTCTAGAAGACTCTCATCATGTCAAAGTATTCAGAAAACATTTTAAAAAAACACACACACAAGGTAAAGATATATAAGTAGCTTTGCTTTGATTGTCCATGATACTGCTCTTATTCTTATAAGTATTGTTTTTGTTTTACTTATTTATTTAGGTGTTTACCTTGGAGTTTTTTAAATGTAGGTAAGAAGTCTAAGCAATCTCTCTTTAAATGTCAACATTTAAATGTTGCAAGAATAATTTGAAAATAGTTAAATAGTTTAGTGCCAAAATATCCCATAGTTGCAGTCACGTGTCAGATCAAATTGTGTGTTCTAATCTATGACTACATATGGCAACATAATTACAATAACAGTAACAGCAACGTCAATTTATTAAGTATCTCCTCCATGCCAGCTAGTGTTTTTCATATAGTATCCCTAATTGTCACAACCTTTTTTCTACCTCACCTCTTCCATCTTCCAATTTTTATCTTGCTTCTAATCTCTTCCTTCTACCTCTTCTCTAGACTTACTTTACTTCTTTATTTTCTCCATTGTCTTTTTGCCCTCATTTTCTTCATGTAGCTATTATGGCAAACAGTTTTCTGATATGGAAACAAAGGCTTGTCACTCAAAGAAGTGAAACAACTTGTCTAGAATCATGCACATTGTACATTGGAAGGTGACTTCCAACGCAGGTCTCTCTAACTACAAAATCTATAATTATAAGAACGCTTTTAAAGGATCATGCACTTCATGTTATTGTCTGCACTTTTTTAAAAACTTTGTTTAGCATACTTTAGGTATTCATGTGCTATGCTTCTCTTCCTAATACACACATACCCACAACCCTCCTCCTTTAATTGGTTTGTTCAAGATATTCCCAAGTCTGTTTAGAGTACTTTAATTGCCCAAGTTGGACTAAGTGAAGAGATCCTCTCCAGGAATAGAAGACAAATCCATATAGCCTAGAAAAAAACTGAGCTAATCCCAAAGGTATACATGGCAACTTCCATTTACAGAAGCCCTGGATAAGGTGGTGAGCCTGAGATTCACCATGATCAAACCAGAGTATGAATGACTAATAAAGGAACTCTTTAAATTATTTGAAACTTTTCACCAATATGATATATATGTGTATATATGTATACATATACATATATATATTTTCTCTATTATCTCATGACCATAAAACTATAAAATATATCTTACTTTTTGTTGAAAAGCTTTCCTAACTTGGGGTGTAGATTTTATACATTTCTAGATGAGTAATTTATATTCTAATTTAGTGTTCTGTTCAAAGTAAGTAATTTTTGAACCCCTATGAAAGCTACTCAGAAACAAAATCTCCCCCTGATATACAAGCATGTGCCCTCCAACCTGCCTCTCTGCAATAGCTGTGAGCTCTGAGAAGCTACAAGAAATATTAGAAAGTATTTAAGACATAGATATGACTCAACTCCCCATAAATGGATTGGGCTGGCCCAAGCATCAGATTCACATTCTTTGAAGCTGTTGATAACAAGAATTTCAGCTGACAACAACAACAACAACAACAACAACAACAACAACAAAAACAGAAGAAAGAGAAAAAAATTAAATAACTTCTTTGTAATAATAATGTTCAAATGCAGTAAGCAGTTTGGATCTAGGAAGCAGTGACAAGAGTATACATGCTTGGCAAAGATTTCATTTGTTCTTTCCCAAATGGGGTTTCTGGACTGACATTGAGTGCTGAACCCCATCTAATACAAAACACTACTAAAGAAAGACTGGTAGCTCATGAGTGTGCCGATAGAAAGAATTGACACAGAAGTGGAGATGAGTGTACAATGTTGGCTGAAACCAGTTAAACAAAATACACGTAGAATATCCTATTATTTCATTTTTCATTGCCATTCCACTAAACACACCCAAATGACAAGTCAAGGAAATAAGAGCCTTTTCAGTTCTAAAAATTTAATTTCACCTCCTAAATGATCAGACTTTTAGGGAGGTATATAAGACAATAAGCATCAGAGTAAGTGGTTTCCAAATTTGCATATAGGACACTTTGATCCATCACCATAAACAACATGCTTTGTTAAGCAAAGAAAATTGGGTTTGATTAATTTTCTCTCTCCCTGTTTCTGTAGCACCTTTTCATTTTTTTCCTAATAAAAATAATTTAGAACAAGAAACACTGATTCATTGAAGCTAGTTTACATAATTAATTCCAGAACTCCAAAGTACAAATAAACGGGACAGAGGTTGTCAACAGCTGCATCATTCAAAGGGTTTCCATCCTCTCTCTCGTGGTCCTTCTGGGTTCATGAAGGCAGCCTACCTGCATTTAACCCATGTCTGTTAAGTTCCCTGTGTGGGCCCCAGAATACATAATAATGAAAGACTAATTTCTGTAACACTATGGCAGGAATAGAGGCTTGGTTATTACTATATTCTATAAGAGGAAAAGATTTAGCATCTGAAAAATAAGATTCCATTGTCAGATTCTACTCTCAACTGTCCAGCTCTTCTCCCTGGGTGGTCTCAGACAAGCCCTATACTCCACATCTTCCTCATTTAGAAAACCAGCTACTCCCTATTTCCCAGGGATTTTGTGAAATTAAGATTAACGTGCTTTTGAAGCCAGGAAGATATTTATGGGTGAATGAACCCACCAAATGTTCTGTTATAAATTTGAAACACATATTGAGCATATTCGTCCTTTTTATATGAAGAAATATGAGGATTATTTAAGGTATGAATAAAACGGTTTTTTTCAAGAATTTCAGAAGACGGGGGCCACGAAAATCATGTAAACAATGAGATTTATGACTGACTTCTTAACAGAAACAATGGAAGCCAGAAGACAGTGGAATGAATTATTTGAAGTGTGAAGAAAAAACGGCAAGCCTGGATTTATATATGCAGAAAATATCCTATAAAAATGAAGGCAAAATAAATACATTTCCAGACAACCAAAAACAGAGACTTTATCACCAGAAGACTTGTACTAAGAGAAGTACTACAGAGAGTTGTTAAGCAGAAGGAAAATAACCCCTGGCAGAAATGCAGAAAAAAGTGAGAAGGAGAGAGGAGCAATGGAAGTTGTAGATATGTACATAAGTAAAATTTTATTAATATTACTATATAAAACAATAATATCTTGTGATATCAGTTCATTAAAATGGATAAAAAACAAACTGGTTGTACCATTTTGCATTTCCATCAGCAATGAATGAGAGTTCCAATTCCTGCACATCTCTCATAAGAAATTGTTTTTGTAATTTTTATTTTTTTAATTTTAGCCATTAAAATACAGTAAAATAGTATCTCATTGTGATTTTAATTCATATTTTTCTAATGACTAATAATATTGAGCACCTTATGTATTTTCTTTGAAATGTATGATCAAAACGTTTCCCCATTTTTAAATTGAATTGCTCATTTTCTTATTACTGGCTGATAAGAGAGCTTTATTTATTCCAGGCACAAGATCTTTATCAGATATGTATTATGCAAGAGAAATGAGAACCTATTTATTTTCTTTTTTTTATATATTTTTAGATTTATTTATTGATCAATTGATTGATTGCTATGTTGGGTCTTCGTTTCTGTGCGAGGGCTTTCTCTAGTTGCGGCAAGCAGGGGCCACTCTTCATCGCGGTGTGCGGGCCTCTCACTATCGCGGCCTCTCTTGTTGCGGAGCACAGGCTCCAGACGCGCAGGCTCAGTAGTCGTGGCTCACGGGCCTAGTTGCTCCGCGGCATGTGGGATCTTCCCAGACCAGGGCTCGAACCCATGTCCCCTGCATTAGCAGGCAGATTCTCAACCACTGCACCACCAGGGAAGCCCGAGAACCTATTTCTATACAAAGACCTCTGCAGAATGTTTATAGCAGCTTTATTCATAATCACCCCAAATTTTAAAGTGTCCATCAAACAGTGAATGGATAAACAAATTTTAGTAGCTCCACATAATGGAATACTCCTCAATCATTAAAAAGGAATTAACTATTGATACATGCAACAATATGTATGAATCTCAAAAGCATTATGCCATGTGAAAAAAGCCATACACAAAGTATAACTTGCGTAATTGTATGATTCTGTTCAGGTGACCTTCTGGAAAACAAAAAACTATTAAAAACAAAAATCACATCAGTAGTCATGTGGGGCCAGGGTAAGAATATTGATTATAAGGAAGCACAAAGAAATACTGAAGATATTTGTGGTTATGTCAACATTCTATATCTTGATAGTTGCTGGTTAAATGACTGTATCTGTCAAACTCACAGAACTGTACACCTAAAAGGGTGACTTCATGTAAAGTATATTGCAATAAATCTAGCATAATAAAAGAAAACCATAATACAAAACATGGGAGTAAAAAGTGTTCTGGGAAGTGGTAAAAATATGAATTTATATTATCTATAATTAATATAAATATACAATTTATGTTAAATAGCAATAAATCATGGATATATTGTAATAATGCAAAGTCTCAGATAACCACAAAATAATACTGAGTGAAAATAAATACCCACATAAAGGAAGGAATAGACCTTGTTCATGAATTGGAAGACTCAATATTGTAAGATATAAACTCTCTCCAAATTATCTATAGTCAGTACCATTCCAATCATAATAATTCTCAGCAGGTTTTTTTGTGTGGAACTTGACATACTGATTCTAAAGTGGAGATGGAAATGCAAAATACCAAAAATAGCCAAAGAAATTCTGAAGAAGAACAAAGTTAGAAGACTTACGCCACCAGATATGATGTAGATCATAGACTAAATGTGAAAGTAAAACAATAAAGTTTATGAAAACTGGAAGAAGAATATCTTTATTCCCTTGGGGTGAGCAAAAAAAGCTCAAACAATGGGGTTAAATGTTGGTAAATTGGACTTTATTAAAATTAAGAACTTGCATCACCAAGAGATAACATTAAGATGGGAAAAAGAAAGACATTGAGTTAAAGATATTTTCAGTACATTTGCATGAGAAGGACTTCTTCATAATATACAAAAAAATCGTACCAATCAATAAGGAAAAGAGAGACAATACAATTTCTAAAATGGGTAATAGACTTGAACAGACATTTCATAAGAGAGAATATCCAAATGGCCAATATTCATATAAAGGTTTCCTAGGCATCATTGATCAGAGAAGTGCAAATTAAAGCCACAGTAAGGTATTATTGCATATCCACCAGTATAACTAACGTTATCCAGTGTTAGTGATAATGTGAATCAACAGGAACCCTTATACACTGCAGGAGGAACTGTAAATTTCAAATTTTCAATCACTTTCAAAAACTCTTGTGCTTATTTACTAAAGTTGAATATGTGCATACTCCCTGGTCTAAAAATTCCATTCCTAGGTATATACTCAACAGAAATGAGTACTGTGTCTAACAAAACACATGTACAAGAATGTTAATAGCCAAAAATTGGAAACAACTCAGGCATTCATCAGCAGTGGAATGGATAATTTGGGGTGTGATGATACAATGTAATACTACAAAGCAATGAAAAAGTGTGAACTACTGATACATGCAACATCATAAATGAATCTCGCAAATATGATAGGAAGCCAAATACAAGAGCATTACTGTATGGTTCCACGTCTGTGAAGTTCAAAGTGAAGCAAAACTCAGAGGGAGGAACACTCCCAAACTCATTCTACGAGGCCACCATCACCCTGATACCAAAACCAGACAAAGATGTCACAAAGAAAGAAAACTACAGGCCAATATCACTGATGAACATAGATGCAAAAATCCTCAACAAAATACTTGCAAACAGAATCCAACAGCACATTAAAAGGATCATACACCATGATCAAGTGGGGTTTATCCCAGGAATGCAAGGATTCTTCAATATACACAAATCAATCAATGTGATACACCATATTAACAAATTGAAGGAGAAAAACCATGATCATCTCAATAGATGCAGAGAAAGCTTTCGACAAAATTCAACACCCATTTATGATAAAAGCCCTGCAGAAAGTAGGCATAGAGGGAACTTTCCTCAACATAATAAAGGCCATATATGACAAACCCACAGCCAACATTGTCCTCAATGGTGAAAACCTGAAACCATTTCCACTAAGATGAGGAACAAGACAAGGTTGCCCACTCTCACCACTATTATTCAACATAGTTTTGGAAGTGTTAGCCACAGCAATCAGAGAAGACAAAGAAATAAAAGGAATCCAAATCGGAAAAGAAGAAGTAAAGCTGTCACTGTTTGCAGATGACATGATACTATACATAGAGAATCCTAAAGATGCTACCAGAAAACTCCTAGAGCTAATCAATGAATTTGGTAAAGTAGCAGGATACAAAATTAATGCACAGAAATCTCTTGCATTTCTATACACTAATGACGAAAAATCTGAAAGTGAAATTAAGAAAACACTCCCGTTTACCATTGCAACAAAAAGAATAAAATATCTAGGAATAAACCTACCTAACGAGACAAAAGACCTGTATGCAGAAAATTATAAGACACTGATGAAAGAAATTAAAGATGATACAAATAGATGGAGAGATATACCATGTTCCTGGATTGGAAGAATCAACATTGTGAAAATGACTCTACTACCCAAAGCAATCTACAGATTCAATGCAATCCCTATCAAACTACCACTGGCATTTTTCACAGAACTAGAACAAAGAATTTCACAATTTGTATGGAAACACAAAAGACCCCGAATAGCCAAAGCAATCTTGAGAACGAAAAATGGAGCTGGGGGAATCAGGCTCCCTGACTTCAGACTATATTACAAAGCTACAGTAATCAAGACAGTTTGGTACTGGCACAAAAACAGAAATATAGATCAATGGAACAGGATAGAAAGCCCAGAGATAAACCCACGCACATATGGTCACCTTATCTTTGATAAAGGCAGCAAGCATATACAGTGGAGAAAAGACAGCCTCTTCAATAAGTGGTGCTGGGAAAATTGGACAGATACATGTAAAAGTATGAAATTAGAACACTCCCTGACACCATGCACAAAAATAAACTCAAAATGGATTAAAGACCTAAATGTAAGGCCAGACACTATCAAACTCTTAGAGGAAAACATAGGCAGAACACTCTATGACATACATCACAGCAAGATTCTTTTTGACCCAGCTCCCAGAGAAATGGAAATAAGAACACAAATAAACAAATGGGACCTAATGAAACTTAAAAGCTTTTGCACAGCAAAGGAAACCATAAACAAGACCAAAAGACAACCCTCAGAATGGGAGAAAATATTTGCAAATGAAGCAACTGACAAAGGATTAATCTCCAAGATTTACAAGCAGCTCATGCAGCTCAATAACAAAAAAACGAACAACCCAATCCAAAAATGGGCAGAAGACCTAAATAGACATTTCTCCAAAGAAGATATACAGATTGCCAACAGACACATGAAAGAATGCTCAACATCACTAATCATTAGAGAAATGCAAGTCAAAACTACAATGAGATATCATCTCACACCGATCAGAATGGCCATCATCAAAAAATCTAGAAACAATAAATGCTGGAGAGGGTGTGGAGGAAAGGGAACACTCTTGCACTGTTGGTGGGAATGTAAATTGATACAGCCACTATGGAGAACAGTATGGAGGTTCCTTAAAAAACTACAAATAGAACTACCATACGACCCAGCAATCCCACTACTGGGCATATACCCTGAGAAAACCATAGTTCAAAAAGAGTCATGTACCAAAATGTTCATTGCAGCTCTATTTACAATAGCCAGGACATGGAAGCAACCTAAATGTCCATTGACAGATGAATGGATAAAGAAGATGTGGCACATATATACAATGGAATATTACTCAGCCATAAAAAGAAATGAAATGGAGGTATTTGTAATGAGGTGGATGGAGTTAGAGTCTGTCATACAGAGTGAAGTAAGTCAGAAAGAGAAAAACAAATACAGTATGCTAACACATATATACGGAATCTAAGGGAAAAAAAAAAAAAAAAAAAGGCCATGAAGAACCTAGTGGCAAGACGGGAATAAAGACACAGACCTACTAGAGAATGGACTTGAGGATATGGGGAGGGGATGGGGTGAGATGTGACAGGGTAAGAGAGTGTCATGGACATATATACACTACCAAATGTAAAATAGATAGCTAGTGGGAAGCAGCCGCATAGCACAGGGAGATCAGCTCGGTGCTTTGTGACCACCTAGAGGGGTGGGATGGGGAGGGTGGGAGGGAGGGAGATGCAAGAGGGAAGAGATATGGGAACATATTGTATATGTATAACTGATTCACTTTGTTATAAAGCAGAAGCTAACACACCATTGTAAGGCAATTATACTTCAATAAAGATGTTTAAAAAAAAAAAAAAAAGTGAAGCAAAACTAACCTATGTGGGTGGATGGATGTCACATAGTGATCACCTTTCTTAAGTTAATGGCTGGAGTGGGGCATGAGGAAAACTCACAAAAATGGTAATGCTTTTTATCTTGATAATGGGTATTGTTTTCAGGGGAAGGCCTACTTTGTTGAAATTTATAAAGATGTACAATTAGGATGTGTACTCTTTTCTGTATGTATCTTATATTTCAATAATAATGAGTTTACTAGAAAAGTAAACACTATGGGTTTCTGGAAGATAAACTAAAGTACTATGAAGAATGACCATTGGTCAAACTAGCTTCCTAAAGGGACACAATTAGGGTTCCAAATATGATACTCATCAAAGCAACATTTTTGTAAGATACATTCTTTTCCCTACATAAGTACTTGTGTGTGGCAACCTCACAAATGGTGTGTACTCACGTGCTGAGGGACTTTAATTAGTATTATTTCACACAGTATCATTTCATAAAGGGATTAAAACTTTCGAAGAGATGTTTATTTTATCAGGGAAATCTCCACCTGTAGAATAAAGGTTTACTAGTAGTTCCTGAAGCCTACCCCACAGATTTTCATATGTATTGCTTTTTCTCTCCACACAATCCTCCCTGTCTAGTTTACTAGAATTCTTGTGCAGGAAGGAAGGACAAGTGACAGAGACAGTCACCCCTTCTACAATTCAGTTAATCCTCCTTCTTTTCTGCTCTCAACCCATTTCTTGGAGATTACACAGATCCAGGGAATTGAAAGTTTGTGTACAGATATTAACCACCTACAATTTTCCTTTGATGTGTGTCTAGACTACCTATCGTCACATAACACTATTGAAAATGCCAAAGGATTTTCATTCTGACATAGCAGAAGCTTCACATTATTGGTCACTTTTTCTTTATCTACTGGATTCAGTCATCTTTCGGGTAAGCAATTCATCTCAAAATAGTTTATCAAAATCCACCAGTCAAAATCTTGCTTAAAATATAGTTCATTCCAAAACCAAAGGGAGATCCAAGCTTCATAATTTCTAAAGTTTATCATTACTTCCAACTGTACAGAACTTATACCTCATTTTTACTTTGTAAAAGAAAAACCACAGGCTTCTTCTGCCTATTGCATATTTACCAAAAAATACAATCATAAACATACTCACAAACACACAAAACTTGTGGTAAGTAGGCTAATACACATCATTGCCTGACACTTCTTGAAGTGTTTCAACCAGGAAAAATAAAAAATATATAGATGTTACTGGGCATATCATAGAGTTACAGAGCTGAGAAACACAAGAAAAGATTTGAATACTTTATGTACTGAATGAATCAACTCCATCATGAGAAGAGGAAACAGTTCAAGCTCACCCACCAACCATCTCTGATGTGAGGAGCTCCTACTTTAGCAAATATTAATTAAGTACCCACCACCTATCCTGAGTGGAGTAGGAAACAAACATGGTAAAGAGTTCTTTATAAATATGGCAAAAATAATGGAATCCACTTGAATGAAGAATGCAAACATGTATATTTCAACAATTTCCAAAGCCCAAGTATAAACTTGCAACAGATAAAACATAATCCCTGCAGGTATATTTGGGCTCTAAACTAATTGCCTGGATAGCTAATTCCTGGATTTTCATATATTATAACTTCTTCACGGAGATTCCATGACTACAAATGAGCCCACTTTATCAGCTGTAGTACTTACAGACTGCTGCCAGACTTAATAGATCAGGTAGATAAAATTCAGACACATTGTCTTAGCACTAGGCCTCCTCTTTTACCCCGGTCTGCATAAATTAATCTGGAGCTCCTGGAGGGATCTTTTGGAAACAAGATATTCTCACTTCCACTGAGCTAGTAGTGTTCCTCTACACTATCTCTTAACCCAGGATTCCTTGCTACATTCATTACAGGCTTCAGATAGATGAGCCCCAAAATCCAATTTCTGAGTGTTTCTTGACACCAAGTTACCTAACATATACATCACATCTACGTACCCTTGTGGGTGTACAAACTAGGAGAAGAACTGACTGAATACTGGTAAAGGGACAGAAGAAACAGAACAGCAACAACAAATAGAATAAGAGGCTAAGACATAGGACAGCTACTATTTTTGTTCATTCATTTTGTTTTAGTTTGATTAGTTGGTCTTTATATTTGTTGGCCATTCTCTTTAACTTTTTGGTGTTTGGCCGTTACTAAGATAGATTGTCTTTGCATCTCACTTCCAAAACTACCTCTTTGCAGATCCAGAAGGGGCATCTAATACTAAACAAAGAGGCAATGTCTCAAAGCCAGCTCCCTACAGTGAGCCTCTAGATGCTCTAGTCAAATGATTCATCCATCCGGACCCAGGACAGAACAAAAAGTGAAGGTTAAGCTATGAGTCACCCCACAGTGGTTCACACCTGTTTCCGTGGTTTACAAAGTCAACCCTTAAAGAGACTGTTGCAATCTTTAAAGAATCCAAATGCATACTTTATGAGAACTCACTAAAAAACTACAATTAGAAAAAAATTTGACTGAGGAAGGACTGTAGAGATCATTCGAGTCAGAGGTTCCTAACCCCCTTTGGGATCACAGAGTCTTTGAAAATTCATGGAAAGCTATGGACTCTTTTTCCTCCAAACTGCATTTAAGATCTTGCACAGAACTTGAAGAAATTTTTCAAAATCTATATATATTATGAATCTCACCCATGGATTCGCTCAAAGTCCATGGGCTCTGCATTTTAAAATCCCTGATTTAATCCAAGCCAGAATAGGTGTAGGTTAAATAGTTTACCTAAAGTGAGTAAGGAGAGCAGGACAGGGGCTAGAACATTAGGACCCTGGCTCAGAGTCTACTACCCACACCACTGCTCCAGAATAAAGAAAGATCTAAATTTTTAAAAATATGGTTATTCTGGGGCAGGTTGGACTTTCTCCAAACATATATTGATTAGGAAGTTTCAGTAGGAAATGGTCATGAATATAAATAAAAAAGAGTCAGATTTTCTATTTGGGCTCTAAACTAATTGCCTTTATTTTTCCTTTCTGGACCAGCTTTTAAACTAGGTGATCAGGTGATTAGGAACATAAGTTCTGAGGAACAGGCATTATGTTGGTGTTTTCCTTCCAGTGTATCCAGGGTGATACACAGGGGAAGAGTGTCCCAAATTTTGAGGCCACAATTAGTTATTCCAAAATCTGTAATATAAACAGATAGTAAGAACCTATTTTATTTGTCATTTCAAACAGTTAAACCACTATATATTCCTTGCACCTTTAAGCATCATGCCCTTTCTATTTCTAACAAGATTTTGGAGATGCTCACTTCCAGAATTGTTGGAAATATCTGTCATTGAAATCCTACAATGAAGTAGCAACCTGTTAGTTCTCATGGAACTGTCCTTACATGGGGTCTACGAGACACCCTGTCCTGGGTGCTCCTTCCCCTCACTGTTCTTACAGAAATTGGTCCTCTTAGCAACAGCAGCCTGGCAATGAGATCACAATGCCTGTGTTTAAAGTGGTTCTGATTCTTCCTAACTATGTGATTCTAAGGAAGTCATTTAACCTCTCTAAACTTTGTTGTCCTGAAGGGTAAAGCAGGAATAATAATCAAACTGGTTTACAAGATTGCTGATGTCAAAAGGTGATCAGGTGTATAAAACTATTAGCCAGTGCCTGTAACACAGTAAGACTGGGTTCACATTAGCTAGTGTTTTTATTAACTTCGCAGGTTAAGGTACAGAGCCAGGGAGAGGAAGGGACAGAATGGGAGAGGTAACAAATGCCTGAAATTGAAGAATACATTGTAAAGCAGCTTGGCTTGACCTTGATTAAAAATACAGAAACAATTGAAGCTCCTCTAACCCTAAACTTCTAACCTAGTTACTTTTAAACAGAATGCATGAAAATGTTTCTACCAAAGGGTCTTAATTCAGTACAGTATCAAAAGGACCTCATTAAAAAGATTCCATGATATAGTGTACCTTAAGGGTAGTAATAAGGCAAGATTCTAGTGTTGTTGTACCCCTGGGGTAATGATTTCTTGTCTGCTGTGAGAGGTGATTCCTCTTGGGACCAGCCTGTGGACACAGAGCTCAGCTGCTCATCAGCTTCCAGCTTCTGAGAAGAAAGAGGCTGAAATTTGTGACTGAAGAACCCATGTGTTATAAGCAGAGAGGGTGGGAGGTTTCTCTAAGAGGTTTTGGTTTTCTTCAGTGGTAGTTGTAGGTCGTGGTAGGTTTTCATATACTTTGTGTCTCATTTGTTTATAAGACATCAGTCTAATTAGAGCTTAGTCTTTGTTTTTGTTTTTTTTTAACTATAATGAAGGTTTGATAAGCACCTATTCTCCTCCTATTTAAAAAAATAAAGGTAAATCAAGAACAATAATTCTCCCACGTGGCCTTTTGCTGCTTACCTTCATGCTAGAAGAAGTCTACAGTGGCTGAGCTTCAATGTCTAAAACCTGGTTGGCTCCCTATAAACGTCTGGAGGCAGACTCCACTTCTGGCTTCCCCGTGCTCCAGTGGTCTTCCAGATGACGAAGGAAACTCTCTGCAGATTGGGCCACAAAATTCTACTCCAAAAATAAACAAAAGCATCTTGCTTCCTACCTTGAGGTTGAGGCTCAAGTTGCTTCAAACAGCCTGTTTACATAACAACCCAGAGTGTGGCCTGAGCTGCGATCCCTGCCCCGATAGGAGCCTCAGCATGTTCTGTGTCCAAGCTGTTTGGGTTCAAGTACAGGGTAAGGTCCCAAATGGAAAAGCTCACTGTGTCCCTGCAACCACAACAAAGAAGCTGGGCCTGTTTTTCCAGGAGCTGCCACCCTGAAATCCCCATCCAACAGCCTCCAATTTCCCAGCACTGCTGGAGGAAAGCACCCACCAGATCAACAGATGGAAGACAATTTTCATGTTTCCAACCTCAGTAAATAACTCTCATCAGTTTTTGTCAAACTTCCTTCCACCTACCTCTTAGCTTACAAATATATTTTAAGATGCTCCTGTCCTTAAAAAGTTATTAAATTTTAGAACTTTAAACCTTTACCTAAGTTCATACCCCATGAGCTACTCCTACATGTTTTTCCCCCTTCTCCACCTCTTAAAAGAGTAGTCATCTATCTGCAAAGAAATATACTCTGAACCTTAAGAAAGTGTCAATATTCAACTATTTCTGATCTTCAAAATCTTTCATATGATTCAAGTTAATACCACCATCTGTTAACAGTGTTTATTATGGAAGGAATAATGGAGGAATGGAGGGATCTTGAGTAGTTATTATTTCCTACTTTATACTCTTCTACATTTTCCAAATTTCTCCAACCACCCTACATTAGTTTTAAAATCATAATTTTAAAAAAAATCAAAATCTCCACCTCTAACTTCCTCAAGGCATATTGATTCCACAGACCCTTGACAACTGCTGTTTGCACCTGTCCCTCTTGCTTCTCTCACTGAGGACAACAAAGTCTCCCAGTGACTTAATTCAGCCAATGCCCCAGATGAACCTGAAGTGACATTTGACATTTTCTCATTTCTACACTCCTTACTCCATATATCATTGGATGTCCTGATTCTCCAGCCTCTGCCCAATCCATCTCAGTCTGCTTCTCCAGTTCAATCCCTGGACAGATATTTACTGAGTATTACTATGTGCCACTCCCAAAAGGCTAGCAAAATTACAGTGGGCATATCACAGTTTTTACCTCTACCCATCCCTAAATGTTGGTGTTCTCCAAGGTTCTGTCCACCTTTCTTGTTTTTCATTCATTCCTTGAACCATCTATTCACTTGTTTGATTTCATTCTCTTCCTCCACCTTTATGCTGATGACTTACAAAGCCCCCACTTCTCCTCACCATATCTCTTTAGCTGAATATTCCAATGCACCTTAAATGCAATGCATTCTGAACCAAATTCAGCTGCCACTGTTCTTCCTCCACCATTTCCTAGGTAAGTCTTGGCCTCCCTACTCATGCAGACATGCATGCTAGAGTTAGCTTTCAAATCTCCCTGTTTTCAACAAGCTCTCTCCAAAAACAGAAGCTGGGGCCAGTATTTGAGCACAAAGTTTATTTACAAGGTGACCCTAGGAGGCAGGAGTGAGAGAGTAGAGTGTGAAGCAGGGAAGGAGAAAGAACAAATAAAAAGGAGTGTTGCTGAGAGGGTTCTTATTGTGGACAATTGGAGTGCAATTCCACAGAATTGCACTCCACAACTCCATGGTTCTGAGGAACTGTGTGAAATAAGTTTCCAGACTTTCCCACTGAAGTTTGAGAGGCTACAGCATTTTTACAAATTCTCATTTCCCAGTGGTTAAGAGTTGCTGGGAGTGGGACCTGGCTTGGGTGTTCCCTGCACTTCCAGTGTATATAGGAGCCATCTACCACAGCTGCAGTTGAAATCAGAAGTAAGGCAAGGAGATATTGTAAGAGGCATGTATACATATGCTACCCTCCCTTTGTCCCCAAATCCAGTTTCCTACTCCTGATAATTCAGCCATGAAAATGTTGTAATTTGTCTCTGTCTCTCCGTCACCACTTAGTTCAGACTCTCACATCTTATCAACACAATTAGAGTCATCTGACAGCTATCTTTACAATCTGTCTCTCCTCGAGACTGCTACTGACTACATGTCAAATTCCTATAAAAATGGATCCCAAGTTTCTTTTGATGGCATAGTCAACCCTTCACATTCTGATTCCAGAATTCTTGTTTCCTGTTCACCTTTTATAATTCAGCCACCCTATCCCCCCAGCTATATTTTCTCACTCCTTCTCAAATTTGTCAGGCTTCATAATTTTAGCATACTACTCCATAATGCTTAGAAGGCACTGTGCTTTATGAAATGCTACAAGTTTGAATGACATAAATTTAAAATGTTGAAATAATATTTTAATATTTAATGGGATAGAGCTCAACTATTTTTAAATGTCCTTGGGTGGAACTCATTATTACCCTTTCATAGCAGATAAATAAGCATTTCCCTACTTTGACTTATACAAGGTTACAAAGTTTGACTAAGCAAATGAGGAATAGAAAAACAGAAACAGATGAAAGATTATAAGTGACTTCACAGAACTGAGAAAATCACAATCTAATTGCCTTCAAAAAAGGGATAGCAGAGAGAAATGAGGCCATTTGCCCCTGCTGAACCCTACGAGGTTTGGTGACATGGAAGTCTGGGTTCAGATTCAGGTCCAAATGCAGGATGTATGGGTTATTTGTTCATAGAAAGTTGGAAATTTCTCAAATACCTGATCCCCTTCTTCATTCAAGGCAACTACGTGCTCCTACATCCCCTAGAGGAACAATGTGTGATGTTCTGAATAAACAGAAGCCTGAGAGGAAAAAGGGAAAGAGGAGCTAGCCTTGAAAATAACGGCATGAAAGCAAATGTCTCCATGCTGAGCTGTGTGTCCCTTCACCCCCTTCTTCTCCTCTGCTTATAGAACACCAGCAGCCAAGGATTTACACCAGCAACACTACTCCCAGTTTCAGGACAGAAGACTGAAATTATTTGGAAAAGCTGAACAGCCCCCAGGAAAAATACTTTTCATAGAGTTAACTGGGGATCCCCTGATGGAAAAGCTAGCTCATTGATTACCTTAAAGGATTTCATAAGCCAACAATTCTGCCTCCACTCCTCACCTACAAAGCTACAAGTCAGCTTGTTAGAGCTTCACTTAAACCTGAGTAGACATTCAAGGATCACCAGAAAATTGAGAAAATCTTCTAATGTGAGAGATTCTAAAAAATAAACTGAAAAAAAAAAAAAACAGAAATGTTTCAGGATATAGAAGAAAGTTACCCCCCTAAAAAGTCATCCTTAATATCTTCAGAGGGATAGGAAAATATCATATATATGAAAGAAGAATAGAATGTTATAAGAAAAGAATGATCACAAACAAGAAAGATATCTTGATTTATTAATGATAATTGAAAAATACAATAAAAGCACATTGTAACAGGGAAATATCCCAGAAAGCATTTTTTTAAATCAAAGATATAAGAAGTAAAGATAGAGTATATAAGAAAATAAGAAGATCAGTCTAGAACCTTGCTACACAAGGTGTGGCCCACAGACCAGAAGTATTGACATCTCTTGGTACCTTGTCAGATGTATAGATTCTCAGGCTCCATTCCAAATCTATTAAGTTGGAATCTGCATTTTAATAAGATCCCCCGGTGATTTGGGTGCACACTAAATTTGGAGAAATTTATCTAGGAGATCCAATATATTAGTTAGGATGCTTTTGGTTTCAAGTACAAGAAAACCATTCCAAAGTGGCTTTAAATATAAGGATAGTTTTTATCTAAGAGGTAGATGAGAAACAGGGTGGGCTCCAGTTTTTATTGACTGAGCTTTTTTTCCCCCTATCCTTAAGGTCCCAGTTTTTCTCACCCTCTTAATTCTGCAGTCCACAGCTCCATCATGATCTTATGTCTGGTTCCTCTGATGCCATAAGTTGACTATAAGCAGCAACTAAAACAAAATATTTATTTGTTCATAGCAAGCCATAGGGAGAGTCTGTTTTATCTCTCCCAGAACACTTTAGAAGCCTCTCTTCATTTATTATTATCCCAAACTAGCCTAGACTGCTCACCCCTGAAATATTGACTTGTAAGGAAGGTAAATTGACTATGATTGTTTGAGATTGATTTTATGGAATGAAATAAATATTTGAATAACTATCAATATTCACTACATTCAATTTCAGATCAATAGCAGTTCCCGGGGTGGAGGGGGAAGGGGTGGGGGGAAAAACAAAGAGAAGAGATTTTTATTAAATAAATAATATGAGAAAATTTCCTAGAACTTGAGAGCATGTGCCTACAGGCAAAAAGGAATGACTGAGTAACCAGGAAAATAAGTGATAAAAAGACCCTTTTGAAGAATTCTTATGAAGTTTCAGAATACCATAAATAATGGGAATATCCTAAAAGCTTCAGGGAGAAAAATATAGATCTTATTCCAAAAAAATAGGAGTCAGAATGGCATTGGATCTCTCAACAGTTCAATACATATTAGAAGACACTGGAGTAATGCTTTCAAAATTCGAAGGAAAATTCATAGTGAAACAACATAGTGATTTATTTAAATGATATGATTAACACACAGGTTTAATCACATGAGTAGTTGCTATTCTATTATTCAAACTCTCAAACAAGAATGCAGATAAAGATATTTTGAAACATTCAAGATTTCATAATATTTTTCCCCATACACCTTTTTAAGAAAGATAACAGGAAGTGTTCTTCATAAAAATGTAGTGATAAATTAAGAAAGAGAGAAGATTATTGCTGGGTAATAACTGTTGTTGGAGCATTTGAGAAGAATAGCTATAGGTTCTTTTATATAACTAAGAAAATGAAAAAGGAGTAAGAGAGATCACTATTAAGTCCACGAAGAAAAGTTTTACATGAAAGAAAAGATTTAATGTACAGCATGGTGCCTATAGTTAACAATATTGTACTGTCTACTTGAAAGTTGCTGAGAGAGTAGATCTTAAAAGTTCTCAACACACACACACACAAATGGTAACTATGTGAGGTGATAGACGTGTTAACTGACTTCATTGTGATAATCATGTCACAATATATGCATATATCAAATCATTGCATTATATATCTTAAACATACAATGTTACATGTCATTTATATCTCAATAAAGCTGGGGGAAATAAAGAAAAAATATATATATATACTTAACACTTTGATGAACATTATTGTCCATAAAAAAATACAGGGAATGTAAACACCATAAATGTATTACCTCAGCAGTAAATAATAACATAGTAAATAATTGATTCAACAAATTTAAACCAACCATTATATAACTATACTAGAAGGATCCTGACCAGTGAAATTGAGATGATGGTATTGCAGAGAAAAATCCTCAACCTCCAAAACAGGTAGTCAAGAGCCTAAAATTAAAAGATCCAGAGCATGTAATTTTAAAATATGGCATTAGAAACCATCAATGAAATGAAAAGGCAACCTATGGAATGGGAGAAAATATTTGCAAATCATATGTCTCATAAGGGGTTAATATCCAAAATATATAAAGAACTCATACAACTCAATAGCAAAAAAACCAAACAATCCAATTTAAAAATGGGAAGAAGAATTGAATAGACATTTTTCCAAAGAAGACATACAAATGACCAACAAGTACATGAAAAGGTGCTCAACATCACTAATCATCAGGGAATTCAAATCAAAATCACAGTGAGATATCCCCTCACACCTGTTAGAATAGCTGTCATCAAAAAGACAAGAGATAATAAATGTGGGCAGGGATGTGGAGAAAAGGAAACCCTAGTACACTGTAAGCAGAAACGTAAATTGGTGCAGCCACTATGAAAAACAGTATGGAGGTTCCTCAAAAAATTAAAACTAGAGCTACCATATGATCCAGCGATTCCACTTGTGGATATATAGCTAAAGGAAACAAATTCATTATCTTGATGGGAAATCTGCACCCCCATGTTCATTGCAGCAGTATTACAATAGTCAAGACATGGAAACAACCTAAGTGTCCATCAACAGATGAATGGATAAAGAAGTTATGAGATATAAATATATAATTGAATATTATTCAGCCTTTAAAAAAAAGAATGATATCCTGCCATTTTTGACAACATGGGTGGATTTTGAGGTCATTATACTAAGTGAGGTGAGTCAGACAAAGAAAGACAATTACTGTATGATCTCACTTATATGTGGAACCTAAATAAACTAAAATTAGAGAAATAGAGAACAAATCCGTAATTACCAGAGGTGAAGATGGGGGATGGAGCAAAGGGGTGAAAGTGGTCAAGGGTGCAAACTTTTAAGTATAAGAAAGTTCTGGGACATAATGTATAGCCTGTGACTATAGTTAATGATACTGTATTGTATAATATATGTGAAAGTTGCTCAGAGTAGATCTTAAAAGCTTTCATCAAAGAAAAAAATATAACTATGTGAGGTGATGGATGCTAACTAAATTTTCTGTGATAATCATTTCCCAATATAAACATATATCAAATCATTATGTTGTACCTCTTAAACTAATACAATGTTATATGTCAATTATATTTCAATAAAACTAGAAAAATATAAATAAATATATAGTAAAACACAGCATTAAAGAGCAGACAAAATAGTAGAAAACTGTAGCAAAAGGCTTTCTCTGTGGACTAGGTCTGAAAGTAAGAGGTAGACCTGATGTTTTCAAAATCAGACTTTCAGAAATCAGGTATTATTTTACTATTAACATAACTTCTACTTAGACCAAAGTATTTAGAACCAGATGACTCAGATGATTTTACTGTTGCTAAAAAAAAAAAAAAAAAAAAAAAATTAACAGGTCTAAAGTCAGCAAGCTTCTTATTTAGTCACTAAAAAATACTCTGGCTGCCAGAACCCACTTATATTGTCTTTTAGCAACCAACTCTATAAGCTACTACCTTGGACAGTGCAGGTAGGCAGAAATGTGCTCTTTTTTGTGTTACTGACATAGATGGAGGTCAAGAAGAAAGAATAAAAGAGAAACGCTATGTTAACTCATTCAACAAATATTTATTTTGAACTCTTAGGATAAACCATAAAACATAATGCAAGATCTCTGATTTCAAGAAACTCATATTCAATTTTGGAACTTATAGTCAATTTTGGAACTCATATTCAATTTTGGAACTTATATTCAATTTTGAAACTCATTCAATTTCAAACTTAGTTATATAGTGAATAGTAGACTACTAAAATAAACAACACCATAGATGAATCTCAGAGATATTATGTCGAGTGGAAAATGCCAGACACAAATGTACTAAATGATTCTGTTTACGTTAAGTTCAAAGCTAGGCTAAACCAATCTATTATAAAGGAAGTCAGAATTTAAGTTACCCTTGGAGAGGTGTATTAGTGGACACAGTGCATATTTCTTTCCCTCTTTTAGCTTCATTAACACCTAGATGCAAAATATCTGGAGTGAGCAATAAGATATAATCAATAAGACCAAAATGTACAATGTTGGCAAGGGTAACTCATAGGTCACAGGAATTCTCAAACTCTTTTCCATCTCAATAGGCATTTGAATGAGAACCCTCTCATGACACAAGAGATTGTGGGGTAGGGAAGAGAGAAGATAAGCTTGAGTTATTGGTACTTCCTTGAGTGGAAGCTATAACTCAACTTCCTTCTCATAAGTAATCATAACACGTTAGCAAATCAGATACTTGGTTGAGGGTATTCAGAGAAACACTGTACAATCTACCCTCATCTTTCCAATTGTATAATGAAAAGGTGACTTTTTAAAAAGTGATTTAATACATGGCTTTGCCTTTGATAGCAGCAACAAAGGAAACTCTAGTAAGTCTTTAGTTTCATTAAGTCACTGAAACTGAACTGCTGTTTTTGTTACTTAAACAATATTGCAGGGCAAAAGGGCATGTAGAAAATGCCCTAAACCTGCCTCTGGTCCTCTTTCCCCAAATTCAAATTAGAGCCAACCCAATTCCACTATCACCATACTGCCCATATATCTTCTTGCATCTAACCAATTCCCTCCTGCTCTACATATTCCAAAATATATATTTTTTAATGATAGAGAATTTTTTTTTCTTAAGTTCAAAAAATTGTTCTCATTTTGGCCTTAAATTTCTGAGCAATCCAAGAGGTGAAGTAATTCACTCAGCAGGGTTTTTAGCCAATACTCTAGAAAGTGACCTGGACCCACCTCTGTTATCCCAGATGAGGTTTAAATAACACTATATATGTATTCATATGACTTGGGCTTCCTTATAGTATGGTGGCCTCAGAGTAGCAGGACTTCAAGAGAGTGTTCCCAACAACCAAAATGGAAGTTTTATGGCCTTTTGTGATCTGACATTAGAAGTAACATATCATTACTTCTGTAGTACCCCTTTGGTCAAAGAAGTCACAATCCCACCCAAATTCAAGGGGAGGGGAAATAGATTCTATCCTTTAATGAGAGAAAGGTCAAAGAATTTGCAAATTTAACACTGCTGCATGGAGGAAAGACAAAGTGCCTCATGGACTATATTTGTGATGTACAGTTCGTTCACAATAGATATCCTATCTCTTTACCTCCAAGTCTGAGATTATCACACACTCAGGGTCGATGATCATCCTACTTCTATCATTGAGACTCTTTGCCTGTGCAGCTGAAAAATTAAAGAAAGAAGACAGAAGAGATCTTTAAGTGATGTTGTTATATATCAACTAGGAATGATATTTTAGTGGTAGAAAAAAAGATCTGAATCCCCAAAAAGACATTTCCCCAAACATTCAGGTGAAACCTGAAGTACTCATCTTAAAACTTAAACTCTTAAATTTAAACTCCCTCCACCCACTTACCTCCCTGCCCAGAGAGGTGGTGGTCTCTCTTTCTTAATTTAGTATGAATTAATAATTAACTGAGCCATGCAAAAAAGCATGATAAAAGACTAAGGCAGGGTCGGTGCTTTGTGACCACCTAGAGGTGTGGGATAGGGAGGGTGGGATGGAGACACAAGAGGGAGGAGATACGGGGATGTATGTATATGTATAGCTGATTCACTTTGTTATAAAGCAGAAACTAACACACCATTGTAAAGCAATTATACTCCAATAAAGATGTTAAAAAAAAAAAAAAGACTAAGGCAAGACATCCCTGGTGGCACAGTGGTTAAGAATCCACCTGCCAATGCAGGTGACACGGGTTCGAGAAGATCCCACATGCTGCAGAGCAACTAAGCCCATGTGCCACAACTACTGAGCTGTGCTATAGAGTCCGTGAGCCACAACTACTGAGCCCACATGCCTAGAGCCCGCGCTCCACAACAAGAGAAACCACTGCAATGAGAAGCACGTGCACCGCAAGGAAGAGTAGCCCCCGCTCACCGCAACTAGAGAAAGCCCACGTTCAGCAGCAAAGACACAATGCAGCCAAAAATAAATTAATTAATTTTTAAAAAAGACTAAGGCAATAGGGTCCCCTGCCTAAAGTGGGGTCCAGAAGCAGAGAGAACAAGAAACCCCATACTTTCTTCTCAGTTTTGTCCATGGTAGTTCTGAGAAAAGAAATAAGGCAATGAGGCAGGATAATATAACATAGGTTTCAGTGGTTTGCTTCATACCATTTCCAGTGATTTGAGGTGGCTTGTCATAACCTAAATTTAAAAATAAGCTTCTGCTAAGAATTAAATTTCCTCTTAGTATAGAAGGCTCTGGAGACGTTTTTTGTATTGGGCTTCTCTGAATTATGAAAGTTGGGTTAAAGACATATAATTCTAAAACATGGCTCAAAAAATGCTTTTTTCCCCAAACATGGAATTCAAAGGGGAAAATCGGCTTTAAAATAAAATTTCCTTTTCCTGGTTGCTTCTTTAGAAAGACCCAGAAGCATGAGACTAAGTAGAGAGAGGAGGTCCAAGGGGAGGTCAGAAACACTGCTGTCCTAAAGCGGCTGCCCAAGTACAAGATGGAATTCCATAAACATTGAGTTGAATTCTGTTCTCCAAGGCTGTCAAGTTTCCTAACACTGAAATAATACCATATAATGGTCACATGCCTGTGATTTGGGACCGTGTATTGATGGATAATGTGAAGAGAGAAAGGAAGAAAAGTAATAGAGAAAGTTTCCTCCTTTTCTCTTCCTATCTTCCTTTACATCAACAGAACAAAAAAGGAAAGAGGAAGGGCACAAGAAGAAAAACACAAGCAACTTTGCAGACAGCATCTGCCTTTTGGAAGTTTCCAGACCCAAGATGTTGAAGAAGTTGTATTCCTCCATTGCTTAAAATTTCCTGAGTCTAAACACCAATTTTCAGAGTGGCTCAGCAGGACTCCCAAAGTTAGTTTGCATAAAGTGTCTCTTAGTGGAATCAGCTGCTAAGGTTTAGCTGCTTATTCAGTTCCAAATACCTGAGCATCCTAAATCAGCTGTCACCAATGGTCATTGGGTGCTTGACAATCTCAAAATCCATTGGCCAAATTCCCTGTAGATTGATTCCAACAAGCAGTCCCCCACCTAAGAATCATGAACTGTATATAAGCCAGGATTTGATCAAAGAAATAGAAGCACTGGAGACAGCGAATAAGGGATTTATTACAGGGATTCGACATTACCACAATGGTGGGAGTTAAACATCCTACAGGAGGCTGTGCCTTCTGTGTTTGGTGTGGAGGCCTAAAGTCAGCAGTCAGAAGGGAAACATGGATATCAAGTGGGGAAAACAAGGACAACTGGAACCTTCAAGGATGAGCTGGAATCCTCAAGGACAGATTAGAATTGATGCTGTTCTCTCACCTCTTCGAGTCTACCACCTTCGATGAGGGAGTGTCCTGCAGGAGGAGATGATATTATTTACCATGGAACTAGATTCTCACCTGGCTCAAGAGGCAGAGCAGCTGAAGGAGGATCCAGCAGGAGTAACAGGAGCTGCGGGACTAGCTATCAGGATGAGTTTGCAGAAAATGATGGCATGTGTGAGTGACAGCACTGCCTTGTGCCATATGTGGACTTTCCAAGTATAAAAAGAGTATGGCTGTTGCTTCACTCGCACCTTCTAAACTTTCACAAAATGTATTGTGGCCTATTTTAACCCAGAACTGTACAAGGAAGAGAATTCTGGGCAATGTAGTTCCAGCCAAGCTAAGATGACACAATACAAACCACCCTAACTTGATTGGTTTGCTAGCGACCCCCTGTCACCCACCCAGCTGGCTTCACTTGACTGTCTTTGCCATATGACAGGCAAAAGAGAGAGAAAAAGAACAGAGGAAGGAAGTAAGAAAGAGGGTACAAGCTGCACTAATCATGATGAACAAAATAAGAGGAAGAGCCTTTTGACGTCTTGTGGCACAAAGAAGTGATGGGTGATGTAATAACCATAGCTAGTTAATTGCCCAGGATTGGAACAAACTTCAGTACACTGAAACATCTTAACTAAAAGGCTGCTGTGATACCAACCAATCTCTACCTTCCAATCCACTATCGCAATGCCTATTAAACTAAGGTAATCCGGTGGGAAATAGAGGGTCTAGAGGTCCTAGTTACCTGCCTTAGCATATCTACCAAAACTGAAGTCCTTATAATGTCATCCAAAGCCACATACTAAGGTGAGTATATGATAAATATTTTACCCTGGTTTGAGGAGGACTTTCAAAACCATTAAACTGAAAAATAAAACCTTCTGTAATATTTTAAGTATTTGATCTCATTTTCAAGTATAGCAACCAGCTGTATCTGCTCTAGTCCCCCATGTTCACCACTCCCATAATGGATCCCACACTTCAAGGCTTCCTGGATTCCCTGGGGATATGAGCCAGTTCCCCAGGAAACCCAAAAGATAATAAGGAAAAAACAAAAAACATCAATGATTGAACTTAAGCTGTATACACCAGCTTCTTGGTCCTCATTAGCCTGGGTCCAATTACTCCCAGGACATGGGTCACAGCTTATATTCATATGTCCACGACTCTGTGACTCATGCTCTTGTTGAACTTTTAAGCAGGAAATCTCTATTGGTGGTAAATTACAACCGAGTGCTTTTCACTTTATTACCTCGTGACAAAAATAGGCAGAAGAAGAGCACTGTTTTTCACATTTACTGGGTATGGTGGGAAAATGGAATTAAAGAAAATGTGAAGGAAAGCAATGTGGAGTTCTCTCCTCCAAAAGAAATATGGCTTCCCACAAAAACTAGTAAAATCTGCACACAATGTGTGATTTAGCTCTCAAGGTATGTGCAATTCTGTGGAAAGAGTGTCAGAGAACAAGAGCTGGTCTAAAAATGTGTGACAAAAGAGTTCGAGAACACCCCAAACTCTTAGGAAGATAGATGGACTGGGAGTAATTTTAAGGACACAGGTCTAAGACAGCATTGTAACATAGTCGAGAGAAATTAATCAATTATATTGACTCATATGGTGGTTTGGAGAAAGGCCATGGAAGTATAAGTAAGTAAGTCTTAGACCACATGAAAGAAAAATAGTCCAAATCTGTCAGGGTCCATGAGGAAGGCCCAGAGGATGGTGGATGACACTGGCTTTGTACACATTAGCACTGTTATCTTCTACAATAATTGAAAACAGTGGTTCTAAAAGTTTGACCCCAGATGAGCAGCATCAGCATCATCTAGGGAATTGTTAGAAATGCAAATTCTTACACACACACACACGAGAATGAACGACTGATATAGAGTGTGTGGGTTTACCTCAGCAGAAACACTGCTGGATGAAGTGACTTTTGGTTCTGTTTCCATGGTCTCCAAAACTCAGGTAGCTTCCCAGGTAGCTAGCGTGCTTTCAGGGAGTGAGTACCCTAAAAAAGATGATACCTCCAGGCTCTGAGATGGGGTGGGCAGAACCCCAAGGATGACCCCTGAGAGGAGAGGTTGGTTGTCCGGAGCCTCTGACTCTCTGGCTCAAATTGCCTCCCCTCACAGAGCGGGTAGAGGTCTGCCTTCAGCTGTGATGGGGGCACTTCCAGCCTGGTCGGGTGGCCCATTGGCCAGACAGCATGACTGGCTATTTCTACAGAGGCAAAACTTGGACCCAGAAGTAACTGGCTTGAATCTTGGGCTCCCCGTTTTCGAAGCAAGTTCCTGACAATCAAGATTCTGTTGTGTTTGTGCGTTGGACTTTAGTAGATTCCACACATAATTGAGAAAGGAGGTCGCAGGCCAATGGCCCAGAGATGAACGGACCCGATTGTCGGGCTGCCTGACGCCAGCAGTGACTGGTTTAAAATATTGCAAGAAGAAGAAGAATTCAGGACCTTCACCATTTTGATCATTGTCAGTTACCCTGGACTGCGAGTTCCACCTGTGAGACCCCCTCTAATTTCCCAGGACGGGGCGGGGCACAGTTCTTGAGGCACTAGCCTCCTGGATCTTCCCTTCTGCCTGGCGGAAAAATAAAGCCATCTCTCTCTTCCTCAAAAAAAAACAAAACAAAAACAAAAAACCCCTGTAGGGTGTTTTTGACCTGAGCCAGCACTCCAGTCTAAAAATCTGATGCTAACATGCCCCACTTTCTGGCCTTAAGTACTATCAAAATGGAGAATGTGATGCTCTTTTGAAGCAGAATCCCTATATATCAAACAGAATGAAAGAAGGACTGCTCTAGTGGTAGCTGGAGTGAAGAGCAAGGACTCCCTGTGTCTCCTCTACACAGCTTCTGGAATGAATTCCCCACAGGTCTCAAATTTCAAGGGCATTATTGAAAACCCAAGTATTAGAGAAAGGAGTATCTCTGGGTGAGGCTTCCCAGAGCAAATAGGACCTGGGTTGGACATGGAAGGGTGGGGAGCATACAGATCGGCAGAGAAGAACATTGGAAGCTCGAATGAAGGAAGGAATGGGGAGGAGGGTCTGCAGAGGGAGTAGGGATTACACCTGTTCTGAATGGAGGGCAACCACTGTGCAGTGACCAGAAATAGAACTGAAGGATCTTCAACTCAAGATGGAAGAGATCAAATTTGATTCAGTAATCAAGGGGAACCAGTACAAAGGTCTGAGTGGACAGGTGAGTTGGCAGGCAGGTCTTGTTACTTAATAATCCCCCAAGAGTCATGAGGATGCCATGATGTTGGTTAACTGAGAAATCTCACCAAGCAATTGCAGATCACTCTTCTTGGGGAATCTTGAACCCTAAGCATTTCCACTAAAAATTCATTCAGTACTTCACTACTAACTCCATCATGGCTTCAAGTTAACACAAACCAACAAAAAGAGCATTGATTTTCTTTGTAAAAATCTAAAAAGGGAAGTTGGAAAACCTTGAATGAGCTATGACTAGGCTCCAGTAGTTACCTCACTCACAGGTCATGTGGAAGAGTAGGAAAACATGGAGAAGACCTGGTTTTCAGTCCTCCCTCCACCTCAAGCTGTTTGTCTTTGGGCAAGTCATTGATCCTCATTTGGTCTATTTATTCATCAATAAAATGGAAACAACAACATCTTATACAAATTTGTTGTAAAGATTAAATGAGAATGCAAATATAAAACACCTAGCGCAGAACTTGATGCATAGTGAGGGCTCAACAAATGTCATTTGAATCTAAATATGAAAATTCTGGAGGCAAAGTACTACATACATCGTACCTGAAATTTTCAAAATTCTGAAGGGAAGAGAAATAAAAGGTCAACATTCCTTGCCTAAACCCACATTACAACATGAATACACCCTTAACCACAGATATTGAAAAACATTTGGGGCAACTGGTCAACACTCCAGGTATTGTCATTTTAAGGGCATTTTCAGCCAAACCCCAAAGAACAACACTGTCAACCACAGAGCAGTGGTGACTGCACCTACCTGAACTGGGTGCGTCCACAATGAGCGAACACGGTCCAATGCCAAGTCAAAACAGAGCTTAATTACACAGGAGCACGTGATTTGCCTTCAGGTTCCCGTAGCAATTATCTGTGACTGGCTCTCTGGGATGTCTCACTTTGTACTGCCAAGATGAGCTCATGGAAGAGGCAGGTCATTTGAATGAACCTATCACCCCTAGGTAATTATAAGCCAAAGCAGCAGAGAGAGTGCCATTCCACAGATACAAGTCAGCAAATTGTGATTTCAGCAAGGAGTTCCTACTTTTTTTCTGAAAATATTTGCTGGAATGCCAACAAAGCTGAGCCGTCCTCTCTGAACATCCAAAGCCATATTGGCCCAAGTGATGGATGGATGAGATGCAAACGCATGACAAGTTCCAATAGAAGTGAGGCAGAAGGCTTGTTGAAAAATCTAGCAGAATAAAGAGGGTGTTAGAGCAAAATAAAATCTATAGAAAATTATAAATTCTTTTAGTTATCTCTGTGAAAACACCAAGAATTCTGGGTGATATTATGTAAGAAAAGACTTTGTCATTACCCTCTTTTCAGAGAACAAAATCACATACTACCTTATCTAATTATCTTTATGTGGGTAGGTTAGAAGAAACCATTTTCTCCCCATCTCTGCATTTTGACATTGGTTAATAAAATAGGAACTTCGGGTTTGGGGGAGATATTGAGAAACTGGCTATCTACCTCCACCCCCTTTCACTCCTCTCCCAAGGGAAATGGAGTGACCCATCTTGTTGGTGAGATTAAGACTTTTGACCCTTTCTGGACCAACCAGCTTGCAGTACATATGCTCCCTGGTAGGGCATAAGTTCACTGAGATAGGGCTTCTGGGCCTGCACGGCATAAAAAGAGCCAGCACTGGATACAGTATCATGCTGAAGACCGTGGACTCTGGGGTCAGACTAATTGAGTCCAAAGCCAGCTCTACCTCTCACTGGCTCTGTGGCACTGAGCAAGCCACCAACCTCTGTGTATTTTATTTACCCATCTATAAAATGGGCTTGGTGAGAAATAGGTGTAACAGAACAAAGTATGCAAGTGCTATTCATTATTAGAGAGGAAAGAATGCAACACATGAATTACTTTGGGAAAAGCAGGAGAGGATGGCAATCTAAGACAGTGAAAGCCAGGAGAGGAGACAGGTGGCTCCTGTGGAATTCACCAGGAAGAAAAGAAACATAATCAAAGAGACCTCTGCCATCTTTGTATCACTCACAAGCTCTCAAAGATTTATAGTGTGTTGTCAGTAATAAGGGAAAGCTAGGCTCTCACTGTGAGTCCAATGACTCTCAATGTTATTTCAGCTTATTTGTTATAGACAAGAATTTGGAAAAATCATGCACCTCACCAAAGAGATTTGATTCTTAAATACTCATCATGAACCCTTTTATAATACAGTTCTATTAACTGTAAAATGTGAGCACCTAACATGTGCAAGACAGTTTTCCAGTTCACCTTTAAGAGATACAAGACATATCCTGTATTGATAATAAGCAGATCATGAGTGAGGTCAGGGAAAGAGTAAAGGAAATATATTCAGAAATAAAAAGAGAACATGGTAATGATAACAAAGAGTAAGAGAAATGACTAAGTGAAAAAATAAAATAAGTTTGCAAGGGTTGACCAAAAAAAAAAAACAAAAGGTGTAAATTTTCTGAAGACATGGTATGCTTTCTTGCAAAGAATATGTCCAGCTCTCAAAGAGCACGATTAATGGAATATAGTGCTGAATGAACAAAAGCAAATCCCAGTGCCAAGCACAGTATCTCGAATCCAGAAGGTGATCAATGAACTTTGCTCAAAATTGGCATAAATAATATATGTGTTTGTATGTTTAATATTAACATTTAGCTTACAATTAGACATAATGTCATAAGATCTTGGACTTCCAAGGTAACAATGGATCTGGTCTTAGGAGTGGGATTTAGTCTGTGCTTCCAAAAAAATAAAATAAAAATGATATTCCAAAGACAAAATTTGATAATTGGATTTGTTTTTTCCAGAAGTATAAAGGATTTACAGAAATTCTTACTCATAGCACCTTAGTTTGGCTTCACCTGAAAGCAGACCCTGAGACAAAGACTTGGGTTCAGCTAGTTTATTTGGAAGGGTCCCCAGGAAGGGGGTGTGAGGAGGTGGGGGAAACAGGAAGGAGGCATTGTCGAAATTGCCATGGACACTGGGTCCTCCTGAGAAACATTCAGACTGATTCCTGAGATTGTCCACCTACAAGATAAAAAGATGGAGCATCAATCCTCCTACTGTTCTTCCCATTGGATAAGATTTGACCCTAAGTGCAGTAACCCCATACGCTGGGGCCTCACTTGGAGCTTCCAGGGGTAGGAGAATGTCCTGGAATAGGAATCGGCAACACACCAGGAGGTGTTTGAAGTGAGTGCTGATTGCTGGAGGAACTACCCACCCACCACAGCTGCAGCTAAAACTCAAAGTAGGCTAAAGGGATGTGGTCCAGCACCACAGGTGGTCTCTTACAGTAACTTAACTGTAAGACTTTATTAACATGTGGGTTATTCCATAGATAATAATCAAAGTTCACTGGATCCTTGATGTCAAAAATAACAGCAAAACGGTTCCTGTCTTTGGAATGCCCCTCTTCCTACTTACTATAACAGTCTCTTCCTTCCTCCAATGTGCTATTCATGATTGACATTTCTAAGGAGACTTCTCAAACTAAGTTCACCCAGAACAACCCTTCCACTCTAGAACATCTCTGCATCTACCGTCTATATGTTGTAGTTTATTTAAATAACTTGGGTTGTTATTACCTGGTTTGAATTTGGGGGGGTCAAATATTTGATAACCTGTAGTAAAAGTTTGTTCCAACAATGTCAGCAAACATAGCAGTTTTTAGTACAATTTCCTTATGCAAGTATATGGTTAGGATATCATTAGCTGCTACAGCAAATGCCAATGTATGTAATGGCTGAAATATGACAGAAGTTTATTCCTTGCTCATGTTCAGTGCATATGGGTGTCCCTGAGGGCCAGGTAGTATAATTCCAAGACATGCTGATTTCTAGCCAATCAGAGACCCAGACTCCTTCTATTGTGTTGCTCTGTCATCTTCAACATGTGACTTGCAAGGTCATGGGCTCCTCTGCATCAAACAGGTAGAAGGCAAATGAATCCAAGAAGGTCACATGAAGGAGACATTCACGCACCTAGAATTCAGTCACACCAAACGGCAGAGAACGTTGAGACATGTAGGGCAAATGGGTTTGGTCATTGACGGATTGTGTCCAGTCTCAGCCACAGCCAGTATTAGAAAGCAGTTTTCTGACTTTTTGTCAAAATTCAATGTATACTTTCTTTGTGTTCTTGGTTTTTCTTGATTTGAATGCAACTCTTTGAAACTGGAATTAAACCTCTCCAGACCTCTCCAGAGTCAAGATTAGATGAACCTTGTTTAAAACCTCTGTTAAAATACTTTTCAGAACATGTCTGTATGTCTGTATGTGTCTGTACATGGTCTGTCCCACTGGTCTCTGAGCTCTTTACTGACTTGTACTTAATCATTGTCACATGCTTAGCATGAAGGAATACTTATTAAACATTTATGAATAAATGAATGAAAGAATTTTATCTGTCACTCTCCAGAGTTATTTGTGCAGGCCATTGCCCATACGTTTTAAATGTTGCTACTTCTTTGGAGTAAGACATTGTATATAGGTATTATTATTTAGAAGTAAGAGGATAACTGAATGTAAGACCAAATCCTGAGTTCCTCCCTTTGGCCTCCAAATATTGGTGTGCCCTAGGATTCCAGTTTAGACCTTCTTTTTGTCTCTGTATGTACTGTCTCCCTAGGTGGTCTCAGCTCCTCTTTTATCAGTTGTTATCGTCACAATACTGTACAACAGCTACCAAGAAACCTCAATGGCATACAACAATAACAATGTTCACTTTTTCTCACAAATCTATAAGTTGTCTGGGCAATTCCACCGATACAGGAAAGGCTTAGCTATTATCTGATGAACTCAATCCTGTGCTGGTCAGATGCACAGTCAGCTGGGGATTGGCTGGTCTCAGATGTTCTCAGCTGGGATGAGTCACTTGGTGTCTCATCCTCCAACAGACTAACTTAGGTTTAAATTTGTTCTCACGATACAAGTTTGAGAGAGAAATAAAGCATGAAATCCTATATAAAACTATACAAGCTAATTCTGGAACCTCCCTCGTTGTCCAGCAGTTGGGACTCTGACCTTACAATTCAGGGGGCCCTGATTTGATCCCTGCTCAGGGAACTGGATCCCGCATGCCACGACTAAAGATCCCACATGCAGCAATGAAGATCCCATTGCTGCAACTAGGACCCAGCACAGCCAAATAAATAAATAAATATTTTCAAAAAACTATTAAAAAATAAATAAAACTATACAAGGTAATTCTAATGATCATATGGGAAAAAAATTTTAAAGCAAAAAGAGCCAGGAAAAATTATTCTAAAAAATAAAAGTGATGAGGGGAACCTAGCCCTTTTCAGAAAATAAAACATATTGTAAAGCTAGGATCATTAAAATAGTGAGGATCAAGTGAATAAAATAAAACATTCAGGAATAGAGCCCCAAAAGTGGAATTTAGTTCACAATAAAGATGGTGTTTCTAATAAGTTTTCCCAAGATGAATTATTCTGTAAATGGATTTCAAGCAACTAACCTTCTGGAAATAAAGCAATAAGGGTGCATCACTACATCATACCTTACAAAAAAATTATAAATGGATCAAATGTATGAACATTAAAAGGTAAAGAATAAACGAACAGTGGGTAAGATTTTTATAAACATGATAGAAAATCTAAAATCACTAAGGAAAAGATTGATATATCCAATTATATAAAGTCAAACATTTCTGCATGCCAAAAATAGAGAACATATCAAAATCTAAATAAAAGCAACAAACAGGGGAATATATTTGCTACTCATGTCCCTGAAGAAAAGCTAATTTCCTCAAGAGAAAGGCAAAAAATACAAACACAAGGTTTGCAGAAAAGAAGATAGGAAAAATCTTCCAACCTCACTCATCAAATGAGGAATAGAAATCTCTAATGAAACATCTTTTTTCCTACATCAGATTGGCAAGGATCAGAAAGTTTGATCTTTTTCTGTGTTACAGGGTATGCAGCAGGGATTGGGAAACTTTTTCTGTAAAAAAACATATAGTGAATATTTTCACCTTTGTGGACCATATGTTCTCTTTTGCATCTACTGAATTCTGTTGTTTGAAAGCAGCCATAGACAATGGGCGTGGTTGTGTTCCAACAAAATTTTATTTACAAAAGCAGGCAGCCATAGCTTGTCTAACCTTGGTGTAGATAAACAAGCATGCACTTACAGCTCTGACAAGACTATAAGTTGGTATCACTTTCATGGAAAGCAGTCTAGCATCATATGTCACCAGTTAAGGTGCACATATTTTTTGATCCAGCAATTCTAATTCTAGGCCTGTAGTTCTTTGGTATACTCACATATATGTGAAACAATACAACAACAAGGATACTAATTGCAACCCACAATTGAGAGCAATTTAAAAATATCTATACTGTGGAATAATATTCAACTGTAAAAACAATAGGGAGGCCTTTTTTACTAAAGTTGAATGAACTCCAAGGTGTAATGTTCAGCGCATAAAGCAAGAAGCAGGACAGGACATAAAAGATGCTATCGTGTGGGTGGGAATGAGTGCATGCGTGTGCATACACACACATACACACTTACAAAAACATGAAATATCTTATCATTGGAAGGATACTTATGAAACTATAAGAAAGCTTCCATCTAAGAAGAGGAACTGAGTGACTGGGGACAGGGTAAGAATGAGACTGTTCACCGTGTTAATATTTTGAACTCAGAATTTTGAGCTATAACCTCATATTACTTATTTAAAAATTAAAGTTAAACTTATGAGTTTTCACTTAATCAGGCCCATTTAACAGTGGATAGGCAAGACAAAAGATAAAAAGGAATCTTTGAAAAGAAAATATGCCCAGGATACATACCTTCCAGATCGTTCTTGCCCAGATTTTTTCCTCTGATTTCTCTATTCTTTTATCTTCCACCTTTAGGACCTCTTACTGCCTTTGTCAAATTCCAGATGGTCCATCTCTCTTTTAACCTATGCATGCAATGTGTCTGAGTCACCCAGAGGGTTCACTTGAGGTAAGGAGGTCACTAATGGTTTCTTTGTCAAGTTGAATGGGTCTTGCTGGTAAGTGCAAAAGCCATAATAATAGGGCAGACAAGGACAATTCTGAGGAGCAAAGCCTGGCCAGGCTGCTCCCATCACTCACCTAATTGGGAAAGGGTGTCTTTCACAAGTCTTCTTGCACACTGGGCCCTCATTTGGAAAGTTCGAGATGGAATCAATGAGAAGTTGTCTGTGGGAACAAGGTCAATATACCCATAACGACCACAGAGACAGACAAGCTTGTTGGCTGATGACACTTATAAGAGCAGCCAATGAAGAAGAATTGGTGCACACGTTAACTTCACCACCTCAAAGACTGAGGGTGCCATGCCTTACCACTTGAACTCATTCAACTGGGCCCTGTCCTGCACCATGTCTTCCTTCCTTTTAATCTCCTATAGGAAACAGGTTGGCCCTGCTCTTTCCAATTTCTCTAAGAAAGAGGACTGTGCGGCCTGAGGTCTAAGGTCAAATTCACCAGGAGGTGAGCCGTGACAGGGATTTAGAGAGAGTGTGCTCTCAGAAGGGGAGTGAGGGGAGCAGGATGGTCACAGAGCTGAGCAAGGCTATGGGCTCAGGTGGGGTCCAGCCTCATCCCGACCCCATGGGGAGCCCAGCAACACAAATAACATCCCAGAGTTAGGCCCTGTTATGGCTGCAAGCAAAAGGGGATGGGGGGGGGAGTAGCTTCCCTGATAAAGGGGGTCCTGATTGGCTGGGGGCAATCCTCTGAAAAAACCAACAACACACACAGTGGCTGGGAAATAGGTTCCAGCCTAGCAAAGAAGATTGGACAGGGCACAAACAATACCCACTTTTGCATGCCTGGGGAATCTCCAAACAGCATAGAACAGATGCTCTGATCAAAATGAATTTCCAAAAAGAATCACAGTCTTTGTCCATCAAGTGACAAACACTCCTGTGTTTTGGTAATGCCATAGCATGCATTACCCAAATGTCAGTAGCCTTTGGGTAATGTGGTAGTTTCCTAGGGCTGCCATAATGAAGTACCACAAAGTGAGTGGCTTAAACAACAGAAATGTATTGTCTTACAGCTCTGGAGGCTACAAGTCTCAGATCAAGGTGTTGGCAGGGCCATGCTCCCTCAGAAACCTGTAGAGGAAGGATCCTTCCTTGCCCTCTTCCAGCTTCTGGGAGCCCCAGATGTTTCTTGACTTGTGGTAGCAAAACCCCAGTCTTCATGTGACATGCTTCTTATGCATGCATCTATCACCAAATTTCTTTTTTTTTGAAAGACATCAGTCATTTGGATTAGGGACCCATCCTATTCCAGTATGACTTCATCTTAACAAATTACATCTTCAACAACTCTATTTCCAAATAAGGTCATATTCTGAGGCATTGGAGGTTAGGGCTCCCACATGTGAATTTGGGGGTTGGGGAGACACAATTCAACCAATAGCAAGTAAGTGTGTAATCACATTAGCATTTTTACCCTAAGATATTGGCTTCTAGTCTGGGGCTATTCCAGCTCTTCCATACTTCTACCCCAAGTCTGGTCACTACAACCCAGCCTTGTGTGACCCATTATGTACTGGTAACCCCACATTTAACCTCAATCATCATTAGCTTAGCTATGGAAATTCCAAGTGAGGACCCAAACCTGTCCCTCTTCTGTGTGATGCAGGCCTCCCCTAGCATGGACGCAACACAATGATTCCTCTCATTTGCGACTTCTATCTTGGTTTGGCCATTGTCTGGTCAACAGAAAGCAGAGAAGCTATCTCCATACACATAAAGAACTTTTCATTCTTGGAGGTTGGGGAGCAGAGGGAATGATCTATCTGTAACACTTTGTGGGTAAAATGTTTGTTTTACCATTCGCTCTGAGGTACAAACAATTGTTATTAAGAAAAATTCTGAAAGTTGAGAGACAACACAGAGGAGTAGATTTTTTTTTAACACCTTTATTCGAATATAATTGCTTTACATTGTTGTGTTAGTTTCTGCTGTATAACAAAGTGAATCAGCTATACGTATATTTATATCCCCATATCCCCTCCCTCTTGAGTCTCCTTCCCACCCTACCTATCCCACCCCTCTAGTTCTTATTTCAATAAGTGGCTATCAAGAGAACAGGAGGATAGATGTGAATCAGTATTGTTCCTGGCTACTAACCAAAATGTCAAATGAAGTCACTGGAAGCACACCTGTGCAGAGGTGCACCATTAAAACTTCCATTCTGAGATAAATGCTAGGGAGGGGCAACAACATCAATAAAACTTTAGGAATGTGGGCAGCAGATTATGCATGAATCACTGGTGGATAAACAAGGAGGAAGAAGCTAATTTATGCACATAGTAGTCATTAAATAAGTGAGTTGAGAGTTACATTTATGAGTGAAAAGATGAAGGAACCCCCACTAGAAGATGTTGTCTGGATCTACCCTCAGAAGTCTTCATATGGTCTCTCTTCCCAACCAAGTGTTTTCTTGACCCCATGGCTTAGGTTCTAAACGTCCCACTCTGCTGTCTGGGTCTGAGACATGATTCATTATCAAGGTGATGTCACAAGCTCCTGGCAGTCAGGTCACCTAATAGATTCTCCTGCGTATCTTGAACTTCTTGACCCATCACTTGGCCTTGACCTCTGGAAACAGTGCACACCTTGCTCTTACCTGCCTGCCCAACCTACTGCTGCCTGAGCTAACCTATGCCCTTTGGTCTTCCACACTTTGTTCTTACAACTTCAAATATTTTTGATAGCCCATAAGCTCTACCTATTGTCAAGTTTTCTAAGCCTTTTGAATTAAGTAGTTTTCTTTAAATCAATAGTTATTGTACCCTAGCTAGCCATGCTGCATGGGATTGGATAATATTGAGCTAGTATATTTCTTTTAAATTTTGTTTACAATACTGGGCTTACGGCAGACTAGCCATACATGTAGAAATAAGTGTCACATACTACTTCTTTATAACTTCATCTAGTAGTCTTGGGAAAGAAGTTCTTATGTGTGTGTCCACACCCACAAATAGTCAGTACACCAATTATGTTTTACAGGTGGGGTAGATTTGTTGCATTAATGGTCCCAATTCTTCATCCTTCCCTACACCCATACCCTTTGTAACCTTGCAGTGCCCCCCAACTCTGATGCTGGGTTCGCCAAGGGTCTTGATGTGGCCAAAGGGATGTTGACAGACATGTTGCACAGGCTTGAAAAAGCACTTCCATGTGTCCACAATTGCTCTTACTCCTCTGCCATTACTATTAGAACATTCTAGGGCTAAGATGGAGGGTAAGACACATAGGGAGGGTCTGAGTTGTTATAACTGCTGAGGCCATTCTAGATCAAACACAACCTGCAAATCTCCCAACGTGTGGGCAAGTCCAGCCAAGACCAGAAGAACCACCCAGTCAATCTGCAGACTGTGCATCTCATTTGGAGACACAAGTTTTAGATAGTTCGTTGCCGACACAATAGCTTGTAAATTATCTTATCATACACAATCCCATTCCATAGCAATAAATCCACTTGAACATAAATTCCATGAAAGCACAGATCTTGTATGGGTCACTGATATTTTCTAAGTACTTACGATAGTGCCTGATATGTAGTAGATTTTCAATAAACATCTATTGAATTGATGAATGAATAAATGAATGAAAATAATTATGGTAATAGTAATAACAATATTAGGTGCAATTTACTTAAACTCTATTATGTTCTAAGTACTCTGCTAGGTGCCTAATCAACTGCTTTATTTGATTCTTTTGTCAACCCTGTAAAATAACTATTATTTATCCCATTTCAAAGATGACAGAATTGCATTGAAAGCAACTGAGCAACTTGTTCAAGATCACACAGATTTCAAAAGTGGCACATGCAAGACTCAAATTCAGGACTGTTTAAATTCAAAACCCATGTTATTTATAGAAAATATAGGGGGACTTCCCTGGTGGTGCAGTGGTTAAGAATCCACCTGCCAATGCAGGGGACACGGATTCGATCCCTGGTCTGGGAAGATACTACATGCTGCGGAGCAACAAAGCCCGTGAGCCACAACTACTGAGCCTGTGCTCTAGAGCCCACAAGTCACAACTACTGAAACCTGCATGCCTAGAGCTCATGCTCTGCAACAAGAGAAGCCACCGCAATGAGAAGTCCGCGCACCACAATGAAGAATAGCCCCCTCTTGCCACAACTAGAGAAAGCCCGAGCGCAGCAACTAAGACCCAACGCAGCCAAAAATAAATAAATAAATAAATAATTTTAAAAAAGAATATATAGGTACTAAATTATTAAAAACTATATAATATGTATATCTTAGAGAGTTTGAGAGCTTAACTGAGTTTTAAAACAATTAAATTACAGTTGACCCTGGAACCTTCTCTATGCCCAGATGTTCTCCAATAATCACAAAATTTGGAGTCAAGTGAGCACAATTCTAAGGTCCCATACAAGAATATGGAATAATCCTCTGAGAATCTGACTGTAAAATCAGAAGCAAAATTAATGAAATAAGAAATATACAAAGTAGTATAAATAAAGTTACTTACACACCTGAGCAAGAAATGGATATGAAACCTAATTGATATCATTAATAAAAGTAACAAAAGATATAGGAAAGATTGTATCCATGTGGAAATGAGAATACATGTCTACCTTCGTTTTTACATTAGCAAAAAGGAGATTTTAAAGAGTGTGAATCAATAACAGCATTCGGAGTTAAAAAAAAAAAAAAAAAAGCTGAGGAGTGTATTAGGCAAGGTTCTCCAGGGAAACAGAACCAATAGGGTGTGTGTGTGTGTGTGTGTGTGCGTGTGTATGCATGTGTGTGTAGGATAAGGAATTGGCACATGCAATATGCAATTCTGGAGGCTGGTGAGTCCAAAATCTACAATATGAGTCAGCAGACAGATAAAACCTTAAGGAAAAAATGAAAAATCCACCATCATTGTAAAATATTTTAATATACCTCCCTCAGTAAATGCTAGAGCTACAAAAAAAGTAATTATTGCTGTTCAAGTGTTTCATATTAATAATAATTAGTAATAATTATTGTTTCATCCATCCATTATTAATATAGAGAAAACATTGTTCTCAAAAATAGAATATACAATTTTCCAAGCACACAAGGAACATGTATGTAATCTGACCATGTGCTAGACCTTTCTTTAAAGGACCAGAGAGTAAATACTTCAGGCTTTGCAGGCCATGCCGTCTTTATCACAACTGTCAATTCTGCCATCGTCGTGAAAGAAGCAGTAGACAATATGTAAAGAATCAGCATGGCTGTGCTCCAATAAAACTTTATCTACAGAAACAGGTGATGTGTATTCCTGTTCTAAAGAACAGAAAAGGAGGGTGCATATACTAATTTATTTTACATGATTATTCCATCCTAAATATCAAGTAGAAAACCAGGCAAGAATAATACAAGAAATAAGGCAATTTCACCAAAAATCCTAATGCTAAGAAAATTGACTATCCATTAGGAAAAGAAAAAATTGCCTCTCAACCTAAACCTGTACAAAAAAATAAATCTCAGATAGATTATAGACCTAAATGTAAAAGGCAAAATAAAAACATTCAAGGGTGGGATAGGGAGGAAGGGAGGGAGGCTCAAGAAGGAGGGGATACAGGGACATGTATATGCATATGGCTGATTCGTTTTGTTGTGCAACAGAAACTAACACAGTACTGTGAAGAAATTATACTCCAATAAAGATCTATTAAAAAAAAAATTCAGAAGAGTATCTGTATGACCTCATGATAGAATATTACTTCTTAAACAAGATGCAAAAATACGCAACCCATGAGAGAAAATATTGATATATTCAAATACTTTTATAAAGAGCTTTTATTTAAAAAAAGATACCATAAAGAGAGGGAAAAGATAGGGCACGAACTGAGAAAAGACATTTGCAGCACATACAATTGACAAACGATTGGTTTTCATGCTATATGAAGAATTTCTACAAACAAATACAAGATAAGGTAACAATAGAAAAATGACTCAAACAATAGGAGAGGAAATATGAGCCCCATAAATCTGTAGAAAGTTGATCAAACTTACTAGTAATTAGAAAAATAAAAACTAGAAGCAAACTGAGACACAATTTAAAATTCATAAAATTGACAAAATTTTTTAACTTGGAAAATGCCAAGTACCGAAAAGGACATGGAGCAAAAGAAAATCTAATAAACTGCTGGCTGAGTGTAAACTCATAGAACTCTCTTTGAAAAACAGTTTGTCATTACCTAGCCAAATTCAACATTTTATTCTCTATGACCCAGTGTATTGGTCAGGGTGAGTTAACTTTGTTATAACTTTGTGATAAACTTGATATAGTAAAAGTTAATGTTTTGTTCACAAGACAATCATGCGAACAACAATGGGGGAAGGGTAAGTGGTGGTAACTAATCTACACAGTCACATGGGGAAAGAAAGTAAGGATTGCTACCAAGAGATCTTCATGGGGCAGGCCTAGAAGTAGCAGCCATCACTCATTTACATCCATGAGCCAGAACTAAGACCTTTGCCTTATCTAACTGCAAGAGAATCTGAAATAATACAATCCACACTCACCAGAAGAACCAAAGAACACAGATACAGGTCTCCCCTGCTATCCAAGTAGACTGTTCCTATGAAGGCTTTGTAAGCTGAAGTGGCATAAGCCTTCTTCAGTTACCTTAGGACTCATCTTGCTAACAAATGCTCACAATAAATCAAGATAAAGCACAGGTGCTCACGGACACAGTGCAAAACTATGGTGGCTTGATGCTGAGATGCCAAGTACAGTCCCCAGGAAGGAGCTTGGCGGTGTCCCTCTAGCTGCTCTGGTTGTGTGCTGCCTCTATAAGGGCTCTGCTGCAGAATAGATGTTGAGTGTACTATTTTCCATTTTTGTCTTTTTTTGTAAAATCAAAAATCCTCTTCAGATTTCTTTTGATTAATGAGAACAGGAACTAAGTCTTTCATAAAAGTGAAGTGACATAAAGCAAACTTTCAAAATGCAGGGGACCCCTGTATTGTTGAGCACTAGCAAATTCTGCTACCCCCAGCAGTTCCATTCCTAGCTATTTACCCTGCCTGACACACTTTTGCATAAGTGTGCTATTTTATATTATATTACATGTAATATAATGGAAGTTCATAGTATTATTGTTCTTGATGACAAAAAAATTGGGAACAACCCAAATGACTTACAATAATAGAATTGGACAAACTTATAATGAAGGAGAGAATTAGAATAAAATTAGAAGCAAGTTGTTTGAGGAGGCAAGAGTATGGAAGAGAGGCCTGGTCTAAGATGGGAGCAGGAATATCTTACACATCAGAGCATATGAGTAGAGAAGCAAATAGATTTGCAAATTTCATACTTAGAAGGTGTCATTCTCATTATAATGCATCTAATTTCTCTACAGTATGAGGCAATTTCACAAGTTAAGATGCAATGAGGAAGGGATGTTGAAAAGAAGGTATGAAATACTCATTCCTGATAGTTAAAAATTAATGTACCAGGGGTGTATAGTAGAATTGTCTGGAAGAATTGAGTGCCATTTGAGATTTGTTGTCATGGGCTGAAGTGAGTCCAAATGACAACGGCATTTGATTTTCACCAACCATGTTCAGCTGCTTGAGTGTAAGAAGGAAATGAATAGATAATTGGGCTTAACTAGGGTGGAGTTTTGCAGAGCAGTATGATGGAGGAGAGAGATCAGAGCATCAGGGATGTTTTCCTGAGAATGATTATAATTCCATACCACAAGATCTAAGTTACATAAAAAGAGAAGTAAGAACCTGAAACAGTGAGTAATAAATGATGAAAAATGGCAGATGAAAAGAGCCCTAAGGAAAGGTGAGATGGGAGGGTAAAAGCTGTACCTAGAGTATGGGAGATTCGAAAGTGAGATTTCAGAAGGGCTTGCTGTGGATGACGAGGTCTATATAATGACCGTGATGGGTGGCTGAGGCAGGATGAAGGAAAAAGACCATTGTGTAACAGAGGTCAAGGAATTGAGGAGGCAGGGTGATAGAAGGAATCTCCTATGCCAATATTGGAGCTGCCAAGATTTATAACGAGAGAAGTAGTGGAGAGGGAGACAGTGATCCAGGTGCTAAATTTAGAAATGAATAAAGCAGTATGGCCTTAGGGATAAAATATTGTTACATATATTGCAAAGGATTAATATCCAGAATATATGAACAACTCCTATACACCAATTTATAAAAGAAAAACAAGCCAATATAAAAATGAACAAAGACTGAATAGGCAGTTCACAAAAGGAGATATAACTTTACTCAATAAACATAAAAAGATGTGTTCACTTGCAGTAGGAAAACACAAATTAAAATGATTACTTTTTTAACTCCTTAGTTAGCAAAAAATAAAAATAAAAAAATTAAGAGATTAGCAATATACAATATTGAATTGGGGGTGAAGAAATGGGCCCTCAAACACTTTTAAGGTAATATAGAAAACACTTTGTGGCTTCTCTCAAATTTTAATTGTGCATACATTTAGCCAACAAAGACCACTTCCAGAAATGTATATTACTACAATACTCACACATGTGAACATATATGTAGGTTTAGAATTAATTGTAGTTGTAAAAATTTGGAAACAACCTAAAATGTTGACCAAAAGTGCTTCCTGGGATCACCTTTCAAATAAGCCACTTGTGCTCACTTCCTTGCTTAAGGATTCATGTCTGGAAGCACCCAAACTAAGGGTCCCTGCACAGTGGTTTATCTTCCTTTTTCACTCAGGAAGATTGACAGCTATACTACCCAATTACTGCCTTTCCTTTTACACTTGGGATGCTGAGAGACAGGCTTCCTCCTGTTATCTGACAGACATTTTACAAATAATTAACATGTGAAACTTCTCAAGACATGGGAATGGCTCATGATTTAACCCCCCTCCCTTAGTGCTACCTTATATAAATTATTCATCAGGATAGAATGGGCTCAGCCTTGCCAGGCCACACTTGCCTAATGACTCTTATCAAATCCATATGTTTACAGATGAAGGAAGTATTTTCACATAACAGACAGTCAAACCTTGGCCTGCTGAGGTGGTATTATATGAAGGTTCTAAGCTACAGTGGGCAATGCTGAGCAATGAGTAGAAAGCTAACTTTGTTTCCTAATAAAGACAGAAGAGTTGAAATTCTGGAGGAAGTCTGTTTTAGTTAGTTCAGGCTGCAATGACAAAATACCATAAACTGAGTGATGTAAACAACAAACATTTACTTCTCACATTTCGGGAGGCTGGGAAGTCTAAGACCAAGGTGCTGGCAGATTTGGTTCTTGGTGAGGGCTCTCTTCCTGGGTTGTAGAAGGACACCTTCTCCCTGTGCCCTCATATGGCTGGGAGAGAGGGTGCTGTGGTCTATTCCTATTCTTATAAGGGCAGTAATTCCATCATGGGGCCCAGCCTCATGACTTCATCTAAACCTATTACCTCCCAAAGGCTCCACCACCAAATACCATCACATTGGGAGTCAGGGCTTTAACACAGGAATTTTGGGAGGGGGGAAACAAATATTCAGTTCATAACAAAGTCCAAGGTGGGTGGTGAGACTCCATAAAAACAGAGAAACATGATTATATGAAGCAAGTTTTTCATTTGGGGAGTGGGGTGGGGTGGGGGAGTCAGAGATATCATTGAAAGAGGTACTTATAAGTCTTCATCATGTAGAAGGTATCTAAAGTCATATGACTATACAATCCACAAGGATGTGAATGCAAATAGAGAAGACAAATGAGGACTAAGCCCAGGATACTACAACCCTAAGACTTCAGAGATATAAGGAAGAACCAGCAAAGGAGATTGAAAAGGAAAACAACAAAGTAGGAGATAAAACATCAGGTCAGAGTGTCCTGATGATCAAGTGAAGAATGGTGTCAAACTATGCTGATATGATAGGTCTAATAAGATGAAGACTAAAAACTTAACTATTGGTTTTTAGCAATTGCTGTCATTGGTGACTTTGCTTATCATTTCTGACCTTGGCAACAACAGTTTCTGTGGAATAGTGAATCAGTATACCTGATTGGAGTATATTTAAGAAAGAACAGGAGGAGAGGAATTGCAGACTTCAAATGTAGACAGCCCTTAAAGGAAGTTTCTGCAAAGAGGAACAAAGAAAGTATTCAGTGGGAGGAGTGAAAACAAGAGAATGGTTTTTCTTAGGATGGAAAAAGTAGTGTAATTATATGTTAATGAAAATGATTCAGTAAATGATGTGTCAGGAAAGAGTTGGGAAACTTTCAAAAACAATGAAGTGGGATTTGGTGTTTTAAGTGAAGAATTTGACTTCAGATAGGAGCATGGATAATAAGTACAGGAATGCACAGAAAGAAATTAATGCAAAAGCTGTAGGAAGGGAAATATATGTGGTGGTGAGCCATGGAAGTTCTAATGTCTCTTGGGAATTGAGGCTCAAGCCAATTTTATTTAAATCTCAAAGGACAAGATGGCCTCAACTGACTTCTTTATTACTTCATTACTTTACCTGATTACCACGCAAATGTAAAAATGGTGGCATATGAAGATCTTCAAATATCTTGAAAACAAAAGATGATAAACTGAGGTGTTCTTCCTTGAAAGATTACTGACAAATGAAAATTTGCTTATCCAGGGAGTGAATAATAAATGCCCATCTTAGCAATTCAATGGGGGAAAAGAATTGCCTTTCAACCGATGATGCTCAACAGTTTGGTAAATGGGTGGAAAAATTATGAACCTCAATCCCTACCTCATACTATACACAAAAATTAATTCAAGATGTGTCATAAGTCTACATATAAAAGTTACAATTACAATATCTTCTCTATAGAAAATGTTAAAGAATGTCTTAAATTTAATACAAAGAAATCTTAAGACACAAATCTCTAATTATAAAAATTTCCTCATTGGATTTCAAAATTAATAACTTATGCTCATCTAAATACACCATTAAGAAAATGGAAAAAGACATAGACTGGGAGAAATTGTACCCAGAATGTATAACAAACTCCTACAAATTAATAATAAAATGGCAAACTATCTAATTTTTTAAATGAGCACCAAAAGCTTGAATAGACACTGCATAAAAGATGGTATATGAATGGCCAATAAGCACATGAAAAAGTGCTCAGCATCACTAGGAAATTCATATTAAAGTCACTGTCAGAGGTACCACAGTACATATGTTAGAAAGGCTAAGATTTAAAAAAATAATACTATAGTTTGGTGAGGATGTGGAGCAACTGGAACTGTCATGCACTGCCCACAGGAGTGTAAAACAATTCAAGAATTTGGAAAAACTTCACTTTCTTATAAGCTTAAACATAGATCTGTCCTGCAACCTCACAATTTCACTCCTAGATATTTATCCAAGATAAAGGAAAACATTTATCCACAAAAAGACTTATACAAAAATATCCATAGCAGCTTTATTCGTAATCAGCACAAATTGGAAGCAGCCCAAATGTCCATCAACTCAAAGATGGACAAACAAAAACTATAGAAAAATGTAACAACATGAATGAATCTTAAAAACACTATGTTGAGTGAAAGAAGCCAGAGACAAAAGAGAGTATTCTGTATGATTCCACTATCATGAAATTTAGGAACAAGCAAAACTAATATATGACAATAGAAAACAGAATGGTGGCTCCCTATGGGGACTGGGAATTGTCTAGAAAGGGGAACCAGTGAACTTTCTGGGATCATGGAAATGTTCTATATTGTGATTGGTGTGTTGGTTACACGGATGTATATATTTGCTACAGTCTATCAAATTATACACTTACTTTTGCACAGCAAAGCAAATCATAAACAAAACAAATAGACAACCTATAGAATGAGAAAAACATATTTGCAAACAATGTGACCAAAAAGGGATTAATTTCCAAATATACAAACGGCTCATACAGCTCAATATCAAAAAAAACCAAACAACCAAAAAAAACCAAAAACAACCAAACAATCAAAAAATGGGCAGAAGACCCAAATAGACATTTCTCCAAAGAAGACATACAGATGGCCAACAGGCACATGAAAAGATGCTCAACATCACTAATTATTAGAGAAATGCAAATCAAAACTACAATGAGATATCACCTCACACCAGTCAGAATGGCCATCATCAAAAAGTGTACAAGTAATAAATGCTGAAGAGGGTGTGCAGAAAAGGGAACCCTCCTACACTGTTGGTGGGAATATAAATTGGTGCAGCCACTATGAAAAACAGTATAGAGGTTCCTTAAAAACTAAAAATAGAGCTACCATGTGGTCCAGGAATCCCACTCCTGGGCATATATCTGGAAAAGATGAGAACTCTAATTTAAAAGGATAGATGCACCCCAGTGTTCATAGCAGCACCATTTACAATAGCCAAGACATGGAAGCAACTTAAATGTCCATCAACAGATGAATGGCTAAAGATGTGGTGTGTGTTTATATATATATATATATATATATATATATATATATATATATATATACACATATAATGCAATATTACTCAGCCATAAAAAAGAATGAAATAATGCCATTTGCAGCAACATGGATAGACCTAGAGATTATCATACTAAGTGAAGTAAGTCAGACAAAGACAAATACCATATAATATCACTTATATGTGGAATCTAAAAAAATGATGCAAATGAACTTATTTACAAAACAGAAATAGACTCACAGACATAGAAAACAAACCTGTGGTTACCAAAGGGGAAAGAGAGGGAGGGATAAATTAGGAATTTGGGATTAACAGATACAAATCACTATATATAAAATAGATAACCAACAAGGACTTACTGTATAGCACAGGGAACTATATTCAAAATCTTGTAATAACCTATAATGGAAAAGAGTCTGAAAAAGATATATACACACACAAATATATACATATAGAACAATCATTTTGCTGTACACCTGACAGATTGTAAATCAACTGTACTTCAATAAAATAACTTTTTTTAAAAAGCAAAGAATAATTATACACAAATCTTTTCATTACACTGCATGTAAATTTTTACCCCAAAAAAAGAATTTTGAATGTCCACTTTGGCTTTTCTCTTCTGTTCTTCTTTTTATTCCATGCATTCTGACTATTTCATGCCAGGAAAACCTGAGCTAAGGAGAAAAATGGTTCTCACTCTCAAAAATGCCCTCCTGTCACTGGTTAGTGCCTCAGATGGCATGTTATTTGTGTTTCAGCCTGAAAGTATAGGCTGGAATTAGGTTTGAGGCTCTTTGTATAATTCTCCATTGTCCATCTAAAATCAGGAGAGATTGATCTCAAATATGGTATGAGAAAAGGAACTCAATAGGGTCCCTCAGGTGGTGTGAAAGATAGAAAAACCATTTCTTCCTTTCCTTTAAATGTATGTAAACAACAGGGGCAGAGGAACATAAACCCCAAAGGGAGAAGGCATAAATGTTCATGGGGAGAAGGAGATTTGGGGAGGTAAAGAAAGGGCAAGTAGAACAGACATCAGCAGAAGTTCCCACCCAGACTTTTCCAACTTGTATTGATACTGAGAAACATAAATTTCTATAAATGACAAAGGCAGATTTAAGGATTCTTACACTAATTTTAGCAGGGACCCAGAAACAATATTTTCACGAGAATGGACAATTTTAAAATATCTTTGTCAGTCAAACTAGGTCTGTTAATGTTCTTCATCATCACATCCTGCTTAGTTTTTTAAAAAGTGCAAACTTCACACTTATTTGGAACAATCAGAAAAAAGCATTGAGGAGATAGGAGCTTTAAGAAGTCATAACTTCCATCCTGCTGACTCAGGCAAGATGATACACAAACCATGCCAGAAGGAGGCTGCTATGAAAGTAAACATTTGAAAGAAGACAAACCTGCACAATGAGCTGCATGTTGTACTTCAGCTTAGGTCACGGGGTATTATCTGATATTTAGGGAGGACTATGCAACAATAGTAAAAGATGCATTAAAACTAGGAGATCTGCAGAAATTGTAAGATACAAAATGTATGCACCTCCTTAGTCCTCAACACTAACCCAAGAAGGAAATGATGGTATTCTATACAAATCTTTAGGAAGGCTGCTTATCACTACAACAGGACTGCTCATCAGTTAAGTTCAGCTGGACCTCCTTCCAGCAACTCCCACCATTACCATTGAGCTCTAAGACAAGAGCAGAGAACATGTCTGTTTTGTTCATTATTGTATCTTCATCACTTGGTGTATGTCTGGCACAGACTTGGCATGGAATCAGCATTTGTTAGATAAATGAGTCTTGCTAGTATCATGGTCCCTCACTTAGTTGTGTCCAAAATAATGTATCTATTCATCCTATAAATTGTAATCACACTGCACTAAGCAGTGTATTGCTTAATAGGAAAACTGCAATCATTAGAATATAAACTCTGTCCTCAAGGAGTTTTCAGTCCAGAATTAGTGAGAAGCAGGGATGACAACATGTGATGAAGGATGAGCTTGAGGGAACTGGACACCACAAAACACCAAGAGGAGCACCTAACCCAACTTGGGTTAGAAGGAGGGAACACCTAACAGAGACAAAAGCAAAATAAGAATTAACCAGAAAAAGAGAAGGTGAGGCAGAGGAAATGGCATAGCACCAAGGCCAGGGGGCAAATGGATCCTCACCCACCATGCAGTGGGCTTTTACTGAACATGCTTCAACTCAGGATGTTGTAGATACAACAGCAAACAAAGCAGGCAGTCCTTGCTTTTATGAAGCTTATCCTGTCATAAAGGAAAGAGGTGAGTACAAATTATAGTGTGTGCTCCACTGGGGAACATACAGATGTTCTGGGTGTCCTGAGCTCCTAGTCCAGACCTGGGGGGATCTGGTAGGCTTCCCATGTGCAGCTGAGACACAGAGGATGAGCAAGATTATCCAAGAGAATGGAGGAGAGGAAAGACTGTGGAAGAAACAGGCTCACAGGAGGAGAGATCACAGGGTTCTATAAACTACATGGCAGCCACTACTACTAGAGCAAAGCACTGAAGGAAGGCAGAAACATGGAAAGGCTGGGCAGGTTTGAGATCAGTCCATTGGAAGGCCCTGAAGAGCCTGCTAGGGCTTCACACTGTATCTCTTTATACCACGATTCTGAACTGGAGTATAACCTGAGGGACAGAGGAGTGTATTGCTGTTGTGAGAAGATGATGTCAAATCCTTGCTCCCCACCCCCCTTCCTAGCTGTTGGGCAAGTTTATTAATCTCTCCATTCTCAGTTTTGTCACCTGTAAATTGAAGATAATGATAGCAATTATTTCATAAAATAATTTTGAGTATTAAATGAAATGATTTGGTAAAACACCATAATGACTGGTATTCAGACAATGCTCAATAAATGTAAGCCTCCTTCCCCCTACTTGCTGTTTGCTCCATGACCTCCCACTTCCCAGCTTTTCTCAGTGGGTAATTTATCAGCTCAACTTTTTCCCTCCCAGGACCGTGGAGAACCTAGTGCCTTCCCAGCCCTGGCTCAACACAGCAGCCACAGGGACATGTGCCAGGATTACTGTTAAACCCAAGTTGAGCTCTTGCCTATCAGACTGTTTGCAAGGACTGGGAGAAAATAACAAATACAGAGTTGTCTGATACGGTTCATGGAGGCACTTTCACAGAAATTCATTTCCCTGATGTAGCTGAGAAAGATGGAGACAGAGACCTTAAATGGTATTGCATTTAGGTAAAGGGGTCCCTCCCTCCTCTCAGCATCTAGAGTGTCTTTATTGGTCACAAAGCACCAATGTCTTCAACCATGAAAATGGAGGCAGAGACAGGTACAGAGCTTCACCTCCATTAAAACAGCCCACAGATATGGTCAGCTTGAATGAGTGGGAGGGGACAGTCCATACCTATGTGTCTGGTAGGATTTGTAAGTAGGCATGTGAGGGATATGGTGGCAGAAAGTCACCTATATCATTTCCAAGCTGTTTAACCATGAGCAAGGTACTAAAACTCTCTAATGCAGGAGCCTCAGCATAAAATTTGATGGCTAACAGAAACACTTTGCCAGGTCATGGTGAGAATTCCCTGAAATAGTGTGAGTATAAGACTATACAAGTTGGGGACTTCCCTGGTGATCCAGTGGTTAAGACTCCACACTCCCAATGCAGGGGGCCCGGGTTGGGGAACTAGATCCCACATGCATACTGCAACTAAAGATCCCACGTGCCACAACTAAGACCCTGCACAGCCAAATAAATACATTTATTTTTTTAAAAAAAAATTACATAATTTGTAAAACTCCACACAAATCATAGTAGTTGCTGCTATTTGTATTATGAAGAAGTTGTATTGGAAATTGAGGAGGAAATGCAAAGAAGATACATGTTATGAAATGCCACACACAATACAGAACATAAACATTCTTGATTATAAAAACCATGTATCAGAAAAAGCAAATGCAATTCCATTCACTGTCACTCCATTTTTGCTTCCCTAGAAGGGAAGAAGGACTTCAAAATGCAAAGGTGCCCCACGACCAGATGTATGTGACAAAAGCCTTCCCCCAAAGGAATTGTTTTAACTGATTCAAAGAGTAGAACTTTTTAAAATTGTGTGGACTCCAGGGACTAAAATGATATTCAGGTTTCATTCAGAGAAAATCATAGAAACAGTGTTTCTGTTTTTATGTGACAGTTTCTAATGTGATCCTAACACATACCCATCATTAGTTAGGGTACAACCACTCACTGGTTAATGAAATGTTTCTAGTTAGTTCCTAATCATGAGTTACTTGTTGAATTCATTCAGCACAGGATACTTGCCCCTAGAATGTCTGGGCCAAGGACCAGAGCTCTGTCCACCTACAAGTTCTGAAGAAATGGCATCCCTGACCAGGTAGGGGAAACCACAATTCCTTTTCAACTATATAGAAGACACTTCACAGATTGAAAACCACCCAGGCAACTTTTTCAGCACAGAAAGGGTGTAGAAGTTTCGTTTCCTTTTGGAATGTTGGCACAGTTGATATCAGACTTGGAACATGCAGCCTCAAGAGGCTCTTCATCATTATCTAGAAGACAGTTATGGATGCTCTGCGAATACATCTTCCAATGTACAACACACAGCCAAGACATGTGTCAAAATGTGATCTCAAGCCTACCAGAAAATGTGGGCAGTAATAATATTTCAAAATCAGTTCTCTCCCCACTTCTGCATTCTTTGGGCTGGTCCTGTTGGAAATAGATTTGCCAAAGCACTGATGATTCTTTCCATATTTTCAGGGTAAGTGTAGTAACAAAAAATTAGATGAGAACTTGCTTTAAAAGGAAAAAACCTTATTGCAAGTTCACTCCTGTCTGCTCAATGTCTTCCCATTTTCTCTCAATGTCTTTTGACCTTTTCTAACCAACAAGATTCAATTCTCTTCTTTCCAACTCAAGCACCGCCCCCCAGCCATACCCACACCCCCGGGACGCAGAACTCACTCTTGAGTCCTTGGCCTCATTCCCCTGGAAATTTGGCAAAGATCATTTGAAAAACCAAATCCCCTCTCTGAGACCCTATCTCCAGATTGCCCTTCCTTTCTCATGTTCATGATGTAGCTAAGTAGCCAAAAGTCATGAAGGGACAGAGATGTCACAAAAGGCAGGAGATTCATGACAATTTGTGGTTCCCACTGTTTAGGAAATTTGGAATCTGGTTAGTGGCCACACCTTGGTGCACACTCATACGCTGGTCTAAGACACTTCCTTACTGCCCTTTCACTTACTCACACTTCAGCTTCAACCTCACCCCTTACCACTCATGTCTCAGCCTCACCTATAACTTGCCTGGTTAACTGCTACTTAGCTGTATCAAGCAGAGTCCCAACATAACACAAAATTCTACTCAGATACTTCAATTCAATAGTATGTTGGAGCCAATTTATACTGACTCACAGGAGAATGATTAATTCTTAAGAATTTTGCAAGCTTGTTGTTAAACACAGTCACTATTTTCAATTAACTTATCTATAATTACTTGAATTATATTAAAAACAAAGACAATAAATATTCAAAACCTATGCCTTCCTCATTATTTTACTATTGCATACAATCTTGAGATTATTTACATCTACCCTATCTGTACAGTTGTACCCCCTCATCCACGGGGGATATATATCAAGATATCCAGTGGATGTCTGAAACTGCCAGTTGTATTGAACACTACATATACTATAAGTTTTTTTCCTATACATGCATACCTATGAAAGTTTAATTTATAAATTAGGCACAGTAATAGATTTAAAAGAATAACTAATTATTAAATAGAACAATTATAACAATATACTGTAATAAAAGTTATGTGAATCTGGTCTTTCTCTCTGTCTCTCTCAAAATATCCTCTGTACAAATTTAATGCCTCTTCCAACTTAACTAAGTACTCATCAGACAGTGTGGCCATAACATTTGCATTTGAGGTGGAACAGAACAACTAGCACGAATTTTATTTCCTTCCTCACAGTTTCACATATAGAAGATTTGTTCTTACCATAGACGCTAACAGCCTCAGCATGTGACTTTTTTCTGTCCTTATTAAGTCAAGAACTTTCACCTTTTCACTTAAAAAGATGCATTTTACAGCTTCTCTTTGGCATATCTGAATTGCCAGCATCACTTCTCTTGTGCTTTGGGACCATTATTAAATAAAATAAGTGTCACTTGAACACAAGCACCGTGATACCGTGACAGGCAATCTGATAACCCAGAAGGCTACTAAGTCAAGTGTCCCCAACCCCCAGGCCACGGACCACGACCGGTCCATGGCCTGTTAGGAACTGGGCTGCACAGCAGGAGGTGAGCAGTGGGCAAGTGAGCGAAGCTTCATCTGTATTTACAGCCGCTCCCCATCACTCACATTACTGCCTGAGCTTTGCATCCTGTCAGATCAGTGGCAGCATAGATTCTCATAGGAGTGTGAACCCTACTGTGAACTGCACATGCAAGGGATCTAGGTTGCATGCTCCTTATGAGAATCTAATGCCTGATGATCTGAGATGGAGCTGAGGCAGTGATGCTAGCACTGGGGAGTGGTTGCAAATACAGATTATCATTAGCAGAGAGGTTTGACTGCACAGAGGCCATAATAAATCAATTGCTTGCAGACTCATATCAAAACCCTATCAGTAAGTGGCAAGTGAAAATTAAGCTGCATCTGGTGGCAAGATTTATAGTGGCAAGTGAGTTGATGTACTTCAATTGTATAGCTGCATCTGGTGGCAGGCTTTAAGTCAGAATCCGACACGTATTTTAGTCCACACGTAGCCCACCTATTATTTTGTTTACCACTTCTGCCCACACCTCTTTCCTGCACTGCGCACTTGTCTCAGTCACAGTTTTGGTAAGCCCACAAGCTAACCCTAGCCAAAACGAGTAAAAAACAAATATCACTAGAGAGATTTTTGAAAAAGAGGAAAGACCTAATGATGAGACAGCAGAAGACTCTAAGACTGCCAACAAAAAGAAAGCTGCATTTGAAAGAAAATACCAAGAGTCCTACTTAAATTACAGATTCATTGCAACAAGTGATTCACATTCTCAAAGCCCACCTTGTATAATATGTGGAACCGGCTAGCCAATGAAGCCATGAAACTTTCAAAACTGCTTTGTCACATGGAGACAAAGCACTCTGCATTTAAAAATAAGCCTTTGGAGTTTTTCAAAAGAAAAATAATGTGAACACAAAGAACAGAAGCAAGTATTGAACTTCACCACTTCATCAAATGTGTCCACACTGAGAGCATCATACTTAGTGCCTAACTGCATTGCTCAAGCTAAGAAGCCCTTTACTATTGGTGAAGAGTTGATCCTGCCTGCTGCTAAGGACATTTGTCATGAATTTTAGGAGAGGCTGCAGTTCAAAAGGTGGCACGTGTTCCTCCTTCAGTTAACACCATAACTAGACGAATTGATGAAATAACAGAGAATATTGAGGCACAACTGTTAGAGAGGATTAATGAGTCACCGTGGTACGCAATCCAGGTTGACAAGTCTACTGATGTTGATAACAAGGCAACAATGCTCGTTTTTTTGCGATATATTTTTCAGGAGGATGTGCATGAAGATATGTTATGTGCACTTTTGTTGCCAACCAACACCACAACTGCAAAACTATTCAATTCTATGAATGATTACATATCAAGAAAACTGAATTGGTCATTTCGTGTCGGTATATTCACAGACAGAGTGGCTCCCCTGACTGGACAGCTTTCTGGTTTTACTACTCAGGTCAAAGAGGTCGCTTCTAAATGTATGCACTGTGTCATCCATAGAGAAATGCTGGCTAGCCGAAAAATGTCACCTGAACTTAACAACGTTTTGCAGGACGTGATTAAAATTATCAACCACATTAAAGTACATACCCTTAACTCACGTCTGTTCACACAGCTCTGTGAGGAGATGGACGCAGCACACACATGTCTTCTATTACACACAGAAGCAAGATGGCTTTCTAAAGGTAGGTAGGTCACTGGCCAGAGTTTTTGAGTTACGAGAGCTGCTCCAGATATTTCTTTTAGAAAAACAGTCACCAGTGGCAACATATTTCAGTGACACAGAACTGGTCAAAAAACTTGCTTACTTGTGTGACATATTCAACCTGCTCAACGAACTCAATCTGTCACTTCAGGGGAGAAAAACTGTGTTCAAGCTGGCAGATAAAGTGGCTGCATTCAAAGCTAAACTGGAATTATGGGGGCAATGAATGAACATTGGGATTTTTGACGTTTCAAACATTAGCAGAGATTTTGAAAGAGACTGAGCCAGGGCCTTCTTTCTCCCAGCTGGTGCATGATCACCTATCTCAGCTTTCAGAAGAGTTTGAGCATTAATTCCTAACCACAAAAGACCCCTGAACTGGGAAAGAATGGATCCATGACCCACTTGTGAGTAAGCCAGGTAGATCGACTTTGTCCATGCTAGAAGAGGATCAACTTCTTGAGATCACAAATTACGGTGGCCTTAAAAGTATTTTTGAGACAACTTCAAATCTCCATACATTCTAGATTAAAGTCAAGGCAGAATATCCAGAGATTGCCACAAAAGCACTGAAAAGCCTGCTTCCATTTCCAACATCCAGCTTTGTGAAGCACGGTTTTCTGCAGTGATAGGAACCAAAATGAGATTACAGAGTAGACTGGACATAAGAACACACTTCGGGCGTCACCGTCTCCCATCACCGCCAGATGGGACCATCTAGTTGCAGGAAAACAAGCTCAGGGCTCCCAATGATTCTGCATTATGTTGAGTTGTATAAATATTTCATTATATATTATAATATAATAATAATAGAAATAAAGTGCACAATAAATGCAATGTGCTTGAATCATCCTGAATCCATCCCCCTACACCCCCACCCCCACCGGTCCATGGAAAAGATGTCTTCCATGAAAGCAGTCCCAGGTGCCCAAAAGGTTGGGGACTGCTGTACTAAGTGACTAATGGGCAGGAGACACTGGGCAAAGGGATGATTCTCATCCCAGGTGGGACGGAGCAGGAGGCATGGGATTTCATCACGCTACTCAGAACAGCATCCAATTTAAAACTTATGAATTGTTTATTTTTGTAATTTTACATTTGATATTTTTGGACCGCAGTTGACCGAGGGTAATTATAACTGAAGAAAGCCCTAAATCTCGAATAAGGAGGGACTACTGTATAGTGGAACTATTTAGCATCTTTTTCCAATTCTGTGTTTAATAGCATCATGTTGGGCTGTGGTGGACATATATACTTTACAGAAATTGTCAAAAGTTACAAATCAGAGCTTTTTGTTTTTTCCAGAGATCCAGTTGTTAAACATTTACCAGAACACTACTGCTTCAACTGAAGATTGAACAAAAGGATCTCTTTGGGTTAAGAAGAAGGATTAAAGAAATCACCTAGGGATGTTGAGGCCTCTGGAGACTAGCAGCAGAGGGAAACATTACCACTCTTAGGCCTGAAGGATCAAAGGGAAGAAACAGTGAAGGCCATCACCATGGAGGAGGGCCTGCCTGGGCAGGAGCCATAGTCCCAAGGGACTAGCTACTGCCAGAGAACAGCATGGAAGCAGGGAGGAAGCATGGAGTAAACATCTCCTTCTCCTCCCACCTCTGATCACATGCCACTGGCTGAACCCATCAAGAATCCAGCCAGCTCAGAAACCTGAGCACTGCAGTCCGCAGATGTCAAGGGTTGGGTTCACCAGAGATAGAAAATGTCAAGAAGGACATTTAGTAGGGAGTATTCCTAGTATGATCATCTGTGCAAAGGAAGAGAAGGAAACAGGACTGGGCAGAGGAGAAGGTGGGCTGTGATTCAGGTGAGCCCAGGTGAGCTCTGGAGCTAGAATGATCCTACAAGTTTCTCTCAAGATGGAGCGAGGTGGGGCTGGTTTTTGTATCTTGGTAATGATCAGTCGTTGGACACAGGAGGCAGTTTTCTCCAGGAGATGCAATCCCCTAAAAGGGCTAACACCTGAAGCTTGTCTTCCAGCAACTGAGGGAATAAGCCCTTCATTCCTGAAACAGGAATCTGGGTGGCATATTACAGTATCCACCACAGCAGGGGTCAGCTTCCTGGGCAAAGAAGGGAGGAGAATGGGTCTGGGGAGTAGTGAAGAGAGGGGTGAGTAATAATCACACTCTTCAAAACCCAGACTGTGAATCAGCCCCTCTCAGCAGCAGTGCCTGACTCTCCTGCTCCACATACACCCACAGTCCTTCTGCAAAGTTTGATCACATTTCTCAGCAGACAGTATTAAACCAGTCTGTTTAATAGTCTGTCCTCTTGTGAACCCCGTGACCACAGGGACTGTACCTTCTTTATCCTTATGCCCGTTCTGGCTCAACCTGGAAATCCAGAGATGCTCAATAAAATTACTCCTCAATTGGTAAGTAATTAACAAAGCTTAAGGGGTCCAGCCTTCATAATTATAGAGATATCTCAGATGGAAAAAAAGTTATCCAGAGGAGGAGAAACCAGGCTGCTACACGGAAGAAAACAAAAATCACTATCCTTATGACAACACTCCATGGCATATTACTTTCCAAATCACCATTGATGATATGTCCCTGGAAGGTTTCCAATTAGTTAGCAAGCCTGATTTGTATCTACAGCCATCAACTGATTGATTCATCAAAGTATGTGGGGGAGGGAGGGAATAAATTCAGTGGAAATAATTATATTTTTAGGGTGAAATGGAGAGGGAGGGTAGGAGGGTCAAGGGTGGGCAGTGCTGTGATGTGGCACCAACATGACAAAGATTAGTTTGAGCCTGGACATCAGATCGTCAAAGGCTTCCTCTGAGCTTCCCCTCCAAGGAGACAGATAAGAAACAAGGTATTCAAGTAGCTGCCGGGTTGGCCCGGAGTGTCTCTCTTGTCCAGTCGGCTTGTCAGTTCTTCTGGCATCGTCAGAAGACGTGTGCCACTGCCGTCGGCTTTGTGTCACCACTCTCCTCTGTCTTTCATCACCTTCTGGAGCATGAATGGCGTTATTCTTTTTTCTTTTTTTAAATTTTCTTGGCCTAATGTGAGGTACAACATCATTGTTCCCTGTAGTCATATGTTTGAAAAAATACATTCTGCTGGCTTTTGGCACTGCTTGACGCTCTAGAGAATTAAGCAGAATATTGCAGGTAACAGTTCAATCTATTAAGTTATTTAGAATGTATATTTGCAAGGAAAAAAGTTGAACTGATTGGTGAAATGAATAGAAAATAGCTGAAATAGAAAAATCCATGTTGAGGAGTGTTTCCTGCATATGTGTGATTAATCTGTGAAAAATATCAGGCTTTAATAAGTACTTTATATGCAGCAACTTTACACATCATTTAACCCTCATGAAAACCCTGAGAAGTAAAATCACTCCTAACAGTATTTTACAGACTAATAAACAGAAGCTTTGAGAATCTAAGAGATTTGTCCAAGTTAAGGAGTAGAGCTGAGATTCAAATTCATGTTTGATCCAGCTCAGAGTCACTCAGGGGAGTGAATGGGAGGACAATTTGGATAATTGGTGACACATGGTGCTACTTTTCCATGACTAGCACTGGAAGACCCAGGGGGCATGGGTTAGGGGGGCATCACCTAAACCAAGGAGCCTGATATAGTCCAGAATAAATACCTCCTCCCCCACCCCAATCAGGTTAAGAAGAAGCTCTAACAAAGACAAAAGACCCTGCAGTCCTTGGCTTGATGGGTCTTGCTTTTAATGTTATTTAAGAGAGACAGAGGGAGGACACAGGGAAAGTAACCACCAAACAATGATTATCCATCTTCGTGTTTCCATAAAGAGAAGACTCTGCCCCTTTTCCCATTAAGAGGATGACCCTAGTCCTGACCAGGAGGTGCTTCCCTTTCCAGTGCATTCCCTGATCAGAGATTGGAAGTTTCTTGGGCCACCATGGGGTTACTCTGCCTGCCCACTCCTTCTTCCACCACCTGCTCTCAGATTGAGCATTTTGGGAAGATACTTTTGGAACAGAATGAGGATTTTAAGAGGCAACTTATAATGTAAAACGATCCAAAGGAACTTCTGAACAATATAGCTCATGTCAGCCTGAGATCGTTTCAGTGAATTAGCCAGTTATTTTGAATATATAATGGCTAATACTATTATACATTATGTGCATCAGGTACTATGCTAAACATATTACAGACACAATCTCATGGAGATTAGCAATACATAACAACCCTGTTTATGGATAAAGAAGTTGAATATTGGAGAGGCTAAGTAATGTGCCCAAGCTTACACAGCTATTACTTTGAGGAGCCAGGAAACAATCATAATTTTGAAGCCCATATTCATAATCAGTAAATTGTTCAGTCTCCTAGAAGCTAAGAAAAGATCTAGAAGCAGAAAAGTGGAAGACAATAATGATCCCACAAAGCAGGACAGATGTGGCAGTAAAAAGAGTGTCCAAAACATATAGTAAAGACTTGTGTGCCCCTAAAACGTGAAAGTCAGTTGTTTTCTTTTCATACAACTGCATGCCATGCTGGCCAATTGTTGGTACTTCCAATATTTAGAATTTAAACTAGAGGCAAATAATAGGTCCAGCTCCTTCCAGGATAATGACTGCAACCAACTGTGTGTCATGAACTGCTAAAATTATTCCATCAAGGTGCCCCAATCACAATTTGTTATAGATGTGAATGAAATTTACTACAGATGTGGTTTATCACTACCCAAATGGTGATTCAACTAGACAAGAACCCAAATAAATATTGTCACTCAAAAAATCACTTTGACAGTGGTGCGCTGAAGCCACAGGAGTCAGTTGTTATACATTCAGGAATTTTGTGAGCTGATTATTATATATAACCACCTTTGAAATTTAAATTATGTAAGCATGCAACAAAATAAACTATATTAAAAGTAAAAGTAAAAGTAATAAATATTCAAACCTCATCTCCCCTAATTATTTTACTACATTTTACTATTATCTATGCTTTTAAGGTTATTGACATATATTGTATCTGTAGAAATTTTATATAGTTATATGCTCCTATTCTTCTCTTCCCAATTCCATGTTCAGTGATGTCACATTGGTAGCTTGAAATTGGCCATGGTGGGAATATTTACACCATAGAAACTGGCAGATACTAAAAATCAGGGCCTTGTTTGTTTGTTTTGGGGAGAGCCAATTGTTAAACATCTACCAGCGCAGCACTCTCTGTTTATGTGGGAACACCACTGAACTGGGGAGAGCCACATCAGACTGCTCTGCATCTCCAGGAAGGCATGAATTTCTGGTGAGGAGTATTACTTTCCTATTGATGTGCAACAAATTTCCTCAAAAGTTAGTGGCTTAAAACAATAAACATTTATTATCTCTCACAATTTCTATGTGTCAGAAATTTGGAGGCAGCTTGGCTGGGCGGTTCTGGCTTGTAGTCTCTAATGAGGTTGCAGTCCAAATGTCTGTCAGAGCTGTTGTCATCTGAAGTCTTGAAGTCTTGCCAGGTCCCCTATCTTGCAGGATCTACTTCCAAGATGGCCCACTCACAGGGCTGACATATTAGTGTCACTTTTAGCATGAGGCCTCAGTTCTTTCACACATGGGCTCCTCCACAGGACTGCTCGAGTTTCCTGACAACATGGTGACTTGTATCCCCCAGAGCAAGCAATCTAAGAGACTAGAACAGAAACCTCAATGATTTTTTTTATCACCTAGCCAGGAAAATCACACGCCATTGTCGCTGCCATGTGCTGTTGGTCACAGGGAGCAGCTCTGACACATTTGGAAGGAGGTTACATAAGCACAGGTATCAGGAGGAGGAGATCAGTGTGAGCCATTTTAGAGATGTGTTTTTTGTCTCTGCTCTTGCATGTTATGGAGTTGCCTTGATTTGACTTGCTCCATCAGGATCCCAGAGTGGCTTTGTCTGATGTTTATGTTCTGTAAAATTATTAAAGCTTGAGAATACCAAGGCCTCGTTGTGAGTCCCAGACTAGCTCCCGGCCATCAGGGGCTTGTTTTCTCTTCCTCAATACACATATAAAAAAGGTCAAAGGAAGAAAGGAAGGGAGAGAGGGTGAGAGGGAGAGAAGCAAGTTGACCAAGTCGTACTATATCCCATGCACTTTATCTTATTTCATTTTCATTCTATAACTGAGGAAATGTAGGTTGCAAGAGGTTAACAGATTTTCTGAGGGTTACACAGAAACTAGTAATAGAGCTGTAATAATTACTGAAGACACTAGTAGTTTCCCACTAATATTTTTTATTTGTAAACAAAGAAGGAAAATGAGTTTGCTAGATGGGTCATATAAGCTTCCAAATCCGGAAATCTTTGCTTTAGGATCATATACAAACAAACTGTATATAAGCTTACCTGATTCTCTGCTGACAAGTATCTCTCAACATTTGTGTGCAAAATCCTCCAGTCTGTTGGTCTAAAACTCGTATACCATTGTTGATAGCCCCATATTTGGAATATTTTCTTCCAAAGTAGTCAACCCTCACCACAAAAAGGAGCAATTGCATAAATGAACTAACACATCAGAGAATCTTTAAAACAAAAATCCATTCTAACTTTGGAACATGGATTTGTCACAGGAAATTCCAAAACATCTTGGCCTTCAGTTAATTCCAAGAAAGGTTCAAGCCCACCGGAACTCTTCAACACTCAGCAAAGGGAAGTAGCCTAGAGACGTTACAACAGGAAGTCAGAGTTAAATCTTTGCCTTAGATAACCTACAAAGTGAATGAATCATACTAAAGTGAAGTTAAAAATAAAAAATCTCACACTCTTGGGATTGTAAAGAAGCTTATGACAACTCAGTATTTTGACATTATGTCCACACCCAAAATACTAGAAACCATCTCATATTTACAACATCAAGGTAAAAAAACAGTGCACCTATTTGGATTGCATGCATTGTTTTAGGTTTTCAGTGCTTAGTAATAAGTAATCAAAATGATTCAGCATTGTTAATATTTTGAGACTGATGAATAAATTAATAAATCTATATCCTATAATAGATCTGTGGGAAAACTCCAGTTCTACAGCAAAATTTATGGCAGAGTATAAATCCCAAACATAATTTACTATATAATCTCAGTATACTCATTGCTATGGGAGAAAACACATGTTATTAATGGTATTCTTTTTAGTAAAGGAAAAATAAACACTTCACTCAGAAACAAATCAATAAAATGCTAGTACTTAATGACTTTAATTCAGAAGCTAACTTTGGTACTTTTTATTTTTAAAGACTCAAAGCAGCATTTTGAGTTTAATGAACCTAGATCCAGACTCCTCCTATAAAATCAAACAGTTTACCTATAGCCAAACTAAACTCTCCATTTAAAAGAACATAGTAAATTTGCTAAGATTTTCTCTTTAAACCAGATTTAACATGCCCCCTAAGTTTTAGCAAGAATTCCAACACGTAAGCTATAAAACAGAGTCATTGCAAGTCACTTCTTTTGTACGGGCTGGTAATAATATCCTCTTCTTGCAGAATCTCACCACACACAATTTCAAAGGCAGGAAGAAAAAGGGAATACCTGAAAGGTTAATTACAGAGCTGGGTGGATACATGATAAAGCATTAAAATAAATGAGATAGATGAATTATCAGAGGGCAGAGCTGAAGACTGATGAGCCATATTTAGTACACTAATCCCAAGTGTTTATTTTGCATTCTTCTGGCCTTTAAAGATGACAGGTTGTGATCAATTGCTTCCCTTGAAGGTTGGCTGTTTTCTTGCCCTAGCATTTAATTTTTGTTTGATGTTCTTCACTTTGTGTCAATGTATGAACTACTGTTAAGATATATAGCAGCAATTAAAATAATTCATCCATCTGCTTATAATTAAAGACCAAGTTAAATGTAATGACAACTTTATCTAGCAAGCTAGCTAGAATCTAAAAAGGAGGTTGGCCCCTCAATAATTTCTCCAGCGGATGAATTATTCTAGTTAGTAGTAATTCAAAATTTCTCCTTCAAAGAATGGAGATTTTAATCAGTGATGTCACTGGACAAGTGAAATGGGAGAAAATATAGAAATATCTTTGTTTTCTGTATTAACAAAAAATAAAATAAAATATCTTGGTGGCTAGCTCAAAGGCTGGAGGAGAAAAGTGCCTTTTGCTTTAATATCTTTAAATTAATCAGTCACAAAGAGAGAAGCCCCTGGAAAAAAAGCAACCACCCCAAATTAATTTTTTTAATGAGACCAGCTGAATACACTGCTATTTTAGAATAAGGAATAAATCTCTTAGAGTATTTTTTTAACTTATTGCTATCCTAGCATAAACAGAACATTCCAGTTATATTTTTAAATAAATTTTTAGACATGAAGCTTGGGGTGGAGGGGTAGTTACTAAAATATTCACTCATATTCCCCACCAGCTGGAAATAAAATTACTGATTTATATTTTATTTAATGGCTTTCTGCCTTTTCCCAACTAGATATATACACATACATATACACACAGATATATTACAAAATTGGAGTCATATTATTACATGCTGTTGTGAAAACTGCTTTTCACATAATAATACATAAGGAATATTTTCAAATTATTTAAAGGATTTTAAAACCCAAACCAGCAATTTTATATTCAATAGAGTGTGGAAACCAAAATCTAGTCTCAAATATCCTTTGATCACTCTCTGGTAAGCACAATTTGACTAACTACTAAAAGAGCTAAAGACCAAAATGAAAATGCTATAAAAATATAACTAGAAAAGTATTTTGGCTTTTTTTCATGATTATAATTGGCCACCATAAATTTAATAGAATTGCACACCAATAAATGGCTCATAAATGATCTCATTCAAATGACTTTCCCAAGTCATGTGAGCAAGCTGTTTTATATTTTAAATTTACTTTTTGAAATATTTAAGATGATACTTGAGAGCATATCTTCTGGTGACCAAGAAATCCAAACTTGGGAAACCCTCCAGGAAATATTCTAGTTTAATTCATCAAAGGAATTAATATAAAGGTTTTTTTTAAAAAAATATTAACAGCTAAAAGTACTTACTATAAAATAATTATGCTAAAAATCATGGCTAATGTATTGCATCTAACATGGTAGGTAATTAAGAAATATTTATTGAAAATTGAAAATCTGCCTTATTTTTTGCTTCCAAGTGTTTTCTGTTACATGGGTGCTAAAGTAAGGTGTCTCCAAGAACTTAGAAATAACTGGTCTTCTTTGGAGATAAACATAAGAGCAGTACATCATGAGACAGTGCTCAGTTATATCCACTTACCTGATTGGTTTTCAGGCCAACAGACTTGACTATAACCAGAGGGACACATTAACACATTCAAAGAATGAATGAGTATGTCAATCAAAATAGGGACAAATTAGACAGGAAAGTTTATTGTCAGTGCCCAGCAAAGCACAATCCAAGAGAAGATCTAGCCATTGCAGTTGGTGTGTTTCTAATCCCAATGGTAAATTTACTCCTCAGGGAGAAATGAATGCAGCATGAAGCCAACAGATTTGATTCTATCTGACTACTTCTATACTTGTGCCTTACCCCAATGCTATTAATCTTTTGTTCTTTTAACTCCCCTTGTTCTGATCATCTGCTCCCAAGACAACCTTCAAATTCCCAAGTCAATCAGTTACAGAGAAAGAGAGGGAACTCACCCTGTGAATGTGAGCATTTCCAGTCTGTACAGCAGTGATTTCCTATGGAAAATGAACAGAGCGAGGAGCCACGTAAATCTCCGGCATCCTGGTCCATGTGACAGTTCTATTTCCCATTGCCGATAATCGTCATTCTTAGCTTCATGAGTTTCTAGTAATGAAGAGTCACTGTCTTGAAGCCTGATGTTCTGAATAGATAGGATATCAGGTCATTCAGAGGCCAGGGCAGCTTCTCCGTGGAGGCCTCTGCCCTCATTTCCATTTCTCTCATCTACTATCAGCTCACGTAAATGCACCTGGAGACCACGGGGCAGCAAAGAGATGAGCTTCCTTTTGAGATGACAAAACAGGACTGGAATTAGAGCATTTAAAGAAACCTACAGCATTAAAATTGGAGCATTTTTTATCACATATGAGGTATTCTCCTCCAGTTGCATGGTGGAGGGATAAAATCGAGTTCATGAAAAAATTTAGGTTTTAAATTTTGTAAACTACCCACATGAAGTGGCACTGAGACCAGCAGGGTCTCCCACACTCTCAAAGTCTGTACCTGACTCATGGCAGGGGAACTACTCAGGGCTCCAGCAAAGAAGCTGAAGTTTCCCCCAAGAAGCTAGATGCCTGTTGGCTGCAGAGACCTTGAGAGAAACTTGTTACAGTTACATGGAGGAAATGGGAGCAAACTGGACAACACTAAGTGCCCAGGCAATCCTGAGGACCTTGTAGGTCAAGGACACTCCAGGAGGCTACAGATACCTGAGCCCAAGAAAAAGACAGCAAATCATCCTACAAGTTACTACACCTAAGAAGCAACAAAGTTGCTGCTGTCCCCACGGATGCTCTGTGCTCTTTGAGGAGGAAGATAGGAGAATGAGTTGAGATGGCGGAAATGACTCTTTGCTGTCCTTGGTTCCTTCTTTGTCCACACCCAAAAATACTAAGTCCCTATATGAACTTCAATAAGATTCAAAGGATCCCCTGAGGACAATGGAGCTCACTCCTTCTGTCTACCAAACCTTCCCACTCCCTGGCTTCATTCTTCAGCTTCAGTCTATTAATCCTATTAAAATGGGAATATTCAAGGCTGGATGTGACCTTAAACTGGAATCTTCAATATGAAACTCCAGGGGAATGAGGGTCAGCAGAGTGGGATTACTACTTACTAGATTGGGATTTGATAAGTGATAAAGAAAAGACTTCCTGTGGTCTTGGGACCTGAGGGATAGAGAATTGCTCTCCCAAGGAGGAGTAGAGAGATCTCTCAGATCACCAGGCACCAGTATCTCCTTCACAATGTTGTGAAAAGTTTCATACTTAATACTCTGATTTCATTTTCCAAAATAGCATGTAACAGAAACTACTGAAGTTCATCATTTTTCTTCTGATTAAGGCTATGATATAATAATTTTCAATAAAAATACTAGTCTTCCTTGCCTGCACAATGAAGTATTTTATACCTATTCTTCATGGAGCAGAATGAAGTGCTAACATATTTTGGAGTGGTTTCAGTCTTTATAATTACTGCTCACCCTAAAACCTTGGAGAGATGCAGGTGACAAGATCAAACTTGTTTCCGCTTAAACTGAGACAGATATAAACCAAAGTCCTCAGAGATGAAAGGCTCAGTGCTTTGTTCAGTTTCAAAGACCAATATATGTTTAACCATTTTTAATGTAAAAGCAATATTTAAAAGAAAATAATTTTAAATTGTGAGCCATGTGAGAAATGAGAAATGCACATAAAGATAGGGGCACTTTTTTTGTCCAAAACAATAATTTCTAAAGAAGAAGTGCAAAAATACCAATCAAATAGAAAAGTGGATCTTCCCCATTAGATTTTTTAATCTAATAGATTTTGCCTCCTTCCTCACCACAAAAAAAGTTGTTTCATTCCATTTTCCCAAGTTCTCACTAATAAAAGTAACTATATCAAAAGTTTCTTAAAAGATAATAAATAAAGCTTAAACCAGTATAAGCCCTGTTTTAAGTGGGTTTTTCAGGACAGTGTGCTCTGTATTTTTGATAATGTTAAACTGAACTTTGGCTAATGTCCAGAGCTGGGAGAAAGAATCGGCACACACATGAGTTATGTTTCTGTTTATATTCCTCTCCCAAACCTATGATTAAGCAGTGGGTTCTGCCTTAATAACAGACACTTAGTAAACAAAAGTCGCTTATATATCTCAAGTAAGTTTGAATTTCTTTGGTTTGGCAGAAAGTCAAGCTTACCAAATATTTCTACATACAACCATCTCAAATCAAACAAAAGGCGTAATTAGGCACTCAAATATCTATGATTATGCATAAAGAATATCTGAGTAATTTGTTAACTTGTTGATATTTAGTCCTCCAGTTATAATGTAGATATTATGTGGTTACATTTTATAACTAGTAATTGTAATATTGCACTACAGCATGTAATGTTAAGAGTTTTGAAGATTAAATAATATAGATTGCATATCCTTATAGTCTCTCATCACTAAAAAAACCTATAATGTTAAGAAAATACCTAACAAGATGTTCTCATCATTGTTTCCTATTTAGAAAGAAGAAGTGTTATAAAACTTCTCTTACAAAATGAGACCAAACTATACTAGGTAAGTTTTCAGGTAAGCATCTACATCTGAATCTCTGAACTTAAGAATTTCAACCATTGTTATGAGCTTGTTGATACATTCAGTTACCCAAATAAAATATGGCCTCCTGATGCCTAAACACAAGATATACAGATGCAGAAAATGACAAAAAAAAAAAAGTCACCAAGAAGTGACATAGATCATACAGAAACTGATTCAGGAGGTATAATTTGGAAGTTGAAGATGGTTTATATTTTCAAAGACCGGATGATTAGAAATAAAGGGTGAGCTTTATTTATGCACATTCATCAGCATTTCCTGAATAATGTAAACTTCACATTCCAAGTTAGGAAGGCAGCTATGTAAGGAGACTTCTGATTCTTAATAAGAGATTTAAAAATCTGTTTGGCCCTAGCCATAGAATCAAGGCAACACAGTACTAGATTATTCCCTTCTGCCGTTGAGCCTGGCTTGTGTCCAGTTGTAAAATACAGACTAGGATCAGTCAATTCAGATGCAAAGGCAGTGCGAGGGTGGCTTTCCTTAAGAGAGCCAAGATGGCAAATGGAGTGTGTCTGAAGCCTCCCCAAGGGCCAGCTTTAAGGACCCAGTCACACAGGGTCCCACCTGCGGAAGGGCCCTGCACTTAGTTAATGCTCTGTTATCACCCTAATGAAATTCATAATTTTTTTTTCTTTGAACTTGTGTTTTGTATGTGAAATCTGATGGAAAATTGGAGTGTGCTTGTGAGCAGAAGAAATAGCCCGGACAGCTATGCACACACACGAGGATGCAGCACGTGCTGAAAATTGCAGCAATCTTTTAAAACAAATATCCACAGGCTTAGAAATAGAAATTAAATGTAAAGATTGTCACATTTAATGAGGAAAAACCCACAATTTTCATACGAAGCTTCAGACAATAAATTTTTAAACACGAAGACAATTTTTTAAATATTTTTTTCTTGAAATTGAAGATACAATGATAGAGTGCTTAAGAAGTCATCTTGAATTATGTACAAATCATGAAACCACTTTCGGTTTCTTGCTCGGCCTCCACAAGTCCAGGAAATAACAGAGGAAACATTAAAATGCCATTGTATAAATTTACATTTAAAACTAAATTCAGAGTTACACAAAACTGATTTGTACAAGGAGTTAAACCTATTTAGAAAAAAATGTTCCTTCAGAATCATTAGTTAATAGGTGCACAAAAATTTATACCTTGAGGTAATTTACCAGAAGTTATCCCAAAGTTTTCACAGCATTAAAATACTCTTAACAGGTTCAGTGACCATTGCATCAACAAAATATCCTCCTCAAAATGAGAAATTATCAAAACTTATTTACAATCTTGCATTTGCCAAGAGTAATCGATGTTGCTTTTAGTTATATCAATTGAAAATGAAATTTTTAGAAGTATACACTTTGATGAGTTAATGAATTTGCAGAGAATTGAGTGAGAAATTTTTATGTTCAATAAAGATGTCACATTAATAAAATATTATTATTTATTGTATTACATAAAAGTATAAAACTTATAGTAGTTTCCTAGGGCTGCCATAAATATTACTCTGGGAGTGATCTGTGGCATTTTATATTTAAACTTCTTTACCTAATTGAAGAAGCCTCACCACTCTCCCAGATTCACACTGGGAGTTTGGCTCCCGTCTACACTTCTATCTTAGGGCATTCTTAGTCCTTAAGCCAAAGGCAGCAAGTAGAACTGGGCTACTGAAATGTTACAGCCTCCAGAAATCCATATGAGCTATGGTTAGGGATAATAATGGCTTAGAGACATCCTCCCAAAAGACAGGACTAGACACCATAGAAGACAAGGGACAGCAGAGTCTTTTCAGAGAGAATTATGGCCTGCCTTATTGGCTGACCAAGGTAGTCACTCCAATGCCAGGAAAGGAATCCATACTATTCCTTAAAAGCAGGTGAGAATATATGCAATGCCACTTCATTGTTTCCCGTCCTTCTTTTTTCTCAGTGGGAGTTTTTACCATAATTATGCTGTTCTCTCTACATCACTATCTACTGTATACTGGCTGCATTAGGACGCATGTCTCACTGTGAGTTATTGATCTCTAAACCATGAAAAGCTGGATATGGGCTTGATATTGAACTCTGCTTATCAATTAGAGATCCTGGTTTGGAGGATGATGTAGTTATTGGAACAGATTTTGTGTTTTTTACTTCAGGAATGGGTTGAGTTCATTTTATGTAGTCTTAAGAACTTTGAAAACATCAATATATATGAGAAGAAGGGTACAAATATATATTGGGTAACCAAAGGGATAGACCACAGTGAGAACATCTTGGTCGCCTATCCAAAATCCATAACTCTCCCTTTCCTTTGGGGTTTCATGTGATTCAGAGTAAGTTCATTCTGCCCATAGTGCCAGGTGTGGAGGGCAAACCCTAACCTAAGCCATTCAGAATACTCCATCTCCCCAGTCACAGTACTTATTTGACAGGTTGGCATGTGGCCTAACCCAGTCTAAGTGGAGTGAATCTCAGGATGTTCTCAGGCAAGTCTAGGACACAGACATCCTCTCTTCCTCTAAATGGCATGGTTTCCAGATACGGGGCTTGAAACCACTGAAACTATCTTGCTAGCACAAGAGAGTTCAGCTGAAAATATAGCCAACACACAGGAGACAGCATTGCTGAGAGATTTTCAAATTAAAAGAGCTGAATTTCTCATCAAACTGGGCCTGAAACTTGCGCTGCTTTAGCACTTTTTAATTACGCGAGTTAAAATTTTCCTTTTACAAACTTATAGATACCAAAGGGGAAGGGGAGAGGGATAAATTAGGAATTTGGGATTAACAGATACACACTACTATATATAAAAGAGATAAACAACAGCAACCTACTGGATAGCACAGGGAACAGTATTCAATATCTTGTAATAATAATATATAATAATATATTATTTATATAAAAATATATAAATATATAAAATATATAAAAATTATATATATATACATATATAGGTAAATCACTTTGTTGAAAACCTGAAACATTGTAAATCAACTCTACTTCAATTTTTTTAAGTCAAAAAATTTTTTACTTTTATTGTTTAAGCCGGTAACAATCCAATGGTAGGGTTGCTGGATTTGCGAATAGAAATGTAGAATGCCCAGTTAATTTTGAATTTCATATAAGCACATAATAAGTATTTGAAACATACTTATACTAAAAAAATTCATTGTTTATTTTAAATTCAAATTTAATCATGTTTCCTGTATTTTAATCTGGAAAGCTTATCAATTAGTTATCTATTACAAGCATTGTGACTGATACAAACTTACAATACAGGAATGGATACATAAATTATAGTATATTTATTCTATAAAATATTATGTAGTAGCTAAAAAGAGTGAGGTAGATCTTTATGCATTAATCTTAACATGGTAACATCCACAATATATATATGAGTAAAACAAGTTACAGAACAATATTGATGGGAAAACCTTTCATGTTAAAACAAACAAGCAAAACCATATATTTCTGTAGTTACAGGTATTGGTATATAAATACAGGAATGTGTTCTAGAAGTAATTTTTAAAAACTCAGAAATTCTGAAAACTTGTTTTTGTCTCACAGTCTTTGTTTTCATTTATTCTTATACCAGAAATTCATATTAATTCCCACATTTCACTTGGGTGTGCTCCCTCTGCACACCGTGCATTCACACTTCAGAAGAGTATGCTACTCACTTCTACAAGCCTGCTCCCTCACCGCATTCAGCAGGGGCTCAATGCCACCTTCCCAGAGAGATCCCTGACTCCTCATCTCAAACTTTTTGTCCACTTTCCTTAATTTAGTTTTCTTCACAGCATCACTTTCTTAAATTATATTATGTGTTTATCTTTTATTAGTTATTGTTAATATCCATAAGATGACCTTCACCCATATTCATATTTTTAATATATGTACATAAGTAATAATGAAAAAGAGAATAGTGATTAACATTCGGGTCTCTGATGCAAGGCTGCCTGCAGGGCTACCTGTGGCCTGTGGTCACAATTGTCATCTACTTGGTCTAATTTAAAAAGCAGAACCAGACAGTGACACTCCCACACACTAACTAAAATTAACTAAGTGTTTACTCAACACTTGCTAAACAGATCATCTTCATCATCCTGAAGTTTTCATCCCTGGGGTTCCTTTGACTAAAAATGTTGACCCCTGATGAAATAGAAATATTTCTCAGAGAGACAGATGTTTAAACTTCCTAATTAACATCCAAATTTTAACAAAGGGCCCTGGAAAAAGATGGAAAGAGGAAAACTTTGAGAGTGGTGTATGGAGAAAGAAACCTTCATGAAAAAAGAACAAGGAAAAAAGGACCAACTAAGTTACTTCCTGATTAAAAATAAATAAATAAAACAAAATAGAGACCATTTTTCAAATATTTAAGATAGCTATATTTCTGAAAGTTCACTAAGCTAAAAGAAAAATCATGGATAAGAAAAACCTGAGAAAGACCGATGTCTGTACATAAATTGACACTAAACTTTGTTGGTGCTTTGAATAGCGATCCACAAATAGAGACTCTGTGTACTTACATAGAGTTTCCCATCCTTTAATGAATTTGGGGAATCTGCTTTAAGAAAAATAAATAAATAAATAACACTTTACCCAACCAGTAAATGATTAAAAATTACCATGCAATTTAAGCATAACTAGAAATGTCACTATTGACCCTCCTGTGGTGGCCTTGTGTTTCCATATCCAGTGAAGTCTAGATACAGGAAAAAGATGAAGTATACATAATTCCTCTTAAACTTCAAAACAGAAAGCTCAGACACTTTTTTGTTTGAATTGTTTCTCATTTCCTTGAAACAGATTCATTTATCTTTGATACAAAATTTACAGAATGTAGAAACAATAGATAGTCTAGCTAAATGAAGCCCAGAAAAAATCACTGGCAAAAGAAAATCCTCAGAATAGCACCTATTGGCCCCATGATTGACTTATAACAGTATTTTCCTCACACTTTAAAATCTTGGGTTCCACCATTGAGAAGAAGAAAAACAAGTAAGAAATTACTATGATAGGGTTATTTTTTGATAGTACGCGTGTTTAACGCTTGAGCTGTTTGGCAATTCTCTTAAAGCCAATTCAGCTAAGAAGATGTTCACAGTGGGCATTTCATTCATAAACCTCCAAAAGTAATTTGCTGACACAAAATCCTAAGTTTTGATCTTAGAATATTATTAGAATAATCTATCATCTCAATACAAAGTGCTTTCTGATATAAAAAGTAACTCAAGTAAGTTGTTTTGGTAAATGCTTACCTGCCAAAAATTTGTCCTCCAACCACTCCTTATAATCTAAGCAAAAATGAAAGAAATTATATAAGAAAAAAATAGTGCCAACAAAGGAGATGACACCCAGGAGAGATAAAGCTTAAGTCCACAAAACAAGCTGTACAGGATTGTTCAGAGCAGCTTATTATAAAATAGTCCCATACTGAAAACAGCTCAAATAGCCATTAGCTGAGGAATGGGCAAAATACTGTGATATATCCACACAACGGAATGCTACTCAGCAATAAAAAATAAACAGACTATTGATACATCCAGCAACATGAATAAATATAAACTAAAAAAAAGCAAACAAAAAAAAAACACTTATGCTAAGCAAAAAGAAGCAGGACACAAAGAGCACACACTACATATATGATTATATTTATGTGACGTTTAAAACCAGACAAAGTTTATCCATAGTGACTGTTCAGAATAGTGGTTGCCTGTTTCATGTGGGCTGGGGAGGGTTAGAAGGGGAGGGACAGGCAGAAATTAACTGGGAAGGAGCACCAGGGAACTTTCTGGGGTTATGGAAATGTCCTAAACCTTGATTGGCGTGGTGGCTCCATTTGACAAAATTCATCAAGCTATACACTAAGATTTGTGCATTTTATTATCTGTAAATGTGCCTCAATAGCATCAAATATTCATGACATAAAAGAGGCTAGATGAAACAAGTACCATGGGAAAGTTGATAGTTGTTGGACCTGGATTTGAATATACAGGGTGTATTATTTTCTATTTATAGTGAATTTTTAAGTTCACTATTTTTGTATTATTTTAATAATGTTAAAATAATAAACTATAATAAAATAACTAGAAGCCAAACAAAAATGATGAAAATGAAGCAATCTTTTCATTACCTAAAATAATTAATTCTGATATTTATGTAACCTACCACTTAGTGAATGCCAACAATTTCACAATTTGAGATATATAGTTAATAAAGGGAGCATTTAATTAAATTTGTACTATATCATTAAGGATGCACAAAACATGTACTGCTGCTATTAAGAAGTGTAATAATAGAGCTGATCTTAAATAAAAATAATCAGACATCAGTTTCCTTCCTATAAGTATTAAACCATCACAGAAATAACAAATGAGGGAGGGAAATGAATCTCAAGAAATCATTTCATTAGGCCCCTTACCTTCAGGCAAGTAAACAATGCAACCATCTAGGACTGTCCCCCAGTGCAATCCCAGCATGAAAACTCTTCCTTATAACCATCTAAAGTCCAGCCAAGTTAATTTAAGCTCTTGCCCTATTGTTCTACCTTCTTTTTGGAAGGATCTCAAAAAGTCTAAGATTTTGCTTAGGTAAGTAAATTATGGTAAATTTAAATTAATACTGTTCAACACTTTGTTCAATTTCCTCTTGTAGGAGAATATTTAATAACATGGAAAAACAATCATAATATATTGTTAGTGGAAAAGCAAGTTAAAAATCAGCAGACCCCGAAAATTCTGTTTTTCTAATTACAAGATACATATGGTTATGTGGTACAATATGTCTGACATATGATTTCTAGATGAAAAGAACATGGAAGATATAATATAAATGTTAACAATGATTATTCAAGTGAAAAGATGATAGGTGGTTGTTATTTTCTCCTTTTAGCTTGTTTACATTTTCTAAAATTTCTGCAATAAACTTATGCTACTTTTAAAGTTAAAAAAATATATTTAAAGCATAGAATAAGTCACCAAGTACTAAAAGGTCTAGTAGTCTTATAACACAATTAGTCTTAGAAATCAAAGAAGTTCTAAAGGAAACAAAGATAATTTTTATATTTTAGGATGACACAAACTATAGCCAATTAAACACTAATTGATATTGCATGTAAACCTGATCTAGGAGGGTTTGGAAATGCCAACTTTATTTGTACTTCCTTTTTTTATTTCTTACATTGGTATTATCTATAGCATAACCATATAATTTGTCATCCATAAGTGAGAGGAGGTGTTATGAATAATTATGTTGGGACAATAGGCATAAACCAGGATAGGCATGTTCCAGGTAAACCAATAGCTGTTGGGGCACAGCACAGCACCTTTACTGGTAATGTTCAGTACTTCCTTTTAGAGAAATTTAGGAAACATGTTTTAAACGTATGACACACACACACACACACACACATCTTGAATAATCTCAGTAGGAGACTGGCTTTTGAGAAAATTTAGAGAAATAATAACATTCTAATTATAAAAATTTGCTTCCATATAAGAGGTGAGCTTTTACCCAAAAAGTAGAAAAGAAATTCCAAGCAGTGAGGTTACCAATATCCAAACAAGATAAAACAGGGTTTACATCCCAAACCAAGAAGCCCATAGCCAGGGGCAGAAGAGGGAGATCCTTACAAAAAGAGAAAAAGATAAGAATCAAATAGAACTATTATGCCCGTAGATGCTGCCAAACTGGAAAGGAAATCCCAGAGGAGATTATTTCTTCAAGTAGATGTTAAGTTACAAGACAGAATTCCTGAGCTTTGATAAGACAGTTTTTCTAGTGGCTTCCACTTTTGTCTCATTGAGTTAACAGCCAGGGAAGAAGACTGTGTAGGAGTTGCCATGCTCTCTTCCAGTTTGTTAGTCTCTTGAAGAGTTTCCCCACCTCCTGCCTGTCTTACTAAGGGCCACCTCTCAATCAGCTTCACCTGACCTCAATTTAATTACCCCAGAGCTAACTCATATGATATATTCATTAATTCTCATGTTCTTAATTTTGCTCAACATCATACCCATTTGAATTTTTAATGGGCACAATCTACATTTTAATCTACAAAGGGATTCATAAACTGAAGTCACAAGGTAAATGGGGGTTTTCTGGATGCTCCTCAAATTACTGTTTCCCTTTTCTTCTACCAGGAGTACCCAGACAATGAAAATTAGGCTCAGGACACACCCTTGATAGAGAAGAAAGGAAACTCCCACATACTGGAAGCCTTCGAAGTCATGTGACCTGACTGAACTATCACTGGACCACACATCTTGAGATCTAGGTTCTAGTCCTGGCTTTGTCATGGGCATGCTGTAAAATCTATTCCCAATCTATCAGTGTCCCAAATGCCTCGTTTGTTATACAGGTGAGTGGGACAGAGAGTTGCCATTACAGTTATATAAAACCAAAAACTCACTGTGACAATTTAGAGGCAAGAATACTGAGATGTTTAGCAGCGATTTACCAATGATAAGGGTAGAGTTGATCGTCATTATTCACAGATTCCATATTTGCAAATTCACCTACTCAGTAGAATTTATTTGCAACCCCCAAATCAATACTCACAGCATTTTCACAGTCATGTGCTAACATGTGCAGAGCAGCAAAATATTTGTTATCCAACCCATATATTCCCAGCTAAAATAGAAAAAAATCAACCTTCTTGTTTCAGCTCAAATCCTGTAAACAAGTGTTCTTTTCTCAGTTTATTTAGTGTGCCATGTTTTTGACAGTTTTGTGCTTCCTGTTGGAGATTTCCCTGTTTAAGATGGCCCCCAAGCATAGCGCTGAAGTATTGTCTTGTATTCCTAATCGCAAGAAGGCTGTGATGTGCTTTCTGGAGAAAATACATATATCAGTTAAACCTCATTCCAGCATGAGTTTAGTGCTATCAGCCATGACTCAATGTTAATGGATCAATTCTGTATATTAAACAAATGTCTTTAAACAGAAATGCACATAAAACAAGGTTATGTAATGATGGGTTGCTGAAAATATGACCAGAAGGTCACAGGAACCTAACGCTATATTCCTCCCCAGAGTAATGGTTCAGTATTTGCTAATTCAGAGTTCATAGAGAGTTTTCTAGAACATAGGTACCGTGAATGAAAATCAACTGTGTTTTATAGGGAGAAAATTAGTGAAAGAATGTAGAGATCACAGTGGAGAAGAAAGTAGGAAAAAGCTTTTAATTTTCTTGTTTAAACACAGTTGCCTTCTAAACATTTACCCTTCTTACTGTTATTACTAGCTCAGTTATTTTTCAAGGATGTGGTCTCCCTTGAAACCCAAAGAGCCAGGTTCCAGGTGACTTTTCATATCAACATTTGGGCAAAGAGAATGTAAGAGATGACATGTCTCCACCTGCCTTTGAAGGGCAGAAGACTAGGAATCATATTCAGGTAATGGGGGGGCAGAGGGAGGATGAATAACAGAGCTGGCAAAAAGTCATGACTTTAAATAAGCGAGGATACTCCAGTGGCCAGTTGGGAAACATGTGACTCAATTGACAATGTTGCAGTTAGAAACACGTGGTCAACAATATCACGTTTAATCAGCTCTCCCAAATCTTGACCAGATATTTATGGACTGGACTTGGTGGCAACCAGCCCCTACCCACACATCATCTTTCAAAACCTCAGACACTAAAAGACACAATCTCCATTGAAACCAGATTGTTTGACATACCAGCCTCTTCTATAACTCACTTCTTTTAAACTGTATTGATCAGGTAAGGCTTGAGATAATACAAAATTAAGCATGAAAACTATACCAGACACATACGCCATCAGCCTACTCTTCAGTCAAGCAAAGAAGGACTTAAATAAAATTTTTAAAAATAAGTGATGTAACCCATAATAATGTTGCATTTAAATTGCTAAATACTACCTTCCAACTTCACTACCTGAGTCACACATATTATTTGACAGATACGTAAAGAGTTATTTTCTAGGCCTTAACATTTGCATAACATTATAGGTACAAAACTTTTTAATGTTTTTTCCCAAGACTTACCTTTAAAGAGATAACCTCAAAAGTTGAATTGCCTTGTTACAAATTTACTTTGGCTGCTGCTCTTTAGTCAACTGATATGAGTCCAGGAAAGTGTTTTTTTGTTTTTTTTTTTTTTTTTAAGTTATGCTTTCTTAAAGCTGTCATATTATCATTGTTTACTAAGAAGGAAATCTCAATCTGAATTTCTAAAATCTATGGTTCCATCTACTGGCAACCTGAGTACTGTTTTATATTGCACTACAACATTTCAATCAAACTGCATGGTTTTTACACGTGCTACATTTTAAGAGAAGACTTTCATTGCCCATCTGTAAGCCCAAACCAAAGCAAATACTATGAATACAAACATTAATGTATACTTGATATGATGGATATAAAACACTTTGTATCTTAGTCAGTCACACACACCATTAAAAATAAAAGCCTTACTTGCTTAATGGTTTCCCCCAACTACCACGGTTCTCCATGTATCTTCACCAACTCTGCTAGCTATTGAATAATTCTGCACTATGCATGAATCTTAGCTTCTACTATATGTTCTATCCACTCTTTTTGCTAATTTCCTAGCATGAACTAGTGTCTCAGGGATTAAATTCATCTGGTTTACCATAGAGTAACATTGTTTTCTGCTCTAAACATAGGTGCATGTTCACTAGAAGTTCTCTGATGATTATAATAGTATCACACATTGTTTTGTATCCTTCACTCAGTGATACAAAATGCAACCAAAGTTCTTGCCTTAATGGAAATTATGGTACAAATAACTACAAGACCCCTAACAATTACCTCTATTGTTGTATATTTTTTATTAGAGTACACATTAATAATGTATTTCTGTAAGAGAAATACATTCCTATATTGCTTGGTATGTGTGCCCTTAACCTTGACTTACACCTGAAAAATACAGGGAGCAAGAACCTGGAAGAAGTGCCCTATGACCACAGAGCAGAGATGGTTGAAGGGAAGAAGGGCACCAGAGGAAAGAAAGTCTGCTGTGTGTCTGCCCTACCACTGCCCTCCCTCATAGATGTCTGGAGTAGCCCAAGCTTGAGAAGAAGAGTAGTCTTCACTTCAAATAGGGTTTAGAGGTTTTATTATTATACAAGTCTGAAATTTCTAATTATAGAAATTAGACTATTCTTAGAGTCAAAAGTAGCATAAGGAGTTTTTATTATGTGAAAATAGCTATAAAATCATGCGACATGGACTTCCCTGATGGCGCAGTGGTTAAGAATCTGCCTGCCAATGCAGGGGACACAGGTTCGAGCCCTGGTTCGGGAAGATCCCACATGCCGCAGAGCAACTAAGCCCGTGTGCCACAACTACTGAGCCTGCGCTCCAGAGCCTGCGAACCACAACTACTGAACCTGCATGCCACAACTGCCGAAGCCCATGTACCTAGAGCCCGTGCTATGCAACAAGAGAAGCCACCGCAATGAGAAGCCAGCACACCACAACAAAGAGTAGCCCCTGCTCACCGCAACTAGAGGAAGCCCGTGCGCAGCAATGGAGACCCAACACAGCCCCAAAAATTAATTAATTTATTAATTATTTTAAAAATCATGGGACATGCTGGATATTTCTCAAGAGGCAGGAGAAATCCTAGAACCACAGTGGGGAAAGAGTAAGTCATTTCCTGCAGTTACCTTATGAGTCCTACACATTAAAAATACCACTCCCACTAATACTTTACTTAGAATTTGTTCATATTTATTCTAAGTGTAAGTTGCTCATTGTTCTCTTTTCTCAAGCTATCTTTATCAATTTTTGGTATTAAGATGTTGCTAACTTTATAAAATGAATCTGTGTACTTTCCTGCTTTTTCTATAATTGGAATGATTTAAACAATTAAGAAATCTACTCTTCTTTAAGGGGTATATAAATCTGCTGTAAAATTGCTTGAACCTCTTGCCTTTTTTAATGGCATATCATGATATTACACACACTTATATGGTAATTAATCAATTCAAGTTTTCTACTTGTTTTCTGGTCAATTTTAGTTGATATTTTGTTAAGGTATCATGCATTTCCACTAGATTTTAAAAAATTATTTCCAGAGAGTTACACATAGTATTTTCTTATTCTCTTACTCTACTCTATATCCATGACTATATTTGGTTTCTCATCCTTATTTTTGTACTTTAAAAATTTTTTTCCTTAATTATGCTTGCCATTGGTTGATTTATTTTGGAAGTTATATAGTAGGAATCTACTTTTCATTTTATTTATCCTTCCTACTCCATTTTTTGTTTCATTCTAATTAATATCAGCTTTTACCTTTATGAACTTGCTTTTCCTCCTCTTTACAGTTTGACCTTTTTGTGACATTTCTTACTTCTCAGGTTGTTGCCTCTAAACACTTTCCCTCCCCCCTCAAAACACCCAGTGACTCTGCCAGCAGTTTTCCATCTACAGTCTTTCCTCATTATCAGTCACCAATCACCCTCCCAGTCATCTCTGCTCATTCCTTATAAATTTTACAACTTTTCGCACCCTCTTTCCCTCCACCACTATCATTTCATTATTCTCAGGGACTTCACCATCCATGTAGGTGATTCATTCTGCCCTGCATCTCTGTGTCATGACCTTCTCAATTCCAGTAATGTTTTTCTCTGCCTCAGTCACCCAGACCTTTCATTATGACATCTATGACTTCATAGAACTCATCACCACCAACATTTTCTTTGCCTCCAAAACAGAGATCTCTAGAATGACACTCCAGAATGATAACTACTTCCTATCTTTCTATCTCCTTACATGTAATACTTCCATTCCATTAATTCTTCAATCCATTGACCCTATCATTAGGTTACAGTCTATCACCCTTTTCATGTTTCCAATTCTCTTATTACCCAAATTAAAGCCCATGCCATCATCATAATTACTCCCTTATAGACTCAATTCCCTCAATGTCTGTTATGGACTGAATGTTTGTCTTCCCCTAAAATGCACATGTTGAAATCTTAACCACCAGTGTGATGATATTAAGAGGTGGGGGCCTTTGGAAGGTGATTTAGTCATGAGGGTGGAGCCCTCATGACCATGATTAGGGCCCTTGTAAAAGAGAACCCAGAATAGCTCTCTTCCTACTATGTGAAGATACAACAAGAAGTCAGAGTTACAACCCAGAAGAGAGGCCTTACCAGACCCAACTATGCTGGTACCCTGGCCTCAGACTTCCAGCTTCCAGAAATGTGAGAAATAAATTTCTGTTGTTTATAAGTCATTCAGTCTATTGTACTCTGTGATAGACTGAACTGACTAAAACAATTTCCTATTCTCTATTTCTCCCTGTAGCCCCTGGAAAAATCAAACCCCAAAATCACCTCTGCCTAGTCCATGGCTGCCTTTGAAGGAAACCTCACAAGTGTGCACACTTATCTCACTTGAAATTTATACTCACAGATCTTCAGTGGGCTTTTGGTACTGCTCAGCAGTTCCACTACATTTCTCCTAATCTCAAAAACCACACCTGCTCTCCTTAAACATTCAAAACCTTTCCACACCCGTCACTCTCAGTTGATGACATCATCTCTCGTTTCATTGAAAAGATATACACAATCAGAAAACCATAACAAACCTATCTAATGGTACTGACTGATTTCCTGTCATAATGGATGAACCGCTCCTGCTTCAATCTAAAACCAAGACCTGCACCAGATTCCATCCCCTATCTCTTCTTCAGTGATACATCTCTCTCCTGCCTCATCATTTTCATCATCATTCCCATCAGTCTGATGTAATATCACCAATCTTTAAAAAAAAAATTTTAATTTCGCTTGACTCCACATACCCTTTCAGTCTCTCGAAATTTCTCTGTCCCCCTTTATAGCAAAACTCTCCCCCAAAAGACACCTTTACTTGCTTTCTTTATTTCCTCATCTCCCATTTTCTTCTTTATCCATTCAAACCAGATTTTGGTCTCCAAAATTCTACTGAAATTGCTCGTATTCAGGTAAGAGCAACTTACCTCCCATCTAGCCAAATACAAGTGTCCATTTCATCAGCATTTGATACAGCTGACCTCTCTCTCCTTGAAATATTTCTTCCTTTAGCATCAAAGTATCCTGTTACAGTATGCTCCAATAGTTCATGGGCAATAACCTATGGTGTGCAAAAATGTAAATTAAAATTTTTTTTCATCTATAACTAAAGTTAGTTTCTATTTGAGTACTTATTCTGCCTAATGACACAAAATATAATCCAGCTGGCTCCATGTAAACTCAAACATTTGAGTGTCCTTTGCTGTTTCCTCCTTAGATGTTTAACCACTAACTGTTGGAGATCTCCAGAGATCCTTAAACTCCTGTGTGCCATGGACCCCTTTAACAGCCTGGTAAAAACTATGGACCTTTTCTTAGGGTGATGTTTTTAAAGGCATAAAATAAAATTTATAGAATTATAATGGGAAAAATCACATCAAAATACAGTTGTCAAAATACCTTAAAAACTATTTTATGATATGTGACATGCTTTTTAATGCATTAAATTATGAGATCAAGTGGAAGGTTCCATAACCATTGCAATCTCAAAGTAGTAATGATGAGTTTCCAGGGAAGCTATATTTTAGGATATCTACAACTGCCATAATATGCTTTAAAAAGGTCTCTGATTTCTATTGGTGACAAAGTCACACGTACTGCAAATATTGCTATGGTTTATAGGCTACATTTATAAAGAAAGGAAATGCTAATTTCAGAGGTTAATGAAAATAAAGATGTATTTTTTACCCAGGTTCACAGACCCCCTGAATTCTATCCACAGACCCCTTAGGGATCCATGGATCCCATATTAAGAATGCCTTATTTAATATTTGCTTGTTAAGTGATCTCATGCAGTCCATGGATTTAAAAACTAGCTATATGCTGATGGGTTCTAAACATAGATCTCTAGCCCCAGCCTCTCTCCTGAGTGCCAGACTTGTGTATGGAACTGTCTACTGGACATCTCTACTTGGATGTCTAATAGATATCTCAAGTATATCATGCCACACACTAAACTCTACATCATTTACCCTTGCAAAGTTCAGCAAATGGCACTACCAGTCACCCAGTTGCTCAGGGAAAAAATCAAAAAGTCATCCTAGATTACTCTTTTCTTTATACTCCTCATGTCCAGTCAACTATCCCTTCAGACTGCATCCCAAATCTGACAACTTTTTTTTAGCATCTCTGCCATTACCATCCTGATCTCAGTTGCCATCACCACTTACCTGTAGGACAAAGATAGTCTGCCAATGAATCTCTGTATCTCCAATTTGTGCCCTTACAGTCTCTTCACCAAATAACATCAAAAATGCCCTTTATAAAAATAAATAGAATCATATGTCTCCCCTCCTAAAAACCCTTAAGTGACTTCCCATCATACAAGAATAAAATCCAAATTCCCAAACAATCATGGCTCACAAGTTTCCACATGATCTCCCATCTTTATGACTTCATCTCCTAGCACTGTCCAGCTTGCTCATGGTGCTGTGGTACACTAGAATATCTTACTGCTTCCCAAGCACAGCAAGCTTGTTTGGACCCAGGCTCTTTGCATGTGCTATCTTCCGGCTTGGAACGCCCTTCCCTGAGATCTTTGCATATCTCACTCCCTTGACTCAGGCCTCTGTTCAAATATTACCTTTTCAGAAGTGTTGTCTATGATGGCCCTCTAAAATAAACCCCCAATTCCCTAGCCCTTTACCCACTTTATCTCCACCACTATTAATACTACTTATATATTGTAGTTTTGACCAATAACATTCTTTGTAAATATTCCATCAATAGAATTTCTATGCAATTAGCACAAGGATTTGATACCAAAATCCCATCCTACTCCAGATATTTAAAATATGTTTAAAAAAGTAAAAATAAAAACATATCTGAGCCTAAAAACAGGAGAGTGAAAAATTCAGGTGCCATAAATGAGAAGAAAATTCATATCCAAAGCCACAGGGCTGAGCAAAAGTGAAACCATGTGGCCTTTGAAAACATGCAGGCCGAAAAGATGCTTTAGGGTTTAGTTATAAAACCAGGAGCCAGGAAAGACACACCATCCCTAAGCAGAGTCCAATAAAACTCAGCCACTACCTGTGGTTACGGTCCAGGCTGTGGGAGGTGGGGGAGTTGCCAGAGAGAGTTTTGAAGCCCTTAGCCATGTTGCACATATATGCAAAGCTAAATGGTACATAAAATCTAAGTATAAACACTTGTATACAAACTAACTTGAAGCCAGCAAATGCAACAGAATTACAGCAGAAACCACAGTGGAACCACCTTAGGGATGCCTGCGCAAATCAGGTCAATCAGAGAGGTCTTGAGTAAAATATTCTTCACCAAAAATGAGCTCATTCATAAAAATAATAAAGCACACAAAGGAAACACACCATCACTAGAGATAATCAGCAAATGGAACAAATGGAGAATTCACCAGGGAAGAACTAGAGCACATAAAACTAAATCTTAAAGGGTCTTTAAAATAAATATGTTTTTAAATGTTTAAAGACATATAGGAAATAATAGAATTTATAAAGTCAGAACAGGACTTTTTGCCCACTCCACAATAGACATTCTAGTTGCTATAACTTTCACCTTTCATTCTGTCCTTATCCTATATCTTGTAGCCCACAAATAATTATCATGAAAGTAATTATTTCTCCATTCTTATGGGGGTATGGTGGGTTATCAACAGAGGAATGGTGAAATTCCATGGAACAGAGGTTTATAATAGCTGTGAGACTGATCTCATCAGATTTTAAGGTTTATGGGTCTACACCTATACTGTCTAGCTCAGTAGAAACCACTACGTGAGAAGAAAGAGAATGTACAACTTCTAAAATATTATTATTTAAAAAAATAAAACGTAGAATAAAACATTTAAATGTTAATAATAACGGCAAGAGACTTCTAAGTTGTGAGACCTAGTTTCATAGCTAATCACAACAGAGGCTGGCATTACAGCACAAAAACTTCAAACAGCTTTTTTTTTAAATTAATTAATTAATTTATTTGTTTGTTTATTTATTTATTAATTTATGGCTGTGTTGGGTCTTCGTTTCTGTGCGAGGGCTTTCTCTACTTGCGGCAAGTGGGGGCCACTCTTCAGCGCGGTGTGCGGGCCTCTCACTATCGTGGCCTCTCTTGTTGTGGAGCACAGGCTCCAGATGCGCAGGCTCAGCAATTGTGGCTCACGGGCCTAGTCGCTCTGCGGCATGTGGGATCTTCCCAGACCAGGGCTCGAACCCGTGTCCCCTGCATTGGCAGGCAGATTCTCAACCACTGCACCACCAGGGAAGCCCCTCAAACAGCTTTTAAATCCAAGGGTGCTGTCCAGTATTCTTCTGGCCTAGGCTGACTCTAATTCTAGATTTGGCTATTCACTATATTAAGCAGTTCTCATCAGAAAACTAACAAAGCCAAACCAGGATCACAGTTTCCAAACTCAATTCAAGAATTACATACACTTGGGCTTCCCTGGTGGCGCAGTGGTTGAGAATCTGCCTGCCAATGCAGGGGACGCGGGTTCGAGCCCTGGTCTGGGAAGATCCCACATGCCGTGGAGCAACTCGGCCCGTGAGCCGCAACTACTGAGCCTGCGCGTCTGGAGCCTGTGCTCGGCAACGAGAGGCCGCGATAGTGAGAGGCCCGCGCACCGCGATGAAGAGTGGCCCCCGCTTGCCACAACTAGAGAAAGCCCTCGCACAGAAACGAAGACCCAACACAGCCATACCATACATACATACATACATACATAAATAAAAAGAATGTAAGCAGACAAGAATAGCATTAAAAAATAAAAAATAATTTAAAAAAAAAAAAAAAAAAGAATTACATACACTAGTTGAGACTACCCACTATGTCATTTTTTTAGGATATCACTTTAAAAGGCCAAAAAGAAATTCTAAAGTTTAAAATTAAAATACTAGAAAATGAAATGGCTATATAGTAAACTAGACATAGCTGAACAAAGACTTAATGGATCAGAATATAGATGTGAGAAAAACCATCCAAAACATGGCACAAAGTGGTGGGACATATTAAAAAAATGTGAAGAAGAAAATTTATATCCTTAGATGCATATTTGTAGAAAACAAGAAAGACTGGGAATTAATGAGTTAAAACTTCTATTAAAGAAGCTGGACAAAGAAAAATAGAGTAAATATAAAGAAAAAGGAAGGAAATAATAAAGATAAAAAACAGAAAATAATGAAGTAGAACACAAAGAAAGCTTAGAGATAATTGACAAAAACAATTGAGCTTTTGGCTATAATCTTCAGACCTTTTATGCCTTTGCTCACTTGTAGTTTTACTTTACCTGTACGTATATCACCATAATCTTGTTTTAAATCTCTTTTTTCTTATATTTTTAGGAGCTTTTGTTTTATGCTTTTGGATGTCATATTTTTGAAAAATAAAGTCATGGATATGGTCACATATCTCTGGGTCCTAGTGCAGTGTTTTCATTGATGAAATTGGGTAATTTGGAATCTCAGATCCTTTCCTGTTATTTAATTCTATTATTGTGCACATTTCTCAATGTTAACAAGAAAGAGCTAAAACCATTTTAACTTCACACATCATCACTGTTTTTAACCAAGCACAAAGTTATGTCTGGGAAATTAGGACATTACCTCCTCTTATTTTTTGTAGGACTACAAATATATACCATGAACACAATTCATTGATGTAGACTTCAGCTTTCTGAAACATGAAGTGAAAAACTGTGGAAATCTTATAGCCAAATGGCCAATTTATTAATTAAGAAGAGCCTGGATTCATCAGTGTTATCAACAGGTGGGAACTTTTATTTTTCAAAATCCCTGTGCATATTGATTGCTAAAAACGAGCATCAATTCTCTACCCTTTCCTGATGCATGCCCTTTTCAATATGTCCTTGCACCAACTCCCATCAAGAGGCAGAGTTTATTTACCCAACCTTTGATTATGAACTTGCTTTGTGATGTGATTTGCTGTAGCCAATAGAATATGCCAAAAATTACATTGTGTGGGTTCCAAGTGTAGGTCTCAAGAGAACCTGCACACTTCCGTTATCTCTTGGACCCCTGCTTCAACTATAAGAATAAACCCAGACTAACCTCCTGGAGGATAAGAGGACACATGGAGCAAAATTGAACTGCCAACTGACTACAGATGCATGGGCACACCCAGACAAAATCACCCAGCTGTCCCATAGACTCAAGAGGAAAATAAATATGCATTATTATACAGTACTAAAGTTTGGTTATTTTTTGTTTTGCAGCATTATAGTGACAATAAATAACTGGAAAATTTTCAAAAACATTTGTTGCACTGAGTGGAAATCCACTTTTCATGAAACTTACTTGTATATTTTTTGTTTCTGTTTTCTTTGCTTTGTTGAAAGGTTCATGCATTTGTATTTAGTTTGTTTGTCTGTGTGGCAGGGGAAATGATTTTTCTTCCTGCTCCCTTAACAGTGTTATGTGAAGACCTAAATTAAAGGACTGTGTTTGCAGGACAGTCACCTCTGTCATCTAAGCTCTCAAACATCTCATGGCTACAAAGGCATACAGAGCTGCCCTCCTTGTTATGCGGACCGACAGAATCAAACATAAACTTGGGGACTCTGCCACCCTCCACACATAAACATGCCTTGCAACAGTAAAAACAGCCTCTTTCAAAAATACTTATATCTCTCAAAAGAACACATATACCACCATCCAAGCTCTGATAGAAGAGCTCAGTCTCAAAGAAATAAAGTGGGAATGGAATCAAGCTGGCTGATCTCATGTGTGATTTCCAAAAATCAGTGAGCATCATGTGACTCATAACAGGTACTGACCACAATTTTAGATGTCATTTACCCTCTGTGAGGCAAATAGTATTTTCCAAGTTGGAAAAAAGAGAAAAATAATGGTACTGAATAGAATTCTCAGAAAAGAAGTTCAAGAATAAAGATTGGACTTCATTCTTGTTTCACAAGCACGTACAAGACCTATCATTTGGATAAACAAACATATTTCTCATTATATTTCTGTAAATATTTTTAAGCAGGATATATATCAAAATGGAAGTAGAATTAGGACTGAAACTAACAACTTAAACCACTTGGCATGCATCTCAGCTAATTGTTCTTAAATTTTTCAAAATTACTGTTGAAAAATGAATACATATAATGTAGAAAATTTAGAAACTATAGCTAAGCAAAAAAGGAAATTAAAATCACCCATAATCCTACCACCTAGATTTATTTTACATAAATCTATGATTTTTTCTAAACTACTATCGTCATAAATATATTGATAGTGAATACATTTTACCAAAATTGAGTAATATTCAATATGCTAATTTTTTCTACTTAACATTATATTTCAAAACCTTTCCATGTGATTAAAAATTCTCTGACAAGGAGACGTAGGAAAAAGTTGCTGCTGCAGGAGGCCTGGTTTTAGGAACACCAGATTGTTATTTGAAAGGAGAAGAAAAAGAAAGGAGACACTGGAATTCCTGTAATAACCAGTATAAACTCCAGGAAGCCAGACATTTTTGACTGCTTTTTACTACTGAAATCCACAGACATAGATAGTTCCTGGTTCAAACAGTGCGGCTCACAGGGTCTTGGTGCTCCGGCCGGGTGTCAGGCCTGAGCCTCTGAAGTGGGACAGCCAAGTTCAGGATACTAGACTACCAGAGACCTCCCAATCCCAGGTAATATCAATCGAAAAGAGCTCTTCCAGAGATCTGCATCTCAATGTTAAGACCCAGCTCTATGAAACAGCCAGCAAGCTTCAGTGCTGGATGCCCCATGCCAAACAAATAGCAAGACAGGAAAACAACCCCACCCATTAGCAGAAAGACTGCCTAAAATCATACTAAGTTCACAGACACCCCAAAACACACCACTGGATACAGCCCTGCCCACTAGAAAGACAAGATCCAGACTCAACCACCAGAACACAAGCACCAGTCCACTCCAACAGGAAGCCTCCACAAGCCACTGAGCAAGGTAAAAACCCACCAAACCAAACTAATGAAGTGGAAATAAGCAGTATACCTGAAAAAGTATTCACAGTAATGATAGTAAAGATAATCCAAAATCTTGGAAATAGGAAGGAGAAAATACAAGAAACATTTAACAAGGACCTAGAAGAACTAAAGAGCAAACAAACAATGAAGAACAACACAATAAATGAAATTAAAAATTCTCTAGAAGGAATCAATAGCAGAATAAATGAGGCAGAGGGTTAGGGACCTGGAAGATAGAATAGGGGAAATAACAACCTCAGAGCAGAATAAAGAAAAAAGAATAAAAAGAATTGAGGACAGTCTCAGAGACATCTGGGACAATATTAAACCTACCAATATTTGAATTATAGGGGTCCCAGAAGAAGAAGAGAAAATATTTGAAGAGATTATAGTTGAAAACTTCCCTAACATGGGAAAGGAAATAGTCAATCAAGTCCAGGAAGTGCAGAGAGGCCCATACAGGATAAATCCAAGGAGAAACATGCCAAAACACATATTAATCAAACTATCAAAAAGTAAATACAAAGATAAAATATTAAAAGCAGTAAGGGAAAGAAGCAAATAACATACAAGGGAATCCCCATAACGTTAACAGCTGATCTTTCTGCAGAAATTCTGCAATCCAGAAGGGAGTGGCAGGACATAACTTAAAGTGATGAAAGGGAAAAACCTACAACCAGGGTGACTCTACCCAGCAAGGATCTCATTCAGATTCGATGGAAAAATTAAAACCTTTACAGACAAGCAAAAGCTAAGAGAATTCAGCACCACCAAACCAGCTTTATAACAAATGCTAAAGGAATTTCTCTAGGCAGGAGACACAAGAGAAGGAAAAGAGCTACAAAAACAGACCCAAAACAATTAAGAAAATGGTAATAGGAACATACATATTGATAATTACCTTAAATGTAAAAGTATTAAATGCTCTAATCAAAAGACATAGAGTGGCTGAATGGATACAAAAACAAGATCTGTATATATACTGTCTACAAGAGACCACTTCAGACCTAGGGACACATACACATGGAAAGTGAGGGGAGGGAAAAAGATATTCCATGCAAATGGAAATAAAAAGAAAGCTGGAGTAGCAATTCTCATATCAGACAAAATAGACCTTGAAATAAGACTATTACAAGAGACAAAAAGGACACTACATTATGATCAAGGGATCAATCCAAGATACAACAATTGTAAATATTTATGCACCCAACATACATAAGGCAAATGCTAACAGCCATAAAAAGGGAAATCAACAGTAATACAATCATAGTAGGGGACTTTAACAACCAATGGACAGGTCATCCAAAATGAAAATAAATAAGGAAACACAGCTTTAAATGACACATTAAACAAGATGGACTTAATTGATATTTATAGGACATTCCACCCAAAAACAACAGAGTACACTTTCTTCTCAAGTGCTCATGGAACATTCTCCAGGATAGATCATAGCTTGGGTCACAAATCAACCCTTGGTAAATTTAAGAAAATTGAAATAGTATCAGGTATCTTTTCCAACCACAACACTATGAGACTAGATATCAATTACAGGAAAAAAAACTGTAAAACATACGAACACATGGAGGCTAAACAATACACTACTATACTATATAACCAGGAGATCACTGAAGAAATCAAAGTGGAAATCTAAAAATACCTAGAAACAAATGACAATGAAAAGACGACAACCCAAAACCTATGGGATGCAGCAAAAGCAGTTGTAAGAGGGAATCTTATAGCAATACAACCCTACATTAAGAAGCAAGCAACATCTCAAATAAACAACCTAACCTTACAAGTAAAGCAATCAGAAAAAGAATAACAGAAAAAACCCAAAGTTAGCAGACGTAAAGAAATCATAAAGATCAAATCAGAAATAAATGAAAAAAAAATGAAGGAAACAATAGCAAAGATCAATAAAACTAAAGGCTGGTTCTTTGAGAAGACAAACAAAATTGATAAACCATTAGCGAGACTCATCAAGAAAAAAAGGGAGAAGACTCAAATCAATAGAATTAGAACTGAAAAAGGAGAAGTAACAACTGACACTGCAGAAATACAAAGGATCATGAGACATTACTACAAGCAACTATATGCCAATAAAATGGACAACCTGGAAGAAATGGACAAATTCTTAGAAAAGCACAACCTTCAGAGACTGAACCGGGAAGAAATAGAAAACATAAACAGACTAATCACAAGCTCTGAAATTGAAACTGTGATTAAAAATCTTCCAACAAACAAAAGCCCAGGACCACATGGCTTCACAGGTAAATTCTATCAAACATTTAGAGAAGAGCTAACACTGAGGGAGGACCTTCAATATGGCAGAGGATTAAGACATGGAGATCACCTTCCTCCCCACAAATGCATCAAAAATGCATCTACATGTGGAACAACTCCTACAGAACATCTCCTGAACACTGGCAGAAGACGTCAGACTTCCTAAAAGTAAAGAAATTCCCTATGTACCTAAGTAGAGTAAAAGAAAAAAGAAAAAAACAGAGACAAAAGAATAGGGACAGGACCTGCACCTCTGGGAGGGAGCTGTGAAGGAGGAAAACTTTCCACACACTGGGAAGTCCCTTCACTGGTGGAAAGAGGGGGTAGGCGGGAGTAAGCTTTGGAGCCACAGAGGAGAGAGCAGCAACAGGGGTGCAGAGGGCAAAGTGGAGAGATTCCCACACAGAGGATCAGTGCCAGCCAGCACTCACCAGCCTGAGAGGCTTCTCTGCTCACCCGCCTGGGTGGGTGGGGACTCGGAACTGAGGCTCAGTCTTTGGAGTTCAGATCCCAGGGAGAGGACTGGGGATGGCTGTGTGAACACATCCTGAAGGGGGCTAGTGCACCACAGCTAACCGGGAGGGAGTCCGGGAAAAATTCTGGAGCTGCTTAAGAGTCAAGAGACAATTGTTACGGGATACACGAGGAGAGGAGATTCAGAGCACTGCCTAAACAAACTTCAGAGACTGGCGTGAGCCATGGCTATCAGCATGGACACCAGAGACGGGCATGAAATGCTAAGGCTGCTGCTGCAGCCACCAAGAAGCCTGTGTGCAAGACAGGTCACTATCCACACCTCCCCTCCCGGCAACCTGTGCAGCCCACCACTGCCAGGGTCCCATGATGCAGGGACAACTCCCCTGGGAGAACACACTGCACGCCTCAGGCTGTTGAAACCTCACGCGGGTCACTGCCACAGCAGGCTCACCCTGCATTCCGTACCCCTCCCTCCCCCTGGCCTGAGTGAGCCAGAGCCCCCCAATCAGTCGCTGCTTTAACTCCCTCCTGTCTGGGTGAAAAACAGACCAAAGTGTTACCTACATGCAGAGGTGGGGCCAGATCAAAAGCTGAACCCCAGAAGCTGTGCAAACAAAGAAGAGAAAGGGAAATTTCTCCATGCAGCCTCAGAAGCAGCGGATTAAATGTCCACAATCAACTTGATGTACCCTGAATCTGTGGAATGCCTGAATAGACAACGAATCATCCCAAAATTGAGGCGGTGGACTTTGGGAGCAACTGTAAACTTGGGGTTTGCTGTAGGCGACTGACTAGTTTCTGATTTTTATGTTTATCTTAGTATAGTTTTTAGCGCTTGTTATCACTGGTGGATTTGTTTATTGGTTTGGTTGTTCTCTTCTTTATTTTTTAGTACTTTTTTATTGTAATTTTTTAAATAACTTTATTTTATTTTATTTATTTTATTTTTCTTTCATTTTTTTCTCCCTTTTCCTCTGAGCCATGTGACTGACAGGGTCTTAGTGCTCCAGCTGGATGTCACCAGCTGGATGTCACCAGAAGCTTGAGCCTCTGATGGGGGAGAGCCGAGTTCAGGGTATTGGACCACGAGAGACCTCCCAGCCCCATGTAATATCAATCAGCAAGAGCTCTCCCAGAGATGTCCATCTCCATAATAAGACCCAGCTCCACTCAACGACCAGCAAGCTACATTACCGGATGCCCCATGCCAAACAACTAGCAAGACAGGAACACAACCCCACTCATTACCAGAGAGGCTGCCTAAAATCATACTAAGTTCACGGACACCCCAAAACACAACCACCAGACACAGTCCTGCCCATCAGAAAGACAAGATCCAGCCTCATCCACCGGGACACAGGTGCCAGTCCCCTCCACCAGGAAGCCGACACAACCCACTGAATCAACCTTACCCACGCAAGGCAGACACCAAAAACAACAGGAACTACAAACGTGCAGTCTGTGAAAAGGGGACCCCAAACACAGTAAGTTAAGCAAAATGAGAAGACAGAGAAATATGTAACAGATTAAGGAGCAAAGTAAAAACTCACTAGACCACACAAATGAAGAAGTAAGAGGTAGTCGACCTGAAAAAGAATTCAGAGTAATGATAATAAAGATGATCCAAAATCTTGGAAATAGAATGGAGAAAATAAAAGAAACATTTAATAACGACCTAGAAAAACAAAAGAGCAAACAAACAATGATGAACAACACAGTAAATGAAATTAAAATTTCTCTAGAAGGAATCAATAGCAGAATAACTGAGGCAGAAGAACGGATAAGTGACCTGGAAGATAAAATAGTAGAAATAACTACTGCAGAGCAGAAAAAGAAAAAAGAATGAAAAGAATTGAGGACAGTCTCATAGACCTCTGGGAAAACATTAATTCCATGAGCACTCAAATTATAGGGGTCCCAGAAGAGGAAGAGAAAAAGAAATGGACTGAGAAAATATTTGAAAAGATTATAGTTGAAAACTTCCCTCATATGGGAAAGGAAATAGTCAGTAAAGTCCAGCAGGCACAGAGAGTCCCATACAGGATAAATCCAAGGAGAAAGAAGCCAAGACACATATTAATCAAACTATCAAAAATTAAATTCAAGGAAAAAATATTAAAAGCAGAAAGGGAAAAGCAACAAATACATACAAGTGAATCCTCATAAAGTTAACAGCTGATTCTTCAGCAGGAACTCTGGAAGACAGAGGGGAGTGTCAGGACATATTAAATATGTCTAGTTGCTTTAGGTGTAAGGTTAGCTTGTTTATTTGAGATTTTTCTTGTTTCTTGATGTAGGATTGTATTGCTATAAAATTCCCTCTTAGAACTGCTTTTGCTGCATCACATAGGTTTTGGTTGGTCATGTTTTCACTGTCATTTGTGTCTCGGTATAAAAGGGAAAAAAACTACAACCAAGATTACTCTACCCAGCATGGATCACATTCAGATTTCATAGAGAAATTAAAACTTTTACAGACAAGCAAAAGCTAAGAGAATTCAGCACCACCAAACCAGCTTTACAACAAATGCTAAAGGAACTTCTCTAGGCAGAAAACACAACAAAAGGAAAAGACTTACAAAAAAAAAAACCCTAAAACAATTAAGAAAATAGTAATAGGGGGAGGAGAGAAGATGGCGGAAGAGTAAGACGCGGAGATCACCTTCCTTCCCACAGATACAGTAGAAATACATCTACACGTGGAACTGCTCCTACAGAACACCCACTGAACGCTGGCAGAAAACGTCAGACCTCCCAAAAGGCAAGAAACTCCCCCCGTACTTGGGTAGGGCAAAAGAAAAAAAAAGAAATAACAGAGACAAAAGAATAGGGACGGCACCTGCACCAGTGGGAGGGAGCTGTGAAGGAGGAAAGATTTCCACGCACTAGGAAGCCCCTTCGCGGGCAGAGACTGCAGGTGGCAGAGGGGGGAAGCTTCGGAGCCACAGAGGAGAGCGCAGCCACAGGGGTGTGGAGGGCAAAGCGGAGAGATTCCCGCACTTCCCGCACGGAGGCTCGGCGCTGACCAGCACTCACCAGCCCGAGAGGCTTGTCTATTCAGCCGCCGGGGTGGGCGGGGCTGGGAGCTGAGGCTCAGGCTTCGGTCGGATCGCAGGGAGAGGACTGGGGTTGGCGGCGTGAACACAGCCTGAAGGGGTTAGTGCACCACAGCTAGCTGGGAGGGAGACCGGGAAAAAGTCTGCAGCTGCCGAAGAGGCAAGAGACTTTTTCTTCCCTGTTTCCTGGTGCGCGAGGAGAGGGGATTCAGAGCGCCACCTAAACGAACTTCAGAGACGGGCGCGAGCCACAGCTAACAGCGCGGATCCCACAGCAACAGGGGCGCAGAGGGAAAAACGGAGAGATTCCCGCACAGAGGCTCGGCGCCGAGCAGCGCTCACCAGCCCGAGAGGCTTGTCTGCTCCCCCGCCGGGGCAGGCGGGGCTGGGAGCGGAGGCTCGGGCTTCGGTCGGATCGCAGGGAGAGGACTGGGGTTGGCGGCGTGAACACAGCCTGAAGGGGTTAGCGCACCACAGCTGGCTGGGAGGGAGTCCGGGAAAAAGTCTGCAGCTGCCGAAGAGGCAAGAGACTTTTTCTTGCCTCTTTGTTTCGCGGCGCGCAAGGAGAGGGGATTCAGAGCGCCGCCTAAACGAACTCCAGAGACTGGCGCGAGCCGCGACTATCAGCGCGGACCCCAGAGACAGGCGTGAGATGCTGGGGCTGCTGCTGCCGCCTCCAAAAAGCCTGTGTGCGAGCACAGGTCACTCTCCACACCGCCCTCTCGGGAGCCTGTGCAGCCCGCCACTGCCAGGGTCCCGTGATCCAGGGACAACTTCCCCGGGAGAACACACTGCGCACCTCAGGCTGGTGCAATGTCACGCCGGCCTCTGACGCCGCAGGCTCACCCCGCCTCCTCCGTACCCCTCCCTCCCCGCGGCCTGGGTGAGCCAGAGCCCCCGAAGCAGCTGCTCCTTTAACCCCGTCCTGTCTGGGCGGGGAACAGACGCCCTCAGGCGACCTACACGCAGAGGCGGGTCCAAATCCAAAGCTGAACCCCAGGAGCTGTGCGAACAGGGAAGAGAAGGGGAAATCTCTCCCAGCAGCCTCAGAAGCAGCGGATTAAAACTCCACAAACAACTTGATGTGCCTGCATCTGTTGAATACCTGTATAGACAACGAATCATCCCAAATTCAGGAGGTGGGCTTTGGGAGCAGGGTATATTAATTTTTCCCCTTTTCCTTTTTTTTTGTGAGTGTATATGTATATGCTTCTGGGGGAGATTTTGTCTGTATAGCTTTGCTTTATAATAGCTTTATTTTACTTCACTATATTATAGCCTCTTTCTTTCTTTTTTTCTTTCTATTTTTTCTCCCTTTTACTCTGAGTCGTGTGGAAGAAAGGCTCTTGGTGCTTCAGCCAGGCATCAGGGCCGTACCTCTGAGGTGGGAGAGCCAACTTCAGGACACTGGTCCACAAGAGACCTCCCAGCTCCACGTAATACCAAACGGCAAAAATCTCTCAGAGATCTCCATCTCAACATCAAGACCCAGCATCACTCAATGACCAGCAAGCTACAGTGCTGAACACCCTATGCCAAACAACTAGCAAGACAGGAACACAGCCCCATCCATTAGCAGAGAGGCTGCCTAAAATCATAATAAGGCCACAGACACCCCAAAATACACCACCAGATGTGGACGTGCCCACCAGAAAGACAAGATCCAGCCTCATCCAACAGAGCTCAGGCACTAGTTCCCTCCACCAGGAAACCTACAAAACCCACTGAACCAACCTTAGCCACTGGGGACAGATACCAAAAACAACGGGAACTACGAACCTGCAACCTGTGATAAGGAGACTCCAAACACAGTAAGATAAGCAAAATGAGACAACAGAAAAACACACAGCAGATGAAGGAGCAGGATCAAAACACACTAGACTTAACAAATGAAGAGGAAATAGGTAGTCTACCTGAAAAAGAATTCAGAATAATGATAGTAAGGATGATCCAAAATCTGGGAAATAGAATAGACAAAATGCAAGAAACATTTAACAAGGACATAGAAGAACTAAAGAGGAACCAAGCAACGATGAAAAACACAATAAACGAAATTAAAAATACTCTAGATGGGATCAATAGCAGAATAATTGAGGCAGAAGAAAGGATAAGTGACCTGGAAGATAAAATGGTGGAAATAACTACTGCAGAGCAGGATAAAGAAAAAAGAATGAAAAGAACTGAGGACAGTCTCAGAGACCTCTGGGACAACATTAAACGCACCAACATTCGAATTATAGGGGTCCCAGAAGAAGAAGAGAAAAAGAAAGGGACTGAGAAAATATTTGAAGAGATTATAGTTGAAAACTTCCCTAATATGGGAAAGGAAATAGTTAATCAAGTCCTGGAAACACAGAGAGTCCCATACAGGATAAACCCAAGGAGAAACACGCCAAGACACATATTAATCAAACTGTCAAAAATTAAATATAAGGAAAATATATTAAAGGCAGCAAGGGAAAAAAAACAAATAACACACAAGGGAATCCCCATAAGGTTAACATCTGATCTTTCAGCAGAAACTCTGCAAGCCAGAAGGGAGTGGCAGGATATACTTAAAGTGATGAAGGAGAAAAACCTACAACCAAGATTACTCTACCCAGCAAGGATCTCATTCAGATTTGATGGAGAAATTAAAACCTTTACAGACAAGCAAAAGCTGAGAGAGTTCAGCACCATCAAACCAGCTTTACAACAAATGCTAAAGGAACTTCTCTAGGAAAGAAACACAAGAGAAGGAAAACACCTACAATAACAAACCCAAAACATTTAAGAAAATGGGAATAGGAACATACATATTGATAATTACCTTGAATGTAAATGGATTAAATGCTCCCACCAAAAGACACAGGCTGGCTGAATGGATACAAAAACAAGACCCATATATATGCTGTCTACAAGAGACCCACTTCAGACCTAGAGACACATGCAGACTGAAAGTGAGGGGATGGAAAAAGATATTCCAAGCAAATGGAAATCAAAAGAAAGCTGGAGTAGCAATTCTCATATCAGACAAAATAGACTTTAAAATAAACACTATTACAAGAGACAAAGAAGGACACTATATAATGATCAAGGGATCGATCCAAGAGGACGGTATAACTAATTGTAAATATTTATGCACCCAACATAGGAGCACCTCAATACATAAGGCAAATACTAACAGCCATAAAAGGGGAAATTGACAGCAACACAATCATAGTAGGGGACTTTAACACCCCACTTTCACCAATGGACAGATCATCCAAAATGAAAATAAATAAGGAAACACAAGCTTTAAATGATACATTAAACAAGATGGACTTAATTGATACTTATAGGACATTCCACCCAAAAACAACAGAATACACATTTTTCTCAAGTGCTCATGGAACATTCTCCAGGATAGATCATATCTTGGGTCACAAATCAAGCCTTGGTAAATTTAAGAAAATTGAAATTGTATCAAGTATCTTTTCTGACCACAATGCTATGAGACTAGATATCAATTACAGGAAAAGATCTGTAAAAAATACAAACACATGGAGGCTACACAATACACTACTTAACAACAAAGTGATCCCTGAAGAAATCAAAGGGGAAATCAAAAAATACCTAGAAACAAATGACAATGGAGATACGACGACCCAAAACCTATGGGACACAGCAAAAGCAGTGCTAAGAGGGAAGCTTATAGCAATACAAGCCTACCTCAAGAAACAGGAAACATCTCGAATAAACAACCTAACCTTGCACCTAAAGCAATTAGAGAAAGAAGAACAAAAAAACCCCAAAGCTAGCAGAAGGAAAGAAATTATAAAGATCAGGTCAAAAATAAATGAAAAAGAAATGAAGGAAACAATAGCAAAAATCAATGAAACTAAAAGCTGGTTCTTTGAGAAGATAAACAAAATTGATAAACCATTAGCCAGACTCATCAAGAGAAAACGGGAGGAGACTCAAATCAATAGAATTAGAAATGAAAAAGGAGAAGTAACCACTGACACTGCAGAAATACAAAAGATAATGAGAGATTACTACAGGTAACTCTATGCCAATAAAATGGACAACCTGGAAGAAATGGACAGATTCTTAGAAATGCACAAACTGCCGAGACTGAACCAGGAAGAAATAGAAAATATGAACAGACCAATCACAAGCACTGAAATTGAAACTGTGATTAAAAACCTTCCAACAAACAAAAGCCCAGGACCAGATGGCCTCACAGGTGAATTCTATCAAACATTTAGAGAAGAGCTAACACCTATCCTTCTCAAACTCTTCCAAAATATTGCAGAGGGAGGAACACTCACAAACTCATTCTACGAGCCCACCATCACCCTGATACCAAAACCAGACAAAGATGTCACAAAGAAAGAAAACTACAGGCCAATATCACTGATGAACATAAATGCAAAAATCCTCAACAAAATACTAGCAAACAGAATCCAACAGCACATTAAAAGGATCATACACCATGATCAAGTGGGGTTTATCCCAGGAATGCAAGGATTCTTCAATATACGCAAATCAATCAATGTGATACACCATATTAACAAATTGAAGGAGAAAAACCATATGATCATCTCAATAGATGCAGAGAAAGCTTTCGACAAAATTCAACACCCATTTATGATAAAAGCCCTGCAGAAAGTAGGCATAGAGGGAACTTTCCTCAACATAATAAAGACCATATATGACAAACCCACAGCCAACATTGTCCTCAATGGTGAAAAACTGAAACCATTTCCACTAAGATCAGGAACAAGACAAGGTTGCCCACTCTCACCACTATTATTCAACATAGTTTTGGAAGTGTTAGCCACAGCAATCAAAGAAGACAAAGAAATAAAAAGAATCCAAATCGGAAAAGAAGAAGTAAAGCTGTCACTATTTGCAGATGACATGATACTATACATAGAGAATCCTAAAGATGCTACCAGAAAACTACTAGAGCTAATCAATGAATTTGGTAAAGTAGCAGGATACAAAATTAATGCACAGAAATCTCTTGCATTTCTATACACTAATGACGAAAAATCTGAAAGTGAAATTAAGAAAACACTCCCGTTTACCATTGCAACAAAAAGAATAAAATATCTAGGAATAAACCTACCTAACGAGACAAAAGACCTGTATGCCGAAAATTATAAGACACTGATGAAAGAAGTTAAAGATGATACAAATAGATGGAGAGATATACAATGTTCCTGGATTGGAAGAATCAACATTGTGAAAATGACTCTACTACCCAAAGCAATCTACAGAGTCAATGCAATCCCTATCAAACTACCACTGGCATTTTTCACAGAACTAGAACAAAAAATTTCACAATTTGTATGGAAACACAAAAGACCCCGAATAGCCAAAGCAATCTTGAGAACGAAAAATGGAGCTGGGGGAATCAGGCTCCCTGACTTCAGACTATATTACAAAGCTTCAGTAATCAAGACAGTTTGGTACTGGCACAAAAACAGAAATATAGATCAATGGAACAGGATAGAAAGCCCAGAGATAAACCCACACACATATGGTCACCTTATCTTTGATAAAGGAGGGAAGCATATACAGTGGAGAAAAGACAGCCTCTTCAATAAGTGGTGCTGGGAAAATTGGACAGGTACATGTAAAAGTATGAAATTAGAACACTCCCTGACACCATGCACAAAAATAAACTCAAAATGGATTAAAGACCTAAGTGTAAGGGCAGACACTATCAAACTCTTAGAGGAAAACATAGGCAGAACACTCTATGACATACATCACAGCAAGATTCTTTTTGACCCAGCTCCCAGAGAAATGGAAATAAGAACACAAATAAACAAATGGGACCTAATGAAGCTTAAAAGCTTTTGCACAGCAAAGGAAACCATAAACAAGACCAAAAGACAACCATCAGAATGGGAGAAAATATTTGCAAATGAAGCAACTGACAAAGGATTAATCTCCAAGATTTACAAGCAGCTCATGCAGCTCAATAACAAAAAAACGAACAACCCAATCCAAAAATGGGCAGAAGACCTAAATAGACATTTCTCCAAAGAAGATATACAGATGGCCTACAGACACATGAAAGAATGCTCAACATCATTAATCATTAGAGAAATGCAAATTCAAAACTACAATGAGATATCATCTCACACCGGTCAGAATGGCCATCATCAAAAAATCTAGAAACAATAAATGCTGGAGAGGGTGTGGAGGAAAGGGAACACTCTTGCACTGTTGGTGGGAATGTAAATTGATACAGCCACTATGGAGAACAGTATGGAGGTTCCTTAAAAAACTACAAATAGAACTACCATACGACCCAGCAATCCCAATACTGGGCATATACCCTGAGAAAACCATAGGTCAAAAAGAGTCATGTACCAAAATGTTCATTGCAGCTCTATTTACAATAGCCAGGACATGGAAGCAACCTAAATGTCCATCGACAGATGAATGGATAAAGAAGATATGGCACATATATACAATGGAATATTACTCAGCCATAAAAAGAAATGAAATGGAGGTATTTGTAATGAGGTGGATGGAGTTAGAGTCTGTCATACAGAGTGAAGTAAGTCAGAAAGAGAAAAACAAATACAGTATGCTAACACATATATACGGAATGTAAGGAAAAAAAAAAAATGGCCATGAAGAACCTAGTGGCAAGACGGGAATAAAGACACAGACCTACTAGAGAATGAACTTGAGGATATGGGGAGGGCGTGGGGTGAGATGTGACAGGGTAAGAGAGTGTCATGGACATATATACACTACCAAATGTAAAATAGATAGCTAGTGGGAAGCAGCCGCATAGCACAGGGAGATCAGTTCGGTGCTTTGTGACCACCTAGAGGGGTGGGATGGGGAGGGTGGGAGGGAGGGAGATGCAAGAGGGAAGAGAAATGGGAATATATTGTATATGTATAACTGATTCACTTTGTTATAAAGCAGAAGCTAACACACCATTGTAAGGCAATTATACTTCATTAAAATGTTTAAAAAAAAAAAAAGAAAATAGTAATAGGAACATACATATTGATAATTACTTTAAATGTGAATGGAATAAATTCTCCAACCGAAAGACATAGACTGGTTGAATGGATACAAAAACAAGGCCTGTATATATTCTGTCTACAAGAGACCCACTTCAGACCTAGGGACACATACACACTGAAAGTGAGGGGATGGAAAAAGATATTCCATGAAAATGGAAATCAAAAGAAAGCTGGAGTAGCAATTATCGTATCAGAAAAAATAGACCTTGAAGTAAGACTATTACAAGAGACAAAGAAGGACACTACATAATGATCAAGGGATCGATCCAAGAAGAAGTTATAACAATTGTAAATATTTATGCACCCAACATAGGAGCACCTAAATACATAAGGCAAAGGCTAACAGCCATAAAAGGGGAAATCAACAGTAATACAATCACAGTAGGGGACTTTAACAACCCACTTTCACCAATGGACAGGTCATCCAAAATGAAAATAAATAAGGAAACACAGCTTTAAATGACACATTAAACAAGATGGACTTAATTGATATTTATAGGACATTCCACCCAAAAACAACAGAGTACACTTTCTTCTCAAGTGCTCATGGAACATTCTCCAGGAGAGATCTTATCGTGGGACACAAATCAAGCCTTGGTAAATTTAAGAAAAGTGAAAGTATATCAAGTATCTTTTCCAACCACAACACTATGAGACAAGATATGAATTACAGGAAAAACACTGTAAAACATACAAACACATGGAGGCTAAACAATACACTACTAAATAACCAGGAGATCACTGAAGAAATCAAAGGAGAAATCTAAAAATACCTAGAAACAAATGACAATGAAAAGATGACAACCCAAAACCTATGGGATGCAGCAAAAGCAGTTCTAAGAGGGAAGTTTATAGCAATACAATACTACATCAAGAAACAAGAAACAGGGGGTTTCCCTGGTGGTGCAGTGGTTGAGAATCTGCCTGCCAATGCAGGGGACACAGGTTCGAGCCCTGCTCTGGGAAGATCCCACATGCCACAGAGCAACTGGGCCCGTGAACCACAATTACTGAACCTGCGCGTCTGGAGCCTGTGCTCCGCAACAAGAGAGGCCACGATAGTGAGAGGCCCGTGCACCACGATAAAGAGTGGCCCCTGCTAGCCACAACTAGAGAAAGCCCTCGCACAGAAATGAAGACCCAACACAGCCATAAATAAATAAAATTAAAAAAAAGAAAAAAGAAAATGCTCCCTATTTAAAAAAAAGAAGAAGAAACAAGAAACATCTCAAATAAACAACCTAACCTTACACCTAAAGGAATTAGAGAATAATAATTAAAAAAAAAAACCCAAGTTAGCAGAAGGAAAGAAATCATAAAAATCAGATCAGAAATAAATGAAAGAGAAATGACGGAAAGAATAGCAAAGATCAATAAAACTAAAAGCCGGTTCTTTGAAAAGATCAAGAAAATTGTTTAATCATTAGCCAGACTCATCAAGAAAAAAAGGGAGAACACTCAAATCCACAGCATTAGAAACGAAAAAGGAGAAGTAACAACTGACACTGCAGAAATACAAAGGATCATGAGACATTACTATAAGCAACTATATGCCAATAAAATGGACAACCTGGAAGAAATAGACAAATTTTTAGAAATGCACAACATTACGAGACTGAACCAGGAAGAAATAGAAAATATGAACAGACCAATCACAAGCACTGAAATTGAAACTGTGATTAAAAATCTTCCAACAAACAAAAGCCCAGGAGAGATGGCTTCACAGGCGAATTCCATCAAACATTTAGAGAAGAGCTAACACCTATCCTTCTCAAACTCTTTCACAATATAACAGAGGGAAGAACACTCCCAAACTCATTCTACGAGGCCACCATCACTCTGATACCAAAACCAGACAAAGATGTCATAAAGAAAGAAAACTACAGGCCAATATCACTGATGCAAAAATCCTCAACAAAATACTAGCAAACAGAATCCAACAGCACATTAAAAGGATCATACACTATGATCAAGCAGGGTTTATCCAAGGAATGCAAGGATTCTTCAGTATATGCAAATCAATCAACGTGATACACCATATTAACAAATTGAAGGAGAAAAACCATATGATCATCTCAATAGATGCAGAAAAAGCTTTTGACAAAATTCAACACCCATTTATGATAAAAACACTCCAGAAAGAAGGCATAGAGGGAACTTTCCTCAACATAATAAAGGCCATATATGACAAACCCACAGCCAACATCATCCTCAATGGTGAAAAAGTGAAACCATTTCCACTAAGATCAGGAACAAGACAGGGTTGCCCACACTCACCACTATTATTCAACATAGTTTTGGAAGTGTTAGCCACAGCAATCAAAGAAGAAAACGAAATAAAAGGAATACAAATCGGAAAAGAAGTAAAGCTGTCACTGTTTGCAGATGACATGATTCTATACATAGAGAATCCTAAAGATGCTACCAGAAAACTACTAGAGATAATCAATGAATTTGGTAAAGTAGTAGGATACAAAATTAATGCACAGAAATCTCTTGCCTTCCTATACACTAATGATGAAAAATCTGAAAGTAAAATTAAGAAAACACTCCCGTTTACCATTGCAACAAAAAGAATAAAATATCTAGGAATAAACTTACCTAAGGAGGCAAAAGACTTCTATGCAGAAAATTATAAGACACTGATGAAAGAAACTGAAGATGATACAAATAGATGGAGAGATATACCATGTTCTTGGATGGGAAGAATCAACATTGTGAAAATGACTATACTACCCAAATCAATCTACATATTCAAAGCAATCCCTATCAAACTACCACTGGCATTTTTCAGAGAACTAGAAAAAAATTTCACAATTTGTATGGAAACACAAAAGATCCTGAATAGCCAAAGCAATCTTGAGAAAGAAAAATGGAGCTGGAGGAATCAGGCTCCCTGACTTCAGACTATACTACAAAGCTACAGTAATCAGGACAGCATGGTACCAGCACAAAAACAGAAATATAGACCAATGGGAAAGGATAGAAAACCCAGAGATAAACCCACGCACATATGGTCACCTTATCTTTGTTAAAGGAGGCAAGAATATACAATGGAGAAAAGACAGCCTCTTCAATAAGTGGTGCTGGGAAAACTGGACAGCTACATGTTAAAGAATGAAATTAGAACACTCCCTAACATCATACACAAAAATAAGCTCAAAATGGATTAAAGACCTAAATGTAAGGCCAGACACCATCAAACTCTTAGAGGAAAACAGAGGCAGAACACTGTATGACATAAATAACAGCAAAATCCTTTTGGACCCAGCTCCTAGAGAAATGGAAATAAAAACAAAAATAAATAAATGGGACCTAATGAAACTTCAAAGCTTTTGCACAGCAAAGGAAACCATAAACAAGACGAAAAGACAACCCTCAGAATGGGAGAAAATATTTGCAAATGAGCAACTGACAAAGGATCAATCTCCAAAACATACAAGCAACTCATGCAGCTCAATATCAAAAAAACAACCAACCCAATCCAAAAATGGGCAAAAGACCTAAATAGACATTTCTCCAAAGAAGATATACAGATTGCCAACAAAAACATGAAAGAATGCTCAACATCATTAATCATTAGAGAAATGCAAATCAAAACTACAATGAGGTATCATCTCACACCGTTCAGAATGGCAAGGTTCACCTCACATCATCATCAAAAAATCTAGAAACAATAAATGCTGGAGAGGGTGTGGAGAAAAGGGAACTCTCTTGCACTGTTGGCGGGAATGTAAATTGATACAGTCACTATGGAGAACAGTATGGAGGTTCCTTAAAAAACTAAAAATCAAACTTCCATACGACCCAACAATCCCACTACTGGGCATATACCCTGAGAAAACCATAATTCAAAAAGAGTCATGTACCAAAATGTTCATTACAGCTCTATTTACAATAGCCAGGACATGGAAGCAACCTAAGTGTCCGTCAAGAGATGAGTGGAAAAAGAAGATGTGGCACATATATACAATGGAATATTACTCAGCCATAAAAAGGAACGAAACTGAGTTATTTGTAGTGAGGTGGATGAACCTAGAGACTGTCATACAGAGTGAAGTAAGTCAGAAAGAGAAAAACAAATACCGTATGCTAACACATATGTATGGAATCTAAAAAAAAAAGAAAGAATGAATGAAAATGGTCAGAAGAACCTAGGGGCAAGACGGGAATAAAGAAGCAGACCTACTAGAGAATGGACTTGAGCATACGGGGAGGGAGAAGGGTAAGCTGGGAAAAAGTGAGAGAGCAGCATGGACATATATATACTACCAAACGTAAAATAGATAGCAAGTGGGAAGCAGCCGCATAGCACAGGGAGATCAGCTTGGTGCTTTGTGACCACCTAGAGGGGTGGGATAGGGAGGGTGGGAGGGAGGGAGATGCAAGAGGGAAGTAATATGGGGACATATGTATATGTATAGCTGATTCACCTTGTCATAAAGCAGAAACTGATACACTATTGTAAAGCAATTATACTCTAATAAAGATGTTAAAAAAAGAAAAAAAAAATCTTCCATCAAACAAAAGCCCAAGAACAAATGGCTTCACAGGTGACTTCTATCAAACATTTAGAGAAGAGTTACACCTATCATTCTCAAACTCTTCCAAAATATAGCAGAGGGAGGAACACTTCCAAACTCATTCTACAAGACCAATATCACCCTGATACCAAAACCAGACAAAGATGTCACAAAAAAAGAAAACTACAGGCCAATATCACTGATGAACATAGATGCAAAAATCCTCAACAAATACTACCAAACAGAATCCTACATAACATTAAAAGGATCACACACCATGATCAAGTAGGTTTATCCCAGGAATGCAAGTATTCTTCCATATACACAAATCAATCAATGTAATACACCATATTAACAAACTGAAGGATAAAACCATATGATCTTCTCAATAGATGCAGAAAAAGCTTTTGACAAAATTCAAAGCCCATTTATGATAAAAACCCACCAAAAAGTAGGCATAGAGGGAAACTACCTCAACATAATAAAGGCCATATATGATAAACCCACAGCCAACTTCATTCTCAATGGTGTAAAACAGAAAACATTTCCAGTAAGATCAGAAATAAGAAAAGTTTGCCCATTCTCACCACTATTGTTCAAACATAGTTTTGGAAATTTTAGCCAGACAATCAGAGAAGAAAAAGAAATAAAAGGAATACAAATCAGAAAAAAAAAAAAGTAAAACTGTCACTGTTTGCAGATGACATGATACTATACATAGAGAATCCTAAAGATGCCACCAGAAAACTACTAGAGCTAATCAATGAATTTGGTAAAGTAGCAGGATACAAAATTAATGCACAGAAATCTCTTGCGTTCCTTTACACTAATGATGAAAAATCTGAAAGAGAAATTAAGGAAACACTCCCATTTTCCATTACAACTAAAAGAATAAAATACCTAGGAATAAACCTACCTAAGGAGATAAAAGACCTGTATGCAGAAAACTATAAGACAATGATGAAAGAAATTAAAGATGGTACAAACAGATGGAAAGATATACCATGTTCTTGGTTTGGAAGAATCAACATTGAGAAAATGACTATACTACTTAAAGTAATCTACAGATTCAATGCAATCCCTATCAAACTACCACTGGCATTTTTCACAGAACTAGAACAAAAAAATTCACAATTTATATGGAAACACAAAAGACCCCAAAAGGCCAAAGCAATCTTGAGAAAGAAAAACAGGGCTGGAGGAATCAGGCTCCCTGACTTCAGACTATACTACAAAACTACAGTAATCAAGACAGTATGGTACTGGCACAAAAACAGAAATATAGATCAATGGAACAGGATAGAAAGCCCAGAGATAAACCCACACACATATGATCACCTTATCTTTGATAAAGGAGGCAAGCATATACAATGGAGAAAAGACAGCCTCTTCCATAAGTGGTGATGGGGAAAATGGACAGCTACATGTAAAATAATGAAATTGCAACACTCCCTAACACCGTATACAAAAATAAACTCATAATGGATTAAAGACCTAAATGTAAGGCCAGACACATAAAACTCTTAGAGGAAAACATAGGCAGAACACTCTATGACATAAATCACAGCAAGATCCTTTTGGACCCACCTCCTAGAGAAATGGAAATAAAATCAAAAATAAATAAATAGGACCTAATGAAACTTAAAAGCTTTTGCACAGCAAAGGAAACCATAAACAAGACCAAAAGACAACCCTCGGAAAGGGAGAAAATATTTGCAAATCAAGCAACTGACAAAGGATTAATCTCCAAATTTACAAGTAGCACATGCAGCTCAATATCAAAAAAACAAACAACCCAATCCAAAAATGGGCAGAAGACCAAAATAGACACTTCTCCAAAGAAGATATACAGATTGCCAACAAACACATGAAACGATGCTCAACATCACTAATCGTTAGAGAAATGTAAATCAAAACTACAATGAGGTATCATCTCACACTGGTCAGAATGGCCATCATCAAAATTTCTATAAACAAAAATGCTGGAGAGGGTGTGGAGTATAGGCAACCCTCTTGCACTGTTGGCAGGAATGTAAATTGATACAGCCACAATGGAGAACAGTATGGAGGTTCCTTAAAAAACTAAAAATAGGACTACCATATGACCCAGCAATGCGACTACTGGGCATATACCATGAGAAAACCATAATTCAAAAAAGAGGTGTACCACAATGTTCATTGCAGCACTATTTACAATAGCCAGGACATGGACACAACTTAAATGTCCATCGACAGATGAATGGATAAAGAAGATGTGGCACATATATACAATGGAATATTACTCCGCCATAAAAGGAAACTAAATTGAGTTATTTGGAGTGAGATGGATGGACTTAGAGACTGTCATACAGAGTGAAGTAAGTCAGAAAGAGAAAAGCAAATACCGTATGCTCACACATATATATGGAATCTAAACCAAAAAAAGGTTCTGAAGCACCTAGGAGCAGGACAGGAATAAAGAAGCAGACATAGAGAATGGACTTGAGGATACGGGATTGGGGATGGTAAGCTGGGACAAAGTGAGAGAGTAGCATTGACATATATGTACTACCAAATGTAAAATAGATAGCTAGTGGGAAGCAGCTGCATAGCACAGGGAGATCAGCTCGGTGCTTTTTGACCACCTAGAATGGTGGGATAGGGAGAGTGGCAGGGAAATGCCTGTGGGAGAGGATATGGGGATATATGTATACATAGAGCTCATTCACTTTGTTATACAGCAGAAACTAACACAACATTGTAAAGCAATTATACTCCAATAAAGATGTTTAAAAATAATTCTCTGACAGATCATTCATTATATGGACATATCATCATTTTTACAACCAATTTCCCATTGTTGAACAGTGATGTCATTTACATTTTGTTCACTATTTCATCACAATGCTGTGATGAACAAGCATTCTTATAGCTGAGCAGTTGAGCACATCTGTGATCCTTTAAATAAATTCCTTGAAGTCATCCCTATTAATATATTTTCACAGCTAGTCTTAACAGCATTGATAAAACAACACTTATCTCCCAGGGTTAGATTATGTTTGTCTTTGACAATCACTTTGGTATTTCCATATTGTTCAAGTATTGCTCTCCTTGGCCCTCTGCCTTTCATGACTTAACCTCCTCTGAGTTGTTTACATTTCAGAAGGGCACTCTACAAATTAAAGAAGCAGGAAAAATTTCCTCTCAGCACCTCTCTTCCTAGTCACAGCAACCTTTCTCCCCCAAAATCCCAAACCTCTTATCAATCCCTCTCTCCCTAACATCCCTAGCAGATTAGAAAGTTAGACTAACTAATTCATACTGTTTTAAATGCCTAGGGAAGTTTAAGGTATTGTCTCTTCAGTGTTGCAGATTTTATAAATGAAAAAAAAAAATCCACTATCCAATAGAAATGTAACTTTCAAGCATCAGAAATAGGCCTATTTAGGAAATTTAGGTAAAAGAGGAACTTCCCTGGTATGCTCAGATTTATGGGTTATGTAGTGTTAAGCAAAAGTGTAAGAGGAAAGTGCAAAACATCAGGTTCAATATGTTCCTTTTGTAGCAAATGTTGTGTGTGTGTGTTGGGGGCAGGGCAGGTGGGGGTGGGTACTTTGCTCTTATAAGCATGAAATAACTTTACAAAGATACACAGGGAGTGAGCAATAGTAGTTGATTTGGGAGAGGAAAACTAGGTGATTGTTAGATAAGAATGAATGAAAATATATTTGAAATCTGAAATATAATGAAATACATTTATATACGTTTCATCATATATACTGAAATGAAATTTAAAATTTTCTGGCCTTAAAAACTCTATACCTTTGAATGCATTATGTATTCCCCCAATTTTTTAATTAAATTAAAAAACAAACATAAATTCATGACATAAATTGCTATTTACTTTGTGAATAGACAAATGCTACAAAGGCTTGAAAGGAATTTTTATGATAAATTATGTCAACCCATTTCCCATGCACCCAAGAGGAAGACAGAAGCCGAGATACTTTGGCCAGAGAGGGTGTCATTTGACTTACAAAAAATGTCATTAAATCAAACTCAGTAGAGAATGGGAATGATTGTTGAAAATAAAAAGAACAAATGGGGTAGAGCCTGTTCTTCTCAAACATGAAGATCATGCACTCTCTCATTCCAGTGATTAAATAAAAACTATTTTCTGTTGTCCTGTCTATAGTAGCAATGCTCCATTTATAGTGGAGTGAAGGGGGGAAAGACGAAATGACAAATTGACATATTATTCTGGCAGATAGCCATCAGTATAAGAGAAAGGAGCATTCAGAAGACCCATTTTCAGCTCCCAAGACCATTTATTTCACACTTCTGTCATCTCTGGTTGCCTTTCCAGCAATCTGTCAACAGTTTCTATCTGCCAAAGACACACATTTAGCATCCAAAAGGAATGATAAGGTACATCCAGCTCCTAACCTATGGAGCTTAGTTTGGCTCAAAAATAAAACCAAGGACAAAAGCTAATCAGACCACTTTTCACATGCACAATTTTCGTATTTTACAAAGCAAGTGACTAGCACATGAAGATATCTGTTGATGTCTTACACATCTCTGTTCACAAGATTTTGGCATTTTATCATTTGTTTATTGACCTCTTACTGAAGAGGTGTACTTGAGACTGAGGATAGAAGGATGGATAAGAAATGGTCCCTGCCACCAAGAAGATTTGGGGCTGATGGAGGAAGACAAAGCAGTAAACTGTCAATTAAAATTTAATATGATTCATGTCCTAATAAAAGTGTGCCCAGGACATTATGGGAACACAAAAGAGGTGGACCTCAGACTAGCAGGGTCAAAAGAAAGCTTTCCAGAAGAGTGAAACTGAACTGGGATTCTAAAGGCAAGCAAGAAGTAGCAGGATGGAGAATTAAAGAAAAAACACCTAGTCTGGATTCTAATATGGGTATTGATTACCTGCTATGATGACCCTGACACTCTTGGCCCTCCCATCCAGGCTTCAGCTCTCCCCTTCTTGGTACTAAATCTCAGGGGCTGGCTCCTGTAGGCTCTGTTTCCCAGACTCTGTCAGTTCCTGAGAGTCAGAACAGAGAAAAGGAGGGCTGAGAACTGGATCAGAGGGGAAATAAGCCCAGAGCTATCACAGCAAGTAAGCAATATCCACAATAGAATCCTTATTGGGTTTTTTCAGAGGGAAGAAGAGACAGGAGATTGAAAGGCAGACAAAGGGAGAAGCCAGAGTCTTTCCTCTCTGCCTTGGACAGTATCTCCAGCACAGTATCCCACTGTGATTCCTGTTTCCACTGAATAGACCCACTTGAGGTTCTAGCTTCTAAGAGGTGATCTCTCCAAGATAACCCTCCCTCCTCCTTCTCCATCTCCCTCTCGCCAAGAGATGGTGAGGTATTCTTGCTGTTGCTAATCTCTGGTGGCTTCATTAACCTCTCTTTGGCTTCACAACTCTTCTATAACCTGTGACCCCAATTCTGTGCTATTACTATTCCTTGTGTCATTAAAGTCCCTCTGTTTTAAATACTCAAGACATTTTCTGGTGAGACCCTGAGAAATGAACTGTCCATCTCCCTACAGAATCTATGCTACTCAAGGACAAAGGTGGCCTTTGAACAGTTTTGCCTCGTGCACCTAAAGAAGACACATCAAAAGACGAAGGGAGAGAGGGTGTGGAGGATGGTATAGAAGGAACAAAGAAATAAGCAATCATTGTTAAGGACACCCCCCATTTCCAGACCAAGAGAACTATAGTCTTTAACAGACACATTTATTTACATGACATCCTGAGCCATCATAAGCATCAATATTCTGCATGACTGAAGCATGATTATAATGAACAGCTGTCCAACAAGATGAGTAACATCTAATTAGCGGTGAGAGGAAGATGTGACCTTGAAAGACCTTGTCAGTTGATGGGCCTTTCTGTGATGTGGACACCTCCTGCCCTATTAAGAAATGGAGGAAAGTCCCAACTACTCTTGGTTGACCAGAACTTAAAGCTAAATCAAGCAGCTGCTAAAATCTGGCCCTTTCCTCATGTTGTATATACTTCCCTAATGTGAAGATAAGCTCATCTGTATCATCCAGGCTCTTGAAGACAAAAATGTACGTTGTTTATCAAGGCAGGCTAGCTGGTCACTGATCAAGTTCAAAAGTCTAGTACTTAATACCCATATTCTGTCCATCTTATTTCCATTCTGCTTCAAGAAGCAGAGGAAGGAATAGCCAAACTAAACTACTGGCAGCGTGCAGCATGAAGTCACATTAGGATATTGACTCTTCTGAAATGCTGGAGTAAAACATAAGGATCATGTTTATCCCACATCAGTTTCCTGTCTACGTTATTTATTTTTAAGCAGTAAACATACTTGAAGGGTAGTGATGTAGCCTCTAGAAGAATTACTAAGAAATCAGACATAATTTCTGTAAATCTTCAGAGGGGTATTGATGTGAAATTTCAGACATGGTGGGTGTGAGCATACTTTTTTTGGGGGGGCTGGTGGCATACTTTTGTGGGTTTGTGAAAATGCATACGAGGTTCCCGTGACAGATCTGTGGTCCTTGTCCAATATTAGCAGAGCAAAATATGAAGATTATTGTTAATTTTTAATAACCATATCTCCAGTTGTTTTAATAGAATGCTTTTTTTGTCTTTTCTTGGTCATAAGCAAGAAGATCACCTGTGTTTTCAGAATCATTAATATTTCTCACAGGAATCATTTTCCTATCTCTACTTTGCCTGGATGATACATCAATGTGCCATGGCATCGTTTGGGGTTTTCACGGAAACTATAAAACACTCTGGTAGTTTGGAAGCCTGCAAGTATTCCTAGAGCCATAAGACTGCTCAGTGCATCTCAAGTCCACTCAACTACCAGCAGAGCATGCATGGGGACCAGCACCCACACCAGGACTGCATTGTCAGTGTGGTTATTGGAAAGGCCACCAAATTCCAGATAGACTGGGAGACATGACTCCATGCCCTGCTGTGACCTTCACCAAACCTTATGTGATTTTACTAGGATTTAGATGTTATTAACTTCAATTCTATCATCTATAACATGGTTCACTCACATAGGTATAAGAAAAGTTAAATACTGAAGATCTCTGAAAAAACTAAGTGTACGTAAGGAAGATAGGATAATTATTCCAAAGTCACCAATTACCATCTATGATGTTGGTCATGTTACTGCACTTCTCTAAGCCTCAGTTTTCTTAGCTCTAAAATTGTGATAATAATATCACATATGCTGTAGATCTACATGAGATTAACTGAAATACTGTGCACAAAGCTCTTTGCTCAGTAAGTGGTATATAGTAAGCCACCCAAAAAAAAAAGAAATGCTAGCGAACATCAACTTCAATAATAATAAAATAATTGGTCCCTATTTCTTGAGCACCTACTATGTACAAACCACTTGGACACATACAAAAGAATGTTGGAAACAGCTCCTAGCCTTGAGAACACACAAATAGTTTAAAAGGATATCATGTGTGCATCAAAGTGTAATAATTTACTACAGTATATTCTGGGTGAGGCAGATGATACAGCAGGAAGAATTTCAGAGCCACCAGGGTGGTCCAGAGGGACCAGAGGGCAACTAAACAGATTTGAAGTCATCAAGCTGGAGCAAGGGGATAGGGCCTTTCTATCTCTATTTCAGTCTTTGGACATAGGTCACCTGGGAAGGGGTGTGGCCTTAGACAAAGCAGCTCTGTTCAGCTGAGCCAATTTCTAAAGAATTCTGACCACTGATGGCTGTATTAAGGCCGTGTTTCCAGCAGCTGCAGGAGTTAAGTGTTTCATCCATGCAGGTGGATCTAAGAGGCTCAGCACAGGGTTCACACACGAGCCCCAGGAATGGTTCAGAACAGCCCTGACTGATTCAGGAGTCCTCCTCACTGGGGTACAACTCTCCCCCCCCCCCAAATCCTTTCAAAGCAGCTCTAATTTGGATAAGTAATGAGGGACCCCCTCAGAACCATCCAGAATACCCAGAGCACCTGAAAGCCTGCTGCACGCAGAAAAGTCCTCACCTTCCCTAGGAGTGAGATAGTCAGAGATAGCTCTGAAAGCTGGTGTGTCCCCAATGCGCTAGTGTAGATCAGCTCTCTGAGGCTGAGGAAATTGTAAAACTTCTGTTCAAATCCCCATATCTGTAGCCCCAAAATGGAAGTTGGGTTCATCACAAGCAAAGTCCCTGAATACCAGTTCACCAAATGAGCAAATTCTCTGAGCTCATCTCTTTTATATACATATAGAGAGAGAGAGAGTTGTATTTGACAAATTTTAATTTTGTCTCCAGGTTGTCATTTTAAAGAATGTTCACTTTGTCTCTGTTCCTTCTCTCCACTACTGTAGCTTGGAGATAAGGGATAAATAGAGACTGTGGACCAAAGACAGGGCAGATAATAGGGTCCTGAAAGATAGCAATCTTTAACATATTCTTGGACATTCTTTTGAATATGTAGAATGTTACAACTATATTTTTCTTATACTTCTTTCCAGTCATCCAGAGATTGGGTTTTGTTCAACTGACTTTCAGCAAATTGGCCTTCCTGCTTCCCCTACAAACTCATGCTGATGGTGAGTCATGGAACCCGAGGAGTAAGAGTCGAAAGGGATGCCAGAATCCTCTCATCCAGTTACACCAACCATGGCATGAGTTTTTGAGCCCCTCCACGGACCGCTTGGTGAGGTCATACGTGAGCTCTTGAGTCCACCCTTCCTATCTCTGAACAGCGAAGACCCTCAGAAGCACACCCTCACCTCTGGAACCTTGCAGGACACGCCCACCACATCTTGACACTGCTCCCTCAAGTGGTGGAAGGCGCTCACATGTGCACCTGAGTCTCCTTTTCCCCTGATTAAAACATCCCACACTCCTCCAAAAAACACATTTTGCATGGTTTTCTGTCCCTTTTCAAATGTTCACCTCTGAATCTTTTCTAGTGTACCAGCATCCTCTTGCAGTGTTGCTCTGTCATATCTTCTTTTTTAACTATGAAAATAACAAATTTTTAAAGATTTTCTTATTATAAAATATATATAAATATATTTTTAAATCTTTTAATGTTTTTCACAAAAAAATTTAGAAAGCACAGATGAAAAAAAAGAAAAGTGTCCATATCTGCAGTGGTCATCTGTGGGTTTTGTCTTCCCAGCACCTCTCCCCCTTTCCTTGTTAGCAACACCCATTTCCGTTCCCATCAGTGTAGGCCAAGTATGGTCATGTGACCCAATCTAGGCCAATCAGACTCTCCTCTCCCAGGATTTTAAATCTTGAAGGGAGACATTTTAGGATTGAAAAATGCTTGGAGCTGATGGACTCCAGCACCAGGGTGCTCTCCTTTGTTTCCAACTACCCATGTCTGGAAGCCTCCTTTGATACTGACCTTCCAATACCCACGTGTTGCACTTTTTCTCAAGTCTGTGACCTGCCCCACAGCTTCCAGGACACTCCATATTTACTTAAGTTACATGGAGTTGTTGTTTGACTGAGATGCAATCCCAACACCCATAGATAATCAGAAGTTAATATTTTGTGGATAACATTCTTGTTTTTTTCTTTGTATGGATTAAAAGAGAGAATAAACAAGTTAGATGAAAAGGAAGGAATACAGGAAGGCAGGTTACATAGAATTTTTTTTCCCCAAAAGTGGGTGGAACAATATAAACTAGTTGATATGTTCCTTTTTTATTGAACAAAATATGGTGACCATCTTATCATGTCTCCCTCTAGAGTCTCCTGTTTTTTGATCATGGCCATAGAGTAAACGTAACCCAGTACTTGATGAATACAAAGACTAAGGTACACTCTCTACTCTCCAAGAGCCCAGAGTTTGATTAAGGAGTTTATTATGCACACAAACAACAATAACAGAAAAGTCCACAAAGAGTTTTCCACCAGTCAAGCCTTTAGGTGCACAGTGCAAGGAGCTCTGTGTTCCACCATAGGTTTTGCTGCTGGAGAGGCAGGATCAGAGTTCTCCCTTCAGGAGGCCAGATCCGGCCATTGCCACGCAGCTTAGCCTAATCAGCCCAACTCTCAGCCCCTCCAGCAGCAGCTGTGTTGTCAGGTCTGGCCCCCCTCTGATCTGTCACCACCGGGGAACGTGGAACTTGCACCTTCTGAGATTCGAGTGTGATGGGAGTGGAGGGAATTGAACTTTGCTCCTTCAGAGGTCCCTGGCCCCCCGGCTATCTCTAGAACAAGGGAGATTTCTGGGAGAATCAAGTCGCACCTTGTCCTGACACTCGACTCACAAAGTGCTAGGGTGCTGGCTCACATCCAATATGGAGAGAAAACTTCATGTCCACACGCAGAAGGGAGGAAGAAGGAGGTGGGACAGTGGGGACAATGGCGAGAACCTTGTGTGAGAAAGTAGCTGGTTATAGGGAAATGTCCTGGAGACACAGCATAGAATCCTCTATGGGACTGTCCTAGGGCCTCCTTATCCCTCCCTTCCTTTCACAGTCCCTGTGCACCCTCTGTGTTACCACCCACCCAGAGCACAACCCTGACACTTGAGGGTATTCAGGGCAGCTGGAACAGGCCAAATCATTCAGTCTCCAAGTCACTTCTTATCTTAAGCTGGAAAAACTCGGGAATCTTCTGCAATCCCCCTATCAAGATGACACTCAATGAATTCCCAGATTCTGTCCACTCACAGGGCCAGAAAAGTGGAAGGATAGGGTTTCTAGAAGTCTTCCAGGTTTAGCTGGATCTAGGGAGTGAATAGCTGGAAGCACCTGACTCTAAGCCAGAGCAGCCTTCCAGCCTCAAACCCTCACTCCAGAAGAGTCACAGAGCTTCAGAAATCCCCAAACTGTCCTGGAGCCCAGGGTGGCCAGCCCGGCCATGAGGCCCCTCACTGGGGTGGAGGGCAGGTTAACTGGGAGGTAGGCAGAACAAGCTTAAAATCTAGCTGAATGATCTTGGGAGAGTTTCTCCACCTGTCTTACTGCCATTTGTAAAATGGGCACAATAATAGTCATCTTATAGGCTTATTTTGATGTTTTAATGAGGTAGAGCATATAAGGCTCTAAGCATATTGCCTGGCATGTAGTAAAAGTTCAATACCTTTCAGCTACTTTTATAACTTTTTTTTCCATGTACAGGCTGACAAAAAGTCCAAAATATGAAGTGAGGAGGCCATTTTCCTAGCTCTGCCTTTTCCAATGCAAATGTCATAAATCAGATCTGACCAATAGAGCTTTTTGTGATGACGAAAGTGTTCTATATCTGCATTGTCCAATACTGTAAAATAATGAGCACTTGACACGTGGTTAGTGTGACTGAGAAACTGAATTTTTTACTTTAGTGCATTTTATTATTTTTTTTAAGAAGACATTTTATTTTTTTTAATTTATTTATTTTATTTTATTTATTTTTGGCTGCGTTGGGTCTTCGTTGCTGCGTGCGGGCTTTCTCTCTAGTTGCGGTGAGGGGGGGCTACTCTTCCTTGCAGTGCACGGGCTTCTCATTGCGGTGGCTTCCCTTGTTGCAGAACATGGGCTCTAGCACGCAGGCTTCAGTAGTTGTGGCTCGCAGATTTCAGTAGTTGTGGCTCGCGGGCTCTAGAGCACAGGTTCAGTAGTCATGGCGCACAGGCTTAGTTGTTCCACGGCATCTGGGGTCTTCCCAGATCAGGGCTCGAACCCGTGTCCCCTGCATTGGCAGGCAGATTCTTAACCACTGCTCCACCAGGGAAGCCCACTGTAGTGCATTTTAATTCATCTAAGTTTCAATAGCCACATGTGGTTAGCAGCGACCTTATAGAACAATGCAGCCCTAAATGACCAAATAAGAGGTGACAAGGCTTTTCAAGTCATAATGATAGGGATTAAATTCCAAATTTAAATTAAAAGAGACAATGAATGGCTTAAGCAACTGATAGATCTTATCCAAGGGCCAGGAAGGATCACAGATGGCACCAGGTGTTGGAAAGACTGTGCAGAGAAAGGAAATGGCAGAGGGACAGTTAGAGCCTCAGTCCCCCCATCCAATCCACAGAGGGCCGGCCTTGCACACAGCTGGCTGGTGCAGGAAAGATGGGGTTTCTGTGCTTCACATGTGGTTAATCTCTTGGGGCCAAGGTGGCTGTTCTTGCTATCAGGCAGATTAACTGTGTATTTATGGCCCTGCCTGGAGAGTCCAAAATAAGCTGTAAACAGTTCTAAACAGCACAGTCAGATCCTGCTGAGGGCCTGCTTTTTCTGTATACAAGAGAGCAACTTGCTGTAAACTGCTAAAAGGGTGGGGGCGGGGGAGGAAACAGAAAGGTCCCCTTCTTCGTGGGATGCAATGCCAGAGTGATAAGGTGAGCAGGTCCCAGGCTTGAGACCAGACGCCCTCTTGGCTCTGCACTTTGGACAAAATGAGAAACCCGAGATGATACAGGGGAAGAGATGATAGCCATCAAGAAGGCAGCTGCCAGCACGAAGGCACTTGGAGCTGCTCCTCTTTTATCAGGAGCAGCTGTAAGTAATGGATCCAGCCTCCAATTTATGTGTCTGCTTGTCTTGCTTTGACTTGGGAAGTAAAAAGTAAACCATAAAAAAAAAAAAAAAAAAAAAACCACTCTGGTGGTACATTGAGGATTTTGCTCCTGAAATAATCTCAAAAATAGCCTCAAGAAGGCTATCATTTGGGTTTCCCCGCATTAAGAAATTGTATAAGACAGTTATTATAATGTCACCTCTGGAAACAAAAAAGAGAACTCTCTTATCTACACAACCATCAGATGCCATTTCAAGCCTAATATAATGGATTCAAATTCCCCTTTTTTATTTGCCTGGAGGAGACAGAGCTGCTTGCCCTAAAAATGTTGTATCTTTGACCAAGAAATTCCAGTTTTAAGAGTTATCTTAAGGAAAAAAGTCAGAGAGATACACACACATCAATGCACACAGGTGTTTATTACAATGGTATTAATAACAAAAGAAACTATGTAAATATCCAAAAATAGGGATTAGTATTGATACAATATAATCTTACACAGCCATTACAAACTTACCGTTCCAGAGATGTTTAGTAGTAGGGAAGAGTACATTTTTATGGTAAAAATGAAAAGAGCATAATGGTTTATTGTGTGGGATCCCAAATTTCTTAGACCCATGGCTTTGGCTGTGGGTATGGCTATTTAGAAAGACACTGAGAAAATATTTCAAAATATTTGTGGAGATAATCTTTGGAGAGTGAAATTATGAATCATCCTTACCTTCCTCTTTTATACTTTTCTGAAGTTAGTATAGCATAAAATCAGAAGCATTCCACAGCTCATAAGCGCCCAGCAGCCAGGAGAATGAAAAGGATCTAAAGTCACTGAGACTGATAATAATAATAGGTCCTTGGGACTTCATGGTCTGACCCAATGAACTTCATTTACAGCCTCCTGGTAAATTTAAAGTCATTCCAGGCTTCCAGAAGAGTTTTCCTCAACATTCACCAATAGATTTTATTTTCCGCACATGTGCTGAAAGAAACAGACTTCCTCCAATGTGTTTATGTGCTGGTTAAGAGGAAAGTATTTCGTCTCATACCATTAGAGTCTTACAGACATTCTTTTTCTATTCCCAATTCTCATTAGTCATAACTGTCCCTCTGCCTTGTTCTGAGATACTTTCCAATTGAGAAATAATGGAGTACATAAATTCCATAAGCCCAGGAATTTTGTCTGTGTTGCTCAATGCTGTAACTCCAGCACTGAAAACAGTGTATGGTACATAGTAGACACTAAATTAATACTGAATCAATGGATGGATGGATGGGAGGATGGCTGGGTGGATGGATGAATGAAATCCAACATGTCAAAACTAAACAAAGTGAGCTAAAATTTTAGGTAAACCACTGAGTCAAATTCTGTACCTTGGAGCCCTAAAAACAAAGTGAGATTTTCCAGTCAAAACATAAATGCCAATCAATAAATGAGCCAAAGGTACACAATATGATCAGACTAAAAATAAGGAACTAAGAAGCCCTAATTTCTTTAATTTAGCAAACCGCCTTAGCACTTTAAGTTAAACAAGCAATAGTACTTAGAGTCTGTAGTCAACAATCCTGCTATTTAAGGCACAGTTTTCTTCTTTCTACTTCATGACCTTTCTGTTGCCTATAATGGCAGATTTTATTTTCCAAAAATGCCCTCAATAATGTCTCCCATTCCACATGCTTTTCTGAAATGTGGCCTTGCCTTTCCCCAACTAGAAGTAGAGTCTATCTCTTAGTCCCCTGGAATCCGAGTGCACTCCAAGACTGCTTTAGCCAGTAGACTATGGAAGTGATGAGTTGCCACGTCTTCACGTCATCTACTGGAGACACCCCGTGGAGAGGCCCTGAGACCACGTGGAAAGAGAGAGGAATCCTGCTGAGTCCAGCCCTCCAAACATCCCTGCCAAGGCACAGGTGTGTGAGCAGAGTCATCTTGGACCTTCCAAGCAAACTCAGCCACTGGCTGGATTCCCCTGAGTTATTCTAGTCAATAACACATGGAGCCAAAGAATCACTCTGCTGTGTCCACCTCAATTCCTGACCTACAAAATCATAAGATATCATAAAAATAAATGTTATTCCACTAAGTTTTGGTGTAGTTTGTTACTTTGTAATAGATAACTGGAACATATCCCTTTAATCACATCACTTCACTTCCACCAAGAGATGGCGTTAATTCATTTAGTCAAAGTGGCAGGATTACTTAATGGAAAAATTAACTTTTTTCTTGTAGCCTTATTAGAGTGAGAAATCAATGTATTTTCTCCTCACAAATCCCTTCACCCCACTCGCAAGAAATAAGAGTGGTGCTGGGGAGTAAACCAAAATTAGCCTCCTGAAAGCATACGGTATCCCTGCCTAGAAAATAAGAGACTTTTGTTTCCACTAAAAGGCAAAGATTCTTTCCCCTCCCTTGAACCTGAGTGGACCTTTGTGTGTCTTTATGCCAGTACCATACCGTTTTGATTATGTAGCTTTGTAATGTTTTGAAATCAGAGGGTGAGGTATCCAGTTTTTTCTTCTTTCTCAAGATTGTTTTGGTTATTTGAGGTCCTTTGTGATTCCATTTGAATTTGAGGATTGTTTTTTCTATTTCTGTAAAAAAAAAAAGTCATTGGGATTTTGATAAAGATTGCATTCAATCTGTAGATCACTATGGGTAGTATGGATATTTTAACAATATTAAGTCTTCCAATCCATGAACATGAGATGTCTTTTCATTTACTTGTGTCTTCATTAGTTTCTTTAAGTATTGCTTTATAGTTTTCAGTGTACAAGCCTTTCACCTTCATAGTTAAGTATATCCCTGTGTATTTTATTGTTTTTGATGCTATTGTAAATGGGATTGTTTTCTTAATTTCCTTTTCAGAAAATTCATTTTTAGTTATTATAAAAATACAACTGATTTTTGTATTTTGATTATGTATCCTGCAATTTTGATGAAATCATTTATTAGTTCTAACAGTATTTTTTTTTCTTTTTAGAATCTTTAGGGTTTCTAAATGTAAGGTAGTGTCATCTGTGAACAGAAATAATTTTACTTCTTTCTTTCCAATTCAAATGCATCTTATTTCTTTTTCTTTCTTAATTGCTCTGGCTGGTACTTCCAGTACTGTGTTGGATAGAAGTGGCAAGAGTGGACATCCTTGTCTTACTCCTGATTTTAGAGGAAAAGCTTTCAGTTTTCCACCATTGAGTATGATGTTAGCTGTGTGCATTTCATATATTGGCCTCTTTATTTTAAATAGTCTGTGACTTCCTTGCTTTGTCCTACTTGTGGACATGTGGAATTATGAAGAGTGGTAGATTTTGATTAATGCTTAAACTCAATTACACTCACAGGATTCAGTTCTTAAGACCTTTCTATCTTTCCAGTTTAGACCTTTTCTCAGTAAATATGAAAGAGAAGCATTCAAATTCCCTTATTCTCTTCTTTAAAAACGTTTTTGAAAAATATGATATTTAAGTTGCCACATTATTTTATAGCCCTATCTTATCACAAATACAGAGCAGGACACATTAAATGAGATTCCACCTAAATTGGCATTGTTTGTCCTGGCACCATTCATTTCCTGGGAGCTGGTATATTTGTTATACAACTCAGAAGACTAGGCTAATTGTTGACCTAACAATAGTGCAGCTGCAAGCTGAAAAAACATTCAGGTCCCCACAGGACAGCTTAAAACAAAAATAGTGTATCACTTGTATCAGGCAAAGTGACTAAATTCAGCCCCATGAGTAAAATCAAGAATTTGACCCACTTTTCTGAGAAAAAAGGGGGGGAAGATTTTCTTTATGCATGGACTATGTCTGCAAGTTTAATGGACAAATATGGTTAATATAATTCCCTGAATACAGCAACACTACTAAACAAAGAAAAAAACTTGTTGATTAATTCTATGGCAAGGAATCATCTTTGTCCACAAACCTCATGACTTAGGATTCACATTACCTAGAAAAGTACTAACCAACCCACATAGCTATTAAGACTTGAAATATGACTGGTATGACTGAGAAACTGTTTTTAATTTATTTCCATTTAATTTACTTAAATTAAAATTTTAAACTTACAATAGACTCAATTATTGGAAAACTTTTAAGTATGCTTAGAATAACTTGGTATGTGAATTTATTGATACATTTTCAACCATAAATTTTTATAAACTCAAACTACAGATCACTTATTTCTGATATAAATTTAGGGCCCAAATTGAAAGGTACTCTAACTGGAAAACTCAGACCAACTTCATAGATTTAGTGTGACAAAGAGAATGTAAAATGTTGGGTTGGCCAAAATGTTCATTGGGGGTTTTCTGTTGCATGTTAACAGAAACAACTGAACGAAATTTTTGGCCAACCCAATATCTTATTAATAATTTTTAACATATATTACATCTTGAAATGATAATATCTGGGACATACTAAAATGAAATATATAGTTGAGATTAATTTTACCTGTTTCTTTTTACTTTTTTAATGTGGCTACTAGAAAAATTTTAATTACATATATGGCTTACATTGTATTTCTATGGTGTAGCCTTGACCTACAGAATTTCCTTAATTCAACAATTCACTTTTGGAAGGGGAGTCAATCAATAAAAAAATTCCAGGACTTATTTTTTATTAACTCTGTATTGTTTAAACAGGTAACAATGGCATTCTTTTATTCAAACTTTTATCTGTTCCTGACATTCTCAAAGTACTGTGTTATTTACTGAAGTGTAGAAATAAAAATCACAGCCCCCGCCCTCCAGGATCTCAGAGTCTAGTGAGGCAATGACCAAGTAAAACAAAAATTGGAACCATGTGATGAATTAAGAAAGGTAAACCCTGGAGGACATAGAAATGTGAAAAAAAAGAATCATTTGACAGGGCCAGCAGAACAAGACATCCCAGAGGTAAGGACAGTTGAACAAGGAATTGTCCATGCTGATTGGTTACTGCCCCCTCCTTTATTGACAGTCTATGCACAGAGCTCATATTATATGCATGTAACACAGCTATGTTTTCTTGATTACTCTTCCCTGAATGAGAACATACTTGAACATACAATTTGTTCAAATATAATGAAGAGGGGATTTCCCTGGTGGCTCAGTGGTTAGGAATCCGCCTGCCAGTGTAGGGTACACGGGTTCAATCCCTGGTTTGGGAAGATCCCACAGGCCATGGAGCAACTAAGCCCATGTGTCACAACTACTGAGCCCGCATGTCATAACTACTGAAGCCCATGCACCTAGAGCCCATGCTCTGCAATAAGAGAAGCCACCACAATGAGAAGCCTGCACACCACAACGAAGAGTAGCCCCCACTCGCCACAACTAGAGAAAGCCTGCATGCAGCAGTGAAGACCCAACAACGAAGACACAATGCAGCCAAAAATAAATAAATAAATAAATTTATTTTTTTAAAAACCACATATATAATGAAGAGAGACAATGGAGCATGCATTGGGCAGCCTGAAGTTTAAATTCAGGTTTGTTGTCTCAGAAACTCAGTGTGTTCTCCCTCTTAGGGAGGTATCTCCCCTTAGTGTTCAGGATACCCTGCTTAAGGAAAAGCAGACCATTCCAGAAAGTAAGAAAGAACAATCAGAGACTATCAACATAATATGAAAAGCACCCAAGAGCCAATCTGAGGAAGTGTCTTCTGACAAAAGATGGAAAAATTTGAGTAACAATAAGGATAGTAACTATAGAAGATTGAAACAAAAATGTTTGAATAAGTGAGTATTTAAAATACTTAACAGACTAATTGGCCACCATTGGAGAAGGCTAAATACAGGAAAAGACAAATAATAATAAAGAAAAAGGTGGCAGACCTTCAAGGTGGTGGAAGAGTAAGATGTGGGGATCACCTTCTTCCCGACAAATACATCAGATACATCTACATGTGGAATAACTCCTACAGAACACCTACTGAATGCTGACAGAAGACCTCAGACCTCCCAAAAGGCAATAAACTCCCCATATACCTGGGTAGGGCAAAAGAAAAAAGAAAAAACAGAGACAAAAGAATAGGGATGGGACCTGCACCAGTGGGAGGGAGCTTTGAAGAAGGAAAAGTTTCCACACAGTAGGAAGCCCCTTCACTGGCAGAGATGGTGGTGGAGGGTGGCAGGGGGAAACTTCGGAGCCATGGAGGAAAGTGCAGCAACAGGGGTGCAGAGGGTAAAGAGGAGAGATTCCCGCACAGATGATGGGTGCTGACCAGAACTCACCAGCTTGAGAGGCTTGCTGCTCACCCCCTGGGAAGGGTGGGGGCTGGGAGCTGAGGCTCCTGCTTAGGAGGTCAGAGCCCAGGGAGAGGACTGGGGTTGGCTGCGTGAACACAGCCTGAAGGGATCTAGTGCACCACAGCTAGCTGAGAGGAGGTCCTGGAAAAAGTCTGGAACTGCCTAAGAGGCAAGAGACCATTGTTTCAGGGTGCGTGAGGAGAGAGGATTCAGAACACCGCCTAAACGAGCTCCAGAGATGGGAGCGAGCCACCGCTATCAGCACAGAAACCAGAAACGGGTATGAGATGCTAAGTTTGCTGCTGCGGCCACCAAGAAGCCTGTGTGCAAGCACAGGTCACTATCCACACCTCCCCTCCCAGAAACCTGTGCAGCCCTCCACTGCCACGGTCCCATGATCCAGGGACAACTTCCCTGGGAGAACACACGGCATGCTTCAGGCTGTTGCAACATCACATTGGCCTCTGCCACCACAGGCTTGCCCCACTTTCCATACCCCTCCCTTCCCCTGGCCTGAGGGAGCCAGAGCCCCCGAATCAGCTGCTCCTATAACCCCGTCCTGGCTGACTGAAGAACAGACACCCTCAGGTGACCTACAAGCAGAGGCAGGGCCAAATCCAAAGCTGAACCCCAGGAGCTGTGCAAACAAAGAAGAGAAAGGGAAATTTCTCCCAGCAGCCTCGGGAGCAGCAGATTAAATATCCACAATCAACTTGATGTATCCTGCATCTGTGGAATACCTGAATAGACAATGAATCATCCCAAAATGGAGGCTGTGGACTTTGGGAGCAACGATATATATATTTTTTTCCTTTTTCTCTTTTTGTGAGTGTGTATGTGTATGCTTCTGTGTGTGATTTTGTCTGTATAGATTTGCTTTTACCATTAGTCATAGGGTTCTGTCAGTCTGTTTTGTTTTTTTTTTTTATTTAGGATAGATTTTAGTGCTTGTTATCATTGGTGGATTTGTTTTTTGCTTTTGTTGCTCTCTTCTTTCTTTTTTTTTTATTATATTTTCATTATTTTTATTTTTAATAATTATTTTTTATTTTAATAACTTTATTTTATTTTTTTAATTATTTTCTCTTTGTTTCTTACTTTTTTCTCTCTTTTCTTCTGAGCTGTGTGGCTGACAGGGTCTTGGTGCTCCAGCCGGGTGTAAGGCCTGTCCCTCTGAGATGGGAGAGCCAAATTCAAGACATTGGTCCATCAGAGACCTCCCAGTTCCGTGTAATATCAAATGGTGAAAGCTCTCCCAGAGATCTCCATCTCAATGCTAAGACCCAGCTCCACTCAACGACCAGCAAGCTACAGTGCTGGACACACTATGCAAAACAACTAGCAAGACGGGAACACAACCCCACCCATTAGAAGTGAGGCTGCCTAAAATCATAATAAGGTCACAGACACCCCAAAACACATCACCAGTTGCTGACCTGTCCACCAGAAAGACAAGATCCAGCCTCATCCACCAGAACACAGGCACTAGTCCCCTCCACCAGGAAGCCTACACAACCCAATGAACCAACCTTAGCCACTGGGGCAGACACCAAAAACAACACGAACTACGAACCTGCAGAAAAGGAGACCCCAAACACAGTAAGTCAAGAAAAATGAGAAGACAGAGAAATATGCAGCAGATGAAGGAACATGGTGAAATCCCACCACACCAAACAAATGAAGAGGAAATAGGGAGTCTACATGAAAAAGAATTCAGAGTAATGATAGTAAAGATGATCCAAAATTTGGAATTGAATGGAAAAAATACAAGAAACGTTTAACAAGGACCTAGAAGAACTAAAGGGCAAACAAACAATGATGAACAACACAATGAATGAAATTCAAATTTCTCTAGAAGGAATCAATAGCAGAACAACTGAGGCAGAAGAACGGAAAAGTGACCTGGAAGATAAAATAGTGGAAATAACTACTGCAGAGCAGAGAAGAGAAAAAACAAGGAAAAGAGTTGAGGACAGCCTCAGAGACCTCTGGGACAACATTAAACACATCAACATTCGAATTATAGGACTCCCAGAAGAAGAAGACAAAAAGAAAGGGACTGAGAAAATATTTGAAGAGATTATAGTTGAAAATTTCTCTAATATGGGAAAGGAAATAGTTAATCAACTCCAGGAAACACAGAGAGTCCCATACAGGATAAATCCAAGAGGAAACATGCCAAGACACATATTAATCAAACTATCAAAAAGTAAATACAAAGATAAAATATTAAAAGCAGCAAGGGAAAAACAACAAATAACATACAAGGGAATCCCCATAAGGTTAACAGCTGATCTTTGAGCAGAAACTCTGCAAGCCAGAAGGGCCTGGCAGGACATATTTAAAGTGATGAAAGGGAAAAACCTACAACCAAGATTACTCTACCCAGCAAGGATCTCATTCAGATTCGATGGAAAAATTAAAACCTTTACAGGCAAGCAAAAGCTAAGAGAATTCAGCACCACCAAACCAGCTTTACAACAAATGCTAAAGGAACTTCTCTAGGCAGGAAACACAAGAGAAGGAAAAGGCCTACAATAACAAACCCAAAACAATTACGAAAATGGTAATAAGAACATACATATCGATAATTACCTTAAATGTAAATGGATTAAATGCTCCAACCAAAAGATGTAGACTGGCTGAATAGATACAAAAACAAGACCCATATATATGCTGTCTACAAGAGACCCACTTCAGACCTAGGGACACATACAGACTGAAAGTGAGGGGATGGAAAAAAATATTCCATGAAAATGGAAATCTAAAGAAAGCTGGAGTAGCAATTCTCATATCAGACAAGATAGACTGTAAAATAAAGACTATTACAAGAGACAAAGAAGGGCACTACATAATGGTCAAGGGATCAATCCAAGAAGAAGATATAACAATTGTAAATATTTATGCACCCACCATAGGAGCACCTCAATAAATAAGGAAAATGCGAACAGCCATAAAAGGGAAATTTACAATAATGCAATAATAGTAGGGGACTTTAACACCACACTTTCACCAGTGGACACACACACAATGAAAAGATGATGACCCAAAACATATGGGATGCAGCAAAAGCAGTTCTATGAAGGAAATTTATAGCAACACAATCCTACCTCAAAAAACAAGAAACATCTCAAATAAACAACCTAACCTTACACATAAAGCAATTAGAGAAAGAATAACCCAAAAACCCCAAAGTTAGCAGAAGGAAAGAAATCATAAACATCAGATCAGTAATAAATGAAAAAGAAATGAGGGAAACGATAACAAAGATCAATAAAACTAAAAGGTGGTTCTTTGAGGAGATTAACAAAATTGATAAACCATTAGTCAGACTCATCAAGAAAAAAAGGGAGAAGACTGAAATCAACAGAAAAAAGGAGAAGTAACAACTGACACTGCAGAAATACAAAGGATCATGAGACATTACTGCAAGCAAATATATGCCAATAAAATGGACAACCTGGAAGAAATGGACAAATTCTTAGAAAAGCACAACCTTCCGAGACTGAACCAGGAAGAAATAGAAAATATAAACAGACAAATCACAAGCACTGAAATTGAAACTGTGAGTAAAAATCTTCCAACAAACAAAAGCCCAGGACAGATGGCTTCACAGGCAAATTCTATCAAACATTTACAGAAGAGCTAAACCTATCCTTCTCAAACACTTCCAAAATATAGCAGAGGGAGGAACACTCGCAAACTCATTCTACGAGGCCACCATCACCCTGATACCAAAACCAGACAAAGATGTCACAAAGAAAAGAAACTACAGGCCAATATCACTGATGAACATAGATGCAAAAATTCTCAAGAAAATACTAGCAAACAGAATCCTACATAACATTAAAAGGATCATACACCATGATCAAGTGGAGTTTATCCCACGAATGCAAGGATTCTTCAATATATGCAAATCAATCAATGTGATAAACCATATTAACAAATTGAAGGATAAAAACCATATGATCATCTCAATGGATGAAGAAAAAGCTTTTGACAAAATTCAACACCCACTTATGGTAAAAACCCTCCAGAAACTGGGCAGAGAGGGAAGTTACCTCAACATAATAAAGGCCATATATGACAAACCCACAGCCAACATCATTCTCAGTGATATAAAACTGAAACCATTTCCTTTAAGATCAGGAATAAGACAAGGTTGTCCACTCTCACCACTATTATTCAACATAGTTTTGGAAGTTTTAGTCACAACAATCATAGAAGAAAAAGAAATAAAAGGAATTCACAACAGAAAAGACGAAGTAAAGGTGTCACTCTTTGCAGATGCCATGATACTATACATAGAGAATCCTAAAGATGCTACCAGAAAATTACTAGAGCTAATCAATGAATTTGCTAAAGTAGCAGGATAGAAAATTAATGCACAGAAATCTCTTGCATTCCTATACACAAATAATGAAAAATCTGAAAGAGAAATTAAGGAAACACTCCCATTTACCACTGCAACAAAAAGAATAAAATACCTAGGAATAAACCTACCTGAGTAGACAAAAGACTTTTATGCAGAAAACTATGACACTGATGAAAGAAATTAAAGACGACACAAACAGATGAAAGGATATACCATGTTCTTGGATTGGAAGAATCAACATTGAGAAATAGACTATACTACTTAAAGTAATCTATAGATTCAATGCAATCTCTATCAAACTACCAATGGCATTTTTCACAGAACTAGAACAAAAAATTTCACAATTGTGGAATTTGTATGGAAACACAAAAGACCCCAAAAGGCCAAAGCAAACTTGAGAAAGAAAAACACAGCTGGAGGAATCAGGCTCCCTTACTTCAGACTATACTACAAAGCTACAGTAATCAAAACAGTATGGTACTGGCACAAAAACAGAAATATAAATCAATGGAACAGAATAGAAAGCTCAGAGATAAACCCACGCACATATGGTCACCTTATCTTTGATAAAGGAGGCAAGAATATACAATGGAGAAAAGACAGCCTCTTGAATAAGCAGTGCTGGGAAAAATGGACAGCTACATGTAAAAGAATGAAATTACAATACTCTCTAATACCGTATACAAAAATAAACTCAAAATGGATTAAAGACCTAAGTGTAAGGCCAGACACTATAAAACTCTTAGCGGAAAACATAGGCAGAACACTCTATGACATACATCACAGCAAGATCCTCTTTGACCCACCTCCTAGAGAAATGGAAATAAAAACAAAAATAAACAAATGGGACCTAATGAAACTTAAAAGCTTCTGCACAGCAAAGGAAACCATAAACAAGATGAAAAGACAACCCTAAGAATGGGAGAAAATATCTGCTAATGAAGCAACTGGTAAAGGATTAATCACCAAATTATACAAGCAGCACATGCAGCTCAATATCAAAAAAACAAACAACCCAATCCAAAAATGGGCAGAAGACCAAAATAGACATTCCTCCAAAGAAGATATACAGATTGCCAACAAACACATGAAATGATGCTCAACATCACTAATCATTAGAGAAATGTAAAACAAAACTACAATGAGGTATCACCTCACACCAGTCAGAATGGCCATCATCAAAAATCTACAAACAAAAAATGCTGGAGAGGGTGTGGAGAAAAGGGTACCCTCTTGCACTGTTGGTGGGAATGTAAATTGATACAGCCACTATGGAGAACAGTATGGAGGTTCCTTTAAAAACTAAAAATAGAACTACCATACTACCCAGCAATCCCACTACTGGGCATATACCCTGAGAAAACCATAATTCAAAAAGAGTCATGTACCACAATGTTCATTGCAGCTTTATTTACAATAGCCAGGACATGGAAGCAACCTAAGTGTCCAGTGACAGATGAATGGAGGAAGAAGATGTGGCCCATGTATACAATGGAATATTACCCAGCCATAAAAAGAAACAAAATTGAGTTATTTGTAGTGAGGTGGATGGACCAGGAGACTGTTATACAGAGTGAAGTATGTCAGAAAGAGAAAAACAAATACCTTATGCTAACACATATATATGGAATTTAAAGAAAAGAAAAAGAAAATGTTTCTGAAGAACCCAAGGACAGGACAGGAATAAATATGCAGATGCAGAAAATGGACTTGAGGACACGTGGAGGGGGAAGGGTAAGCTGGGAATAAGTGAGAGAGTGACATGGACTTATATACACTACCAAATGTAAAATAGATAGCTAGTGGGAAGCAGCCGCATAGCACAGGGAGATCAGCTCAGTGCTTTGTGACCACCTAGAGGGGTGGGATAGGGAGGGTGGGAGGGAGAGGCAAGAGGGAAGATATATGGGGATATATTTATATGTATAGCTGATTCACTTTTTTATAAAGCAGAAACTAACACACCACTGTAAAGCAATTATACTCCAATAACGATGTTAAAAATAAATAAATAAATAAATAAATATAAATAAATAAAGGAAAGAAACAAGTACTTACGCTGCCTTTCCTATATGAACTGTAGCAGCAAATATCCAAATAGCAGCTGTGGATCAATTCCAGCTAACTAATGAAAAATGAATGATACAATATTATTGTTTTGGCAGCCCCAATAAATTAATGGTCATTAAGCATCACTGGCAGCCAATATCACAAAAGAAGAGACAACCAGTTATTTTGTGCCACCTGAGAGAACCATCACTTCCCATGATATGTCATGACAAAAAAAATCAAACTAGTGTTAATTAAGCCTGTAGACATAACTATCAGTTTTAGGAAATACAAGGACATAAGAACCTGATAAACCACACCATGGGATCCAGTCAACACAATCCAGATAGGAACTCCACAAGACAATGTTTTCTTCTCTAAATAAATTTTAAGGAAAAAAAAAAAGAGAGACACGAGAAAGAGAAACTTTCAGATTAAAAGAAATTTGTGACATTTGGGCAAATCACAATGGCCCTTATTTTTAAATCTTGTCTCCAAAAACTATAAAAATAATTATGAGAATATTGCATATTGGATATTTAATGATAGGAAGAAATTTTGTTAGTTTTTAAGTATTGTGGACTTTTTAAAATCCTTTAGAGATACCAAAATACTTCTACATGAAAAGATTTGATGTCTGGGGTTTGCTTCAAAATAATATGGGAGAAATGAGTAAGGATATAGATAAAACAAGATTAGCCATGAGTTGATCATTGTTCAAGCTGGATGGTATTTACATAGAGGTTCATTGTACTATCCTCTCTACTTTTGTCTGTGTTGGAAATTTCCCATTAAGCAGTTATTTTTTGTTTGTTTGTTTGTCTGTTTAAATTTTCACTATGTCTTACTACTGGCTGAGAACGAGGCATGAATTCTCCACGGGACTGCATCCTCCTGATCCAAAAGGACACCAACAAATTATTTTGTTGCTTTCAGTACAAAAAAAAGATGCTTAATTTTTAAGTCATTTTCTTATATCCTCAATGTTAAAAATTGTTGCATGGGGACTTCCCTGGTGATCCAGTGGTAAAGACTCTGCTTTACAATTCAGGGGACATGGGCTCGACCCCTGGTCAGGGAACTAAGATCCCACATGCTGTGGAGCAACTAAGCCCGTGCGCCACAACTACTGAGCTTGCGCGCCTCAACTAGAAAGCCTGCGTGCCACAACTACAGAGGCCATGAGCCCTGGAGCCTGCATGCCACAACTAGAGAAGAGAAAACCAGCATATCACAACTAGCGAGAGGCTCGTGCACTGCAACAAAAGATCCCAGATGCCTCAACAAAGATCCCGCATGCTGCAGCTAAGACCTGACACAGCCAAAAATAAATTAAATAAATAAACAATAAATAAATCTTTTTAAAAAATGGTTGCATGACAGCCCACCAATTAAAAACAATGTAATCAAAATAGTAGACATTTGCAAGTGTGCTCCCTGCAAAATGACCAACAATTAAACAAAATAAGAAAAAAGAAACTGAACTCCAAAGTTTTTCTGTGTAGATGAACATAGCTGAAGAAAAAACACCTAACTGGTTGGTCTCATTTTAAGTTCATGACCACAGATGTCAATTGGGCTCTTGTCGGCATGTTGTCTACAATCAAGTCATGCATATCTGATTCATTTGCTAACCCCTCTCCTGTATGCCTCTTAAGGGTTGTATTGTGTCCCCCCAAAAAGATATTTTGAAATTCTAACAGCCAATACCTCAAAATATGACCTTTTTTGGAAATAAGGTCTTCACAGAGGTAATCAAGTTAAAATGAGGTAGTTAGGGTAAGCTATTATCTAGTTTGACTGGTGTCCTTGTAAAAAGGGGAAATTTGGACATAGGGAACAGGCATGCACACAGGGAGATCAAGGCAGAGAGTGTAGTTGCCAGTCAACCACCAGAAACTAGGAGAGAGGCACAGAACAGATGCCCCCTCACAACCCTCAGAAGGACCCAACCCTGCCAACATCTTGATTTTGGGCTTCTAGTCTCCAGAACTGTGAGACAGTAAATTTTTGCTGTTTACATCATTTAGTTTGTGGTATTTTGTTATGGCAGCAGTAGGAAACTAATACAAAGCGTATTTCACAGCCTCTCCTCTGTCCTCACACTCCCAGTGCCTCCTACCCATCTTCATTCTGTTTGACTTTGCTTCCTTCTTCACTGAGAAATTGCAGTCATCAGAAGAGAACTTCTGCAGACTGCCGCCACCAAGCCACCAAATGGCCATCATATCTTGTTCCATAGCTTTGCTTTCTGACGGATAGTACTGATAAACTACTTGGGCTCCTATCTTCAGCCAATCCCTCATTTTGCTCACGAAATCCCATCTACCAGAGATGATTTACAAAATCTAAAGGCAGAAACGAGACAAACGTAAATCAACCTGGTACTCTCAAGAGCCCCATTTTATAGATACAGATATGAGGGCTTCGTTTCTCAGTATAACTTAGCTATGAAGTGGCAGAACCAGTACTGAAACTCACATATGCTTAATACCAAAAATGTATGCTTTTCTCTAAGAATGATCCTCAGACCACATGCAACAGAATCACCTGGGATGCTTTTTTTTAATGCATCCAGAACGAAAGAGAGAAAGAGACTGACAGACACAGGCTTGTGTGAAATGCCCCAGATCTTACAAGACAAGGAAAGAAAGAGTTTAAAGTGAAGGAGGTTGAAGAGTGTGTTAGCCAGCATGTGAGAAAAACTTCCTGAAACAGAATTAAGGCATGGACAGACACAGAGAGAGAGAGAGAGAGAGAGAGAGAGAGAGAGAGTGGATCTTAGCACAGGTGCAGCTCCCATGGGAGGATCAAAGAAGTAATAAGGATAAGGTATGGGAACCTTATGGTGACAGAGTCAGAGCCCATAACTGTTTAGCAGCTGTGTCTATGGTGGGGAAGGCTTAGGAAGAGAGGTGCTTACAGATGGCATTGATGTGTGTAAACATTTATAACTTGTGTTGAATGTAAAGGAGGAGGGTGTTTGGCATTGACACTGCCCACTTTTATCTATAGCCGTCTTTGCCCTTAGATTTGTAAAGTGTCTCTGACATGAATGGAGAATTGTGCTCTAGTCAAACATTTAGATTAGAGTAAAATCACTACACAATTGGTTAATCTATTTTAAGTAATCAATTGTAATTAAATATATATAATACTAACCATGTCTAAACTGAAAGTAACTTAATCCATTTTTGTTCATCTTATGTGTTTCTGCAATCATCAACAGTATCACTATTTATCAGCACATAAAGTACATAAAGTGGGTCTTCAACATATGCTTGTTGAATAAATGGAAACAAAACAAGGGTTTCCTACTTAAATGCAGGAACTCCATAGGAGGAAAAATTAGCATACTATGGGCCAAAACAGAAAATCATATAGTAACAGAACTAGAAGAGAGAATAACAAAGAAAGAAAATATTTAATCTTGTATATGACATGTACATATTGTGAATAAACAAAACTTCAATATAGATAAATTAGAAAATAAAAAGAGAAAATAACTCCATATGGGTTTTAACAAGGGAATTAAGCCTGGTACCTATTAGGGTTACTGATCATCAGACTACTGGTAGGAGAGTTTAAGCATAAGAGGATGGAGGGTTAGGGGTGGTTACAATCTGAAACAGGAACTAAAGACACAAACTAAGCCAAAGTTGGCCAGCTCTGCAGTGAGGAGGGATCTGTGGGTCTTCTCCCAGTGATCAAAAACAAAGATTTTTTTTTTTTTTTTTTACTTTCTAATTGTAGTTTAAAAAACTAACATAAAATTTACTAATTAACCATTTCTAAGTTCAGTAGTATTCAGTATATTAATATTTTTGTGCAACCAATCTCCAGAACTTTTTCATCTTGCAAAATTGAAGCTCTATACCCATTAAATAACAACTCATTTTCTGCTTCCTATGTTCCCCTGGAAACCACCATTCTTCCTGTTTCTATGAATTTGTCTACTCTAGATACTCCATATAAATGGAATCATACACTATTTGTCTTTTTGTGTCTCACTTATTTCACTTAGCCAGATGTCCTTCAGGTCCATCCATGCTGTAACATGTGTCAGAATTTCCTTCCTTATGAAGTCTGAAAAATATTCCATTGTATGTGTATACCGCATTTTGTTTATCCATTCATCCACTGATGGGCACATAGGTTGCTTCCACTTTTTTTTTCTCCTAATGTTTCCTTGAGAGCTTTGGTTGTGGTTACTTTGACCTGTTCCAATTTGTCATTTAGGTTACTGCTAGATGCAGCCCGGAGTCTGGAAATATGCTTATACATGAGATGAATTGACTACAACCTCTCATTCATAGATCTTTAACTTCTGATCTGGTTTCAAATATGGGTGAGCTTTATGTCATGTAAATAGAAGGTAGCTATATAATTGGTGGCACAAACATGGTTTAGAATTTCTTACATCATCAGCCAGAGTCCTACCCTCTTAACCTGAAGCTTGAGAATAGATAAGCCACACTTGTGGTTCAGTCAGAGGATTCCTGTTGGACCTTTTCAGATTGTGTTATATCAGCCAAGTGACCATCTCTGAGCCTCAATTTCCTCAGCAATAGAACAGGGACACTGGATGAGCTCCAGGATCACCGGCAACCTCTCTCTTTATAAAGCAGGCTCACTGGGTTGTTTTGAAACGGAAGTTAGTAATAATGTTAGTAGTGGCATGTATCAGTCAGCTGTTACTATGTGACAACCAACCACAAAGTCTAATAAAATAGTTGTGAAGTGAAAGTTGGTAGTAATTGTAGTGTATTATATAAAAGTCAGCTGTTGCTATGTAACAAAAAAACACAAAATCTCAATGGCATATAATAGTCATTTATTTCTTGCCCATGCATCTGGCCATTGGCTTGGGTTTGGCTGATCTAGGCTGGGCTCAACTAGGCTTGGCTTCAGGCCAAAGTTTTTTTAGATCTACTCCATGTTTCTCATCCTCTTGGGACCAACAGTTTATGGGGTAGGGAGATAGAGATTTTTTTTTTTTAAACATCTTTATTGGAGTATAATTGCTTTACAATGGTGTGTTAGTTTCTGCTTTATAACAAAGTGAATCAGTTATACATATACATATGTTCCCATATCTCTTCCCTCTTGCATCTCCCTCTCTCCCACCCTCCCTATCCCACCCCTCTAGGTGGTCACAAAGCACAGAGCTAATCTCCCTGTGCTATGTGGTTGCTTCCCACTAGCTATCTATTTTGCATTTGGTAGTGTATATATGTCCATGCCAATCTCTCACCTTGTCACATCTTACCCCACCCCATCCCCATATCCTCAAGTCCATTCTCTAGTAGGTCTGTGTCTTTATTCCCATCTTGCCACTAGGTTCTTCATTACCTTTTTTTTTTTTCCTTAGATTCCATATATATGTGTTAGCATACTGTATTTGTTTTTCTCTTTCTGACTTACTTCACAATGTATGACAGACTCTAACTCCATCCACCTCACTACAAATACCTCCATTTCATTTCTTTTTATGGCTGAATAATATTCCATTGTATATATGTGCCACATCTTCTTTATCCATTCATCCGATGATGGACACTTAGGTTGCTTCCATGTCCTAGCTATTGTAAATACAGCTGCAATGAACATTTTGGTACATGACTCTTTTTGACCTATGGTTTTCTCAGGGTATATGCCCAGTAGTGGGATTGCTGGGTCGTATGGTAGTTCTATTTTTAGTTTTTTAAGGAACCTCCATACTGTTCTCCATAGTGGCTGTATCAATTTACATTCCCACCAACAGTGCAAGAGGGTTCCCTTTTCTCCACACCCTCTCCAGCATTTATTGTTTCTAGATTTTTTGATGATGGCCATTCTGACCGGTGTGAGATGATATCTCACTGTAGTTTTGATTTGCATTTCTCTAATGATTAATGATGTTGAGCATCATTTCATGTGTTTGTTGGCACTCTGTATATCTTCTTTGGAGAAATGTCTATTTAGGTCTTCTGCCCATTTTTGTATTGGGTTGTTTGTTTTTCTGTTATTGAGCTGCATGAGCTGCTTGTAAATCTTGGAGATTAATCCTTTGTCAGTTGCTTCATTTGCAAATGTTTTCTCCCATTCTGAGGGTTGTCTTTTGGTCTTATTTATGGTTTCCTTTGCTGTGCAAAAGCTTTTAAGTTTCATTAGGTCCCATTTGTTTATTTGTGTTCTTATTTCCATTTCTCTAGGAGCTGGGTCAAAAAGGATCTTGCTGTGATTTATGTCATAGAGTGTTCTGCCTATGTTTTCCTCTAAGAGTTTGATAGTGTCTGGCCTTACACTTAGGTCTTTAATCCATTTTGACTTTATTTTTGTGTATGGTGTCAGGGAGTGTTCTAATTTCATACTTTTACATGTACCTGTCCAGTTTTCCCAGCACCACTTATTGAAGAGGCTGACTTTTCTCCACTGTATATGCTTGCCTCCTTTATCAAAGATAAGGTGACCATATGTGTGTGGGTTTATCTCTGGGCTTTCTATCCTGTTCCATTGATCTATATTTCTGTTTTTGTGCCAGTACCAAACTGTCTTGATTACTGTAGCTTTGTAATATAGTCTGAAGTCAGGGAGCCTGATTCCTCCAGATCCATTTTTCGTTCTCAAGATTGCTTTGGCTATTCGGGGTCTTTTGTGTTTCCATACAAATAGTGAAATTTTTTGTCTAGTTCTGTGAAAAATGCCAGTGGTAGTTTGATAGGGATTGCATTGAATCTGTAGATTGCTTTGGGTAGTAGAGTCATTTTCACAATGTTGATTCTTCCAATCCAAGAACATGGTATATCTCTCCATCTATTTGTATCATCTTTAATTTCTTTCATCAGTGTCTTATAATTTTCTACATACAGGTCTTTTGTCTCGTTAGGTAGGTTTATTCCTAGATATTTTATTCTTTTTGTTGCAGTGGTAAACGGGAGTGTTTTCCTAATTTCATTTTCAGATTTTTCATCATTAGTGTATAGGAATGCAACAGATTTCTGTGCATTAATTTTGTATCCTGCTACTTTACCAAGTTCATTGATTAGCTCTAGAAGTTTTCTGGTAGCATCTTTAGGATTCTCTATGTATAGCATCATGTCATCTGCAAACAGTGACAGCTTTACTTCTTCTTTTCTGATTTGGATTCCTTTTATTTCTTTTTCTTCTCTGATTGCTGTGGCTAACACTTCCAAAACTATGTTGAATAATAATGGTGAGAGTGGGCAACCTTGTCTTGTTTCTCATCTTAGTGGAAATGGTTTCAGTTTTTCACCATTGAGGACAATGTTGGCTGTGGGTTTGTCATATATGGCCTTTATTATGTTGAGGAAAGTTCCCTCTATGCCTACTTTCTGCAGGGCTTTTATCATAAATGGGTGTTGAATTTTATCGAAAGCTTTCTCTGCATCTATTGAGATGATCATATGGTTTTTCTCCTTCAATTTGTTAATATGATGTATCACGTTGGTTGATTAGCGTATATTGAAGAATCCTTGCATTCCTGGAATAAACCCCACTTGATCATGGTGTATGATCCTTTTAATGTGCTGTTGGATTCTGTTTGCTAGTAATTTGTTGAGGATTTTTGCATCTATGTTCATCAGTGATATTGGCCTATAGTTTTCTTTCTTTGTGACATCTTTGTCTGGTTTTGGTATCAGGGTGATGGTGGCCTCACAAAATGTGTTTGGGAGTGTTCCTCCCTCTGCAATATTTTGGAAGAGTTTGAGAAGGATAGGTGTTAGCTCTTCTCTAAATGTTTGATAGAATTCACCTGTGAAGCCATCTGGTCCTGGGCTTTTGTTTGTTGGAAGATTTTTAATCACAGTTTCAATTTCAGTGGTTGTGATTGGTCTGTTCCTATTTTCTATTTCTTCCTGGTTCAGTCTCGGCAGGTTCAGCTTTTCTAAGAATTTGTCCATTTCTTCCAGGTTGTCCATTTTATTGGCATAGAGTTGCTAGTAGTAATCTCTCATGATCGTTTGTATTTCTGCAGTGTCAGGGGTTACTTCTCCTTTTTCATTTCTAATTCTATTCATTTGAGTTTTCTCCTTTTTTCTCTTGATGAGTCTGGCTAATGGTTTATCAATTTTGTTTATCTTCTCAAAGAACCAGCTTTTAGTTTTATTGATCTTTGTTATTGTCTCCTTCATTTCTTTTTCACTTATTTCTGATCTGGTCTTTATGATTTCTTTCCTTCTGCTAGCTTTGGGGTTTTTTGGTTCTTCTTTCTCTAATTGCTTTAGGTGCAAGGTTAGGTTGTTTATTCGAGATGTTTCCTGTTTCTTGAGGTAGGCTTGTATTGCTATAAACTTCCCTCTTAGAACTGCTTTTGCTGCATTCCATAGGTTTTGAGTCATCGTGTCTCCACTGTCATTTGTTTCTAGGTATTTTTTGATTTCCCCTTTGCTTTCTTCAGGGATCACTTCGTTATTAAGTAGTGTATTGCGTAGCCTCCATGTGTTTGTATTTTTTACAGATCTTTTCCTGTAATTCATATCTAGTCTTATAGCGTTGTGGTCAGAAAAGATACTTGATACGATTTCAATTTTCTTAAATTTACCAAGGCTTGATTTGTGACCCAAGATATGATCTATCATGGAGAATGTTCCATGAGCACTTGAGCAAATTGTGTATTCTGTTGTTTTTGGGTGGAATGTCCTATAAATATCAATTAAGTCCATCTTGATTAATGTATCATTTAAAGCTTGTGTTTCCTTATTTATTTTCATTTTGGATGATCTGTCCATTGGTGAAAGTGGGGTGTTAATGTCCCCTACTATGATTATTATTGTCAATTTTCCCCTTTAAGGCTGTTAGTATTTGCCTTATGTATTGAGGTGCTCCTGTGTTGGGTGCATAAATATTTACAATTGTTATACCTTCCTCTTGGATCGATCCCTTGATCATTATATAGTGTCCTTCTTTGTCTCTTGTAATAGTCTTTATTTTAAAGTCTATTTTGTCTGATATGAGAATTGCTATTCCAGCTTTCTTTGATTTCCATTTGCATGGAATATCTTTTTCCATCCCCTCACTTTCAGTCTGTATGTGTCTCTAGGTCTGAAGTGGGTCTCTTGTAGACAGCATATATATGGGTCTTGTTTTTGTATCCATTCAGCCAGCCTGTGTCTTTTGGTGGGAGCATTTAATCCATTTACATTTAAGTTAATTATCGATATGTATGTTCTTATTCCCATTTTCTTAAATGTTTTGGGTTTGTTATTGTAGGTGTTTTCCTTCTCTTGTGTTTCTTGCCTAGAGAAGTTCCTTTAGCATTTGTTGTAAAGCTGGTTTGGTGGTGCTGAACTCTCTCAGCTTTTGCTTGTCTGTAAAGGTTTTAATTTCTCCATCAAATCTGAATGAGATCCTTGCTGGGTAGATTAATCTTGGTTGTAGGTTTTTCTCCTTCATCACTTTAAGTATATCCTGCCACTCCCTTCTGGCTTGCAGAATTTCTGCTGAAAGATCAGCTGTTAACCTTATGGGGATTCCCTTGTGTGTTATTTGTTGTTTTCCCCTTGCTGCTTTTAATATGTTTTCTTTATATTTAATTTTTTATAGTTTGATTAATATGTGTCTTGGCGTGTTTCTCCTTGGATTTATCCTGTATGGGACTCTCTGTGTTTCCAGGACTTGATTAACTATTTCCTTTCCCATATTAGGGAAGTTTTCAATTATAACCTCTTCAAATATTTTCTCAGTCCCTTTCTTTTTCTCTTCTTCCTCTGAGACCCCTATAATTCGAATGTTGGTGCATTTAATGTTGTCCCAGAGGTCTCTGAGACTGTCCTCAGTTCTTTTCATTCTTTTTTCTTTATTCTGCTCTGCAGTAATTATTTCCACCATTTTATCTTCCAGGTCACTTATCCATTCTTCTGCCTCAGTTATTCTGCTATTGATCCCGTCTAGAGTATTCTTAATTTCATTTATTGTGTTTTTCATCATTGCTTGGCTCTTCTTTAGTTCTTCTACGTCCTTGTTAAATGTTTCTTGCATTTTGTCTATTCTATTTCCAAGTATTTCCATCCTTACTATCATTATTCTGAATTCTTTTTCAGGTAGACTACCTATTTCCTCTTCATTTGTTAGGTCTGGTGTGTTTTGACCCTGCTCCTTCATCTGCTGTGTGTTTTTCTGTCTTCTCATTTTGCTTATCTTACTGTGTTTGGGGTCTCCTTTTCACAGGCTGCAGGTTCGTAGTTCCCATTGTTTTTGGTATCTGTCACCAGTGGCTAAGGTTGGTTCAGTGGGTTGTGTAGGCTTCCTGGTGGAGGGGACTAGTGCCTGTGTTCTGGTGGATAAGGCTGGATCTTGTCTTTCTGGTGGGCACATCCACGTCTGGTGGTGTGTTTTGGGGTGTCTGTGGCCTTATTATGATTTTAGTCAGCCTCTCTGCTAATGGATGGGGCTGTGTTCCTGTCTTGCTAGTTGTTTGGCATAGGGTATCCAGCACTGTAGCTTGCTGGTCGTTGAGTGAAGCTGGGTCTTGATGTTGAGATGGAGATCTCTGAGAGATTTTCACCATTTGGTATTACGTGGATCTGGGAGGTCTCTTGTGGACCAGTGTCCTGAAGTTGGCTCTCCCACCTCAGAGGCACAGTCCTGATGCCTGGCTGGAGCACCAAGAGGCGTTCATCCACATGGCTCAGAATAAAAGGGAGAAAAAATAGAAAGAAAGAAAGCAAGAGGATAAAATAAAATAAAATAAAATAAAGCTATTATAATAGAAAATAAGAAAAAAATTATTTAAAAAATTTTGTTAAGAAAAAATATTTTTTAATTTTTAAAAATAAATTTATTAATTTTTTATAATAAAAATTAAGAAAAAAATTATTAAGAAAAAAATTTATTAGAAAAAAATTTTTAATTTTTTAAAATAAAAAATATGAAAAAACTTATTAAGAAAAAATTTTTTTTAATTTTTAAAAATAGAAAATAAGGAAAAAATTATTAAGAAAACATTTTTTAAGAAAAAAATTTTTTAAGAAAAAAAAAAAAACTGACAGACCGAACCCTAGGACAAATGGTGAAAGCAAAGCTATACAGACAAAATCTCCCCCAGAAGCATACACATATACATTCACAAAAAAAGGAAAAGGGGAAAAATTAATATATCCTGCTCCCAAAGTCCACCTCCTGAATTTGGGATGATTCGTTGTCTATTCAGGTATTCAACAGATGCAAGCACATCAAGTTGGTTGTGGAGCTTTAATCCGCTGCTTCTGAGGCTGCTGGGAGAGATTTCCCTTTCTCTTCTTTGTTCGCACCGCTCCCGGGGTTCAGCTTTGGATTTGGACCCGCCTCTGCGTGTAGGTCGCCTGAGGGCATCTGTTCCCTGCCCAGACAAAACGGGGTTTAAGGAGCAGCTGATTCGGGTGCTCTGGCTCACTCAGGCTGGGGGGAGGGAGGGGTACGGATGCGGGTTGAGCCTGCGGCGGCAGAGGCCAGCGTGACGTTGAACCAGCCTGAAGCATGCCTGCGTTCTCCCGGGGAAGTTGTCCCTGTATCACGGGAGCCTGGCCGTGGCAGGCTGCACAGGCTCCCGGGAGGGGCAGTGTGGAGAGTGACCTGTGCTCGCACACAGGCTTCTTGGTGGCGGCAGCAGCAGCCTTAGCATTTCATGCCCATCTCTGGGGTCCGCGCTGATAGCCACGGCTCGCGCCCATCTCTGGGGTCCACGCTGATAGCCGCGGCTCACGCCCATCTCTGGAGTTCGTTTAGGCGGCGCTCTGAATCCCCTCTCCTTGCGTGCCACAAAACAAAGAGGCAAGAAAAAGTCTCTTGCCTCTTCGGCAGCTGCAGACTTTTCCCTGGACTCCCTCCCGGCTAGCTGTGGTGCACTAACCCCTTCAGACTGTGTTCACACCGCCAACCCCAGTCCTCTCCCTGTGATCCGACCAAAGCCCGAGCCTCAGCTCCCAGCCCCCGCCCACCCCGGCGGGTGAGCAGACAAGCCTCTCGGGCTCGTCAGTGCTGCTCGGCACCGATCCTCCGTGCGGGAATCTCTCTGCTTTTCCCTCCTCACTCCTGTGGCTGCTCTCTCCTCTGTGGCCCCGAAGCTTCCCCCCTCTGCAACCCGCAGTCTCCGCCCGCGAAGGGGCTTCCTAGTGTGTGGAAACATTTCCTCCTTCACAGCTCCCTCCCACTGGTGCAGGTCCCGTCCCTATTCTTTTGCCTCTGTTATTTCTTTTTTCTTTTGCCCTACCCAAGTACGTGGGGAGTTTCTTGCCTTTTGGGAGGTCTGACGTCTTCTGCCAGCGTTCAGTGGGTGTTCTGTAGGAGCAGTTCCACGTGTAGATGTATTTCTAATGTATCTGTGGGAAGGAAGGTGATCTCTGCATCTTACTCTTCCGCCATCTTGCCGCAAGTCGAGATGCTTTCAACAGAAGTGCAAAAAGGAAGGCCATCAGCCCAATCACATATTAAGCCTCACATTAGTTAACACCCCATTGACCAAACAAGCAAAATGGCCAAGTGCAAAATCAAGGCATTGGTTAATCCACTCTGGCCACCATGAGACCATGGCAAGGATGTCATGTAAAGTATTACCACAGGGAAATGAAGAATTGCACCAACAGCTTGTGCACTGACCTAAATAATCATAGCTGTATAAAGACAGTAGGAATAGTATGCCAGTCAATTGAATGTCTGATGATTCTACATTCATCTTCAGAAAGAATTTTCTAATGTGAAGTCTCTATTCTATTCTCCCCTGTAAGTTTCCCCAAAATATTCATTTTTTGCCTCGCACATACATTACTAATATGCCTATCATTGCACTTGGCATTGTCTTTTTTAAAAGACACGTCCCAAATCTGAAAAAATGTAAGGATGGAAGCACTAGAAGCGAAGAGATCTTGATGGTCCTTTCCATTTTACCCCCATTGCCAGGACAGGAGAGAAGCTCAGTGTGCAGGCATTATTGTTCTTGTTGAAAGGCGCCAAGGAGACTGGAAGAGTGTTTAGATTTGGATTGACTTCTAGCTGGTCATCCAAGTTAGAGGTCGTTGATTCTATGATACATCAAGAGGTCTCAAGAGATTCAGGGAGGAAGAAGAGCACGTAACCTCACGATGAAATCTGAATGAGTCGTGGGCATTTCTAGAGAATTCTGTGGCTTGTTTCTGTTCTCCCTTTCCTCCATTAGGGAGGAAAACTTTCCTAGCAAACACACTCACAGGCAGAGACATACACCCTCCGGCTAACACTTGGAAAACTGCAAAGACGAGGCTTTGTTGACACGAAAGGCTGTGATGTAGTGAGCCAGAATCACTGCCTGCTGGGTTGAGACAACAAGGCAGTTGTGAAGGGGCTGTATTTAGACAGGCACTTGAGCCCACCAAGAGTAAGAAAACCTACCACTGTCAGCCAGCCCTGTAGATGCACCCGACTTCCCAAACAACAGTATCCCCCAATGCAGCCCAACAGAAATGTTGATTTAAATTATTCGTGCTAATATGAGTGTGGGATAAGGTGATGTGATTCTTGGCTTGCTGACAGGAAGCTGTGAATGATGTGGTAATGGTGTATATATATCCCAGCCTGGATGCCCGAGAAGAAAGGCAGGACTGTGAAATCACAGCAGGACCCTGCCATTTGCTGCCCTGCTGAGTGCGACAGACACACACAGGGCTGTGTCCAGGTCTGTCGGGAGAGGTAACCAGACAAGCCCCAGGAGTCCAGAAAAATCCTCAATCTCCTCCCAGAATATTGTGTGGAGAATATCAAGCAGAGAGAAAACACAACTCTTTATATTTTAATTACAAGGAATAGAAAATTGCTAAACAGATAATGTCAGGGTCCACCGAAGAGCTTGAAAAATAACTACAATATGTAGGTTCCCACCTTTGCCACCAACTTCCTGTGTGACTTGCCTTCAGTGTCCCCATCTTTACACTAGAGTTTGGTGATTCTGAGACATTTAGTTTCATGAAATCAAAAAGAAAAGAAATTTTACATTGAGTTTTAAAAGAAAATAATAGCTCCAAAATTATGGTCATTAATCTCAGAATGGTTGCAATATGAAGAGTGTACTTTAAAAAAAAATTACTCTGGAAAATACAATACAACTGCCCCTCAAAATGTCCATAATTCCCATCATGAGAGATCTGAAGGGGTTCACTACAGACAGGGGAATTAGTTGGGGATGGAGTTAGAGGACTTTAAAAATCATTAAAAATCTTTAAAAATCACATCTACTTGGCAGATGACATGGCATAGATGTCATGACATATACAGCATTTCTTTCTTTCTTTTTTTCAGTCCGATGGCCCTTTGGTGATAAATTCTACCCCCCCCCCAACCCAGTGTTACCAAACTATAACTTGTGCAGAGATGGCATGGTTATGCAAGTAAGGATTTGATTTTCTAATTTCTATGTAAGGAGTATAGTGTGACATTAAACTCACTCGTGTCACAAGAAGAACCTTCAAGCAGGCTTGAAATAAGATACACAGACGAGTTGCTCCATCCTAACTCATGCAATGAGAATGTCTCTGTCGCACCCCAATGCCCTCGCACCCACCCCAGCACAATGATACCACATGTGCTTTTTGGACACTGAGTGAAATCAATGCTGCTTATTCTGCTACTTTCAAAGTCACATTAAACATCTTCCAGAAGCTTCTGCTGTGGGATGGGTTTAATTTGAATCTCACACACAGCCTATGATTTGGAGGCAGCCCCCAGCCTTTTTATTCCTGGTCTTAGGCTGGTGAGGCAAGAAAGATGGTTTTGTCATACAATACAGGAATAACTCAAATTCTGTTTTTATTTTTAAGTGTGACACATCTAACCCTTAGCACTTTTTCACCAAGCATGGTTCTTTCCACTCCTTTCCAAACCTCACAACTGATCTCAACCCCAGCAGTAATTCAGTAGATCTAAGATCTGATAAAGAAATGATCTCTTAAACTTGGCTTGTTCAGAAGTGGGGGTGGGGGGAACAACCATGTTGATTTGGAAAAATTTCTTAAACTATTTAAATGCCCATGAAAACCCCCCTTCCCTTTCCCACACCTAGAGTCCCAGAAAGTCTATACAAGAAACATGACAAAAACACCAGCTATAACCCTGGTGTTTTCTTAAACCATACATTTAGCTGGAAATGAGAGGGATAAAAAAACTATGAAACTGAATCAGATTTTATAGTAAGGTGGCAAAAAGCAAATCCATTGGGACTGAATTAAATCTGGCAAATTACAGAAGAAAAAAAATTCAGGTAAGTAGTTTTAAATTTATACCCGAGCAAACAAATTAATTTTGTTGTGATTCCAGACCACTTTTTGCCCTCATCTGAGGGGAAGAAGTAGCTCATTTTTACAACCTGGGATGTAACAACTGCTGGTCTTTATGCTCTCGATAATTCCTTGAGGTTGCTTTGTTTTTGTTTTTGTTTTTGTTTTTTTTAACTCTAAAAATGTTTGAAATTGAACTACACCCTCATTAGCTGGAAACCTTAAATTGGTAGCAAGGCCCAGCTTCTCTCCTAGAAAGGTTTTTTTCCTAACATCTGACCCCAGCGGCTCCTCCCCACATGACCCATCTCATTCGATCCCATAAAGACTGGCACCCACAGCTGAATTTGAGTCCAGACACCATATTTTGGGGAATGACTAAAAATACCAGCCCACCTATTTTTAGCATGGAGAATAAACATTATCTGTGTGTTTCTTTGGCTCCCAGGAGATTGTTTTTAGTCACAGAATTGAATACCCCTCCTTCCCGCCATGGATTATTTTTAAAATGCAGGCTCAGAAATAACCCACATACACAGCATCGAAGGCCTGACTGCCCTCAAAACTAGAAATATACTGTCCAGAATCAAAGCTAATTCATTAAATGTGCAATCAACAAAGGCCAGAGGCCTAGAGGACCAACAGAATTTTACTGAAGACTTGCAACACTCCGATACTATGCTAAAGACCAACAGTTTGGGTTGGAAAAAAGCAGAAACACATAACCTATAAAATGACCTGCATGAAAAGTTGTCATCGGAATTAGGAGTGAAGAGGGAATGAATTGATAGGATGGAATACATCGGAAGGACGGTCCAGAGGTAAGGAAAGAGGCTTCATTAATTTGGTCAACTGGGGAAATTCAGAGAAAGTTAAAGTTCATGCCCTTTCTATTGCTTTTTAAACTATTAGATCTTCCATGTCAAAGACTGCAGAGATACTGGTGATAAGGAAAGAAATTTTGCCCAGCACTTCCCTTAGTTGGGTCCCTGCTACATCCTGCCCATCAACAACTTTACCAATACGATAGAATCCATGAGGCCAAGAGGAAGTGCCCACAGGAGCCCACACTTGCCCTCTGTCATAGATTGAAAAACTTCCCCCCAAAATTCACACATTGAAGTCTTTACCCCCCACACCCCAGAATGTGATCTTATTTGGAAATAGAGTTTTCTCAAGTTAGGATATAATCAAATTAGTATGAGGTCATTAGGGTGGGTCCTAATCAAATGTGACTGGTGTTCTTGTAAAAAGGGGATATTTGGACACAGACACGAGCACAGGGAGAATGCCATGTGAAGATGAAGGCAGAGATCAAGGCGATGCATCTACAAGCTAAGAAATGCCAAAGATTTCCAGCAAACCCCCAGAAGCCAGGGGTGAGGGATGGAATAGATTCTCTCTCACAGTCCTCAGGAAAAAGCCAAACCTTGCTGACACCTTGATCTCAGACCTCTAGCCTCCAGAACTCAGATAATACATTGTTGTTGTTAACGCTACCCAATTTGTGGTATTTTGTTAAAGATGTCTTAGCAATCTAATATACCCTCCTTCTAAACTACACCCGGGACCCAGGGCCCGAGAATCTCCTGAGACCCCTTCCAGGGCCTTCATTGGCCAGTTCCCCAAGCCCATCCTCCTGAGGGCAGAATATGTGACCTTTACATGCCCCTCTAGGCCCAAGATATGGCCACGGGGCAGCTGTTTCTGTGGCATATACATTGGCATGCATGTGAGAGGCCACTGCTGGTGCAGGAGCTGGAGGTGGGGAGAAAAGAGCTGCAGGTTGAAGGCTGAAGGCTCAGGGCTGAGGTCAACTCTCCCCAAGTAGCACAATTAAGCAGAGAATCAAGGATTTTAAGAATCCTAAATTTAAACCTCAAGACAGGAAGCAAAATTATATTTATCTTTAATGATTTGTTAGCTTGATTTCTAACTTTTAAATATTCCTACATGGAGTACATGGGTCTCCTTCTATAGTTTGGTCTCAGTCTCACAAAGGAGGTTGCGGAGGGTGGGCCTGTTGACGTCATACCAAGATGCCACGGTCCACTCCCTCCATCTGAAATACGCCCCACACGGCGTCAGCCTTACAGTTGGAAATGCAATCACTGTACATCCAAGGGTAAACGCTATGCCCTTCTGATTGATGAAATGTTATTTGCTTTGCCGAAAAAAGACATGTTGAATGTAAAATCTAAAAATAAAATTTCTTTAGCTAAAATTTCCCAACGGAGATGATTTTTTTAAGAACTTTCAAGTCCTAAATGAAAAAGAAAAAATGTTTTAGGAAGGCCCAATGTTAGACAGCAAAGCAATCTGGGTCCATCTACCTTCACTGAAGCTCAATTCCTAAGAATTAAGTGAATTTCAGACAAGGACCCTTACCCTCCATTTCAGAGACCTGCCCTTGGCTTACCCAAACATCTGTCAGGCCAAGACCATCTGTGGGAAACCCTGTTAAAGGATATAGTACAAATTAGATTAACTGATACCATGGCCTGAGATCTTGAAATCTGGAGGAAATTGATACCTGGGCCACGGGAATCTAAGCACATAATAGTGCCAATTGCCTCATGTTTTCAGGGGATTGGAACCTGATTTCAAGAGATGTATAACTAAAACAGAAAATTTTTTAAAAGGAGACTCTTAAGAAAATTATGGAAGTAAACGTAGTTAAGCCAATGGCTAAATCAGGTCATAGTTTCCCCCAAGGATATACATAAAAGGAGAATTACACAGCAGCATTAACTGGGCCACAGTCACAGTTTTTTGTGGGTCATGTGTTTATGCAACATTCTGAGAGCAATAACTGAGAATGTTCTGGGTACAATACAGGGAAATAAACGGCTTTATAGAAATGGTTTGAGACTTGCCTGAGAGACTACCAATTAGCATTTAGATCTGGCTCTGTTAACAGATAAATAAAATAATCCAAATTCAAGACAAAATTATGTAGAGCTAGATGCTAGGGTCTCAAGTCTGTTAGATTTTTTTGTCTCTCTTTTTTTTTTTTTTGTAAAAAAAGAAAAGAAAAAGAAAACTTGTTTCCTGACCTAGTGCTCAGCCCATGAACAGTCTATCCAGTTGCCTTGGAAAGCAGGAAATGGTTAATAAAATAAGCAAGCAGGCCAGTTCGTAAAAGTGGGCAACAGACTCCAACACCTCATATTCTCACTACTTTCCCTTATAAAATAATAGAAAAAGCATCATAAAATCAATATTAACTTATTTAAGTAGCTATAAAAGAGCTCTCTGGTCATTTGGTCCAACTATAAAATTATCTCACCATCTCTGTGAACTGTCAATCCTTTGAGAATATCTGCCACAGCTGTCTATTAGTTCTTAACGAAAACTACTTTGACTACTACTGGCATATCTTTCTTAAGGTTGGAGAGGAGTTTTTAAAACAAACATATCAGGTATTGCAATGGAACTCTTTCAAAGTTACCAAAAGTTACTCAATATATTCATACAAACCCACAGTGAAACAGTAATAAAACTCAAACACTTTTTCCCAAAGAAAACACTACATGGCTTCATATAGCCAATGCAGTATCTAGAAACTACCTTCCCCAAATTTTCTTGTACTTCTCATGATATACTTGAAATATTAAATCATGGACTCCCTCACATGGTGATTTTCAGGTTAAAGAATAATGCATATGCATGATTTCTCAGCTTTTATGGTTTATTTTTGTTTGGATGGTAGCTCTCAGCTTCTTCTAGCTGCTTGTACTGCCAAGATTTTTTTCTTCCTCTTTACAGTCCCTAAATCACACTCCCCTAATTTTGCAGACCCATGTTAGGAATTTCCATCAGACCTAGTGGCCAGGAATGACTCTGCTTTTCCAAACAACTGGCTTGTTTCTTATATTATGGACACTGTCATTCTTGATGACTAATGGTATTTCTCTCTTTGCCTTGGCCACCAGGCAACCTGCTCATCCCTCTTATCTCTGCTAGACAATTTTTCTACCTTTATTGCCTCCTTCAGTCCAATTATCTTCAATCATTCTTTTTTATATCCTAATGGCGTGATTTTTGCCTTAATTTCTTTATATAGAAAGATAGTACATATTTTGTCTTCTACTGCCTTAAAACTATTTCATGAAATTATTTTCTTCAGGTTCCATCCTTTCCCCTCAACTTAGAGCAGATTTTTTCAGGAAACCCTTCCAGAAAACCTGACTCAAGTGTCTCCAAAAACATACCCACCCCTTACCTTAAGCTCTTCACCGTTGTGTTAAATAAACACTTATAAGCACATATCCTCAACAGGCAGGTAGACCTTTAGGTTGTTAGAGTTAGTTGTGTGTGTTTTACCTCATTCTTCTGTATTTACATTTAGTTACAGTATTTACTTTATTTCTCCTGGGGGAGGTAAAGCTCCTTGAGATAAGGGATTGTACTTACACAACCATTGCTTGCTGTTTAACAACTTCTTAATTCCTGGACAGTTCCCCATTGCCTACAAATCTATTTTGCACACCATTAGCTTTTAATAGTAATAGTCAAGATAAGGTAGGTTATGCTGCAATAACAAAACCAAAAAAAATTCCCAGTGGCTTTTCACATCAAAAACTTTATCACTCAAACAAAATAAAACTCAAGTCCAGGTGACCTTCCAGGACAATCATCTTCCATATGGTGCCTCAGCCAACCATTCTGCTTTGATTTATGAGGCAAAGTCATCATAACATGAAGATGTATCCATGATCAGAAAGAGGAAAAGAGAAACAGGAGAATTTAGAGGGTCTGAAAGCAATATACTTCACTTATGCTTATATTTTATTGGCTAGAACAAGTTACATGGCCCTGCCTAATTGCAAAGGGGCTGGGAACATAGTCTACTGTATGCCCAGGGAGGAAAGGAGAACCAGATGGTAGCAAGCCCTAGTAATGCCTGCTGCATATGCCTACTTTACAAAAACAAGAAGAAAATTCAAGTTGCTAACTTGCTGCAAAGGCTTAGGAATAAATTCAAGATTTTACTAGCTGAAATTATTTTAAGTGATTAAATCCAGGAATGTGTCAACCATTGCAAGATGCATATTATAAAATCAAGCCCATTCATCTAAACAAAAATGACCATTTCAACCAATCAATAGACATTTAGTGATCACCAACTGCATGTGAAAGGTAACGTTAAATGCTGTATATCATTTGAAATGACATGCTTATTGGAAAAATAATTGAAAGGCCAATCTATTATCAGTCCTAGAAACAAGAATAAGGTCAAACTGGAGTGTCAGACCATCCCTCCAAATTTTGAAGCAGTCAAGATGTAAACATTCTAAATAATTTGTCAGTCAATGTAGGCATGATGGATATGTGCTCAGGAGTGTGGATGATTTAAAGTTATCAGAAACGTTTTTAATATTTAGGGAGGTAGAAATTAGGTTAAAAAAACACAACTGAAACACTTGAGAAAGTAATGAAAGTAAATGAAAACCAACTCATGCAATAGATGTTCAGAAAAAAAGAGGTATTAAATACACATGGAAAATATCTGTAGGAGGTTTCATGGAGAACATGATAATAGGTCAGAGTGAAAAGAGTAAATTTAAGATAAGCAGTGACAGAAAGATATAACAAGATAAATAGGAGATAGGTCTCAAACAGTTGAGAAAGGCAATATTATTTAGCAGTTATGGGCACCTTAGAATATGGAATATTGCTCTACTAATTAATTATCCTCTCTTCCTGGTATTTTGTTTCCTTTCCCTAATCCCAGCATTTCTTTGATCCAGCCTTACCTGAAGCTTAATTCTCCTACTCCCTGCACCATTAGTTGTCTTGTTTCCTGGCTGCCCTTCATCACATCCACTCTCTCTACTTATTTCAGCTGCCTTATTCCCTAACCTCTCCACTGAAATTGTTCTCTTGGCTATGACTAATGAGCTGGTCATTGTCAGGTTACCCATTCATTGGAGAAATGCTCTCCGGCCTGTCCTCTGTGACTCTTCCCCACCCTTCTTCCTTATTTCTCCCACTGTTCCTCCTCAGTCTCCACTGATTCCTTGTCCACCTCCTTCCTCTACAAATGTAGCATTTCCCAAGGTTTTAGGAAATCCATTCCATCCTATGACTTCAAACAGCACCTCTCTGAAGACATCAAACTCTATCACCAGCCTTGATGTCCCTTCTGAGCTCTTTCCAGTGGTCTAGGACCTCTACCTGGGTGTTCTATCAAGTATGTCCTAATGAACACAGTGTCTCCAAAGCCACTCTCAGCCTGGCTAGAATTCACTCTCTGTTAACTACAGCAAATTCCATGCTTTCCTCTCCTTTGACCCCCATCCAAAGCTTTCCCAAGTGTCAGCTATAACTTTTCAGAGGCTCCTCACTCAAACTCTGCTTTCCTCTTGCCTAATCAGTTGCAACTGTCCCTGCTGGCTTTGACATCACCTCATCCAACTCAACTTATACATGCAGTGAAAGCAGACATCCCCACACTCTGGTTGAATCACCCTCCTCCAAAACCTTTACTGGCTTTCCAGTGGCTCGACAAGAATTCACACCTCTCCACTTAAGCAAGCAAAGCCCTTCCAGCTCAACTTCTCTTTCCAGCTTTATCTGCAAGTCCTCTTTCAATGAGCATGTTGCTCTAAACAAATGAGATAGTTCACAGTTCCCTAAATATAATTTGAACTTCACATTTTGAAGTTTTCACAAAAAAGCTTGATCCTGGTATAACTTACAAACCACAAAACTAATCTATTCAATGTGTAGAAAACAACTTAACTCTTTTTTTAGGCTTACTACCTTTAATATTTCTGTTCAGAATTATTTCCTCCACAACATGAAGAATGCTTCAAGATGGAAAACACTCTCTTCTAGAATAAAAAATATGAAAAACAAATTTAAAACAATCTAGACAACTTTTTGATTTTCTAATCTTCATTTTTAGGATTATAAAAATAATACATACTTATTTCAAAAACTTCAACCATTACAGAAACATGTAACATAAATAGCTACTATTTATTAAGTGCCAGGTAATGTGCCAAATGCTTTATGTGAATTATGTCATTTAATCCTCACAACAACCTTATGAGATAAGAACTATTATTATCACCATTTTATAGATGCAGGAACTGAGGCTTGAGGAGGTTAATAACTTGACCAAAGTTAAAAAGTTAATAAGTGGTACAGCTGTGATTTGACTAAACCACATTCCCAGAATTCAAAATTTCTTATAATCCCACCCTCAGATTAAAATTTTATCCTAGCTAAAATTTTCTACTTGGGCTTTTAGAGACCTGGAAAGTCCCTGGCTCACTCAACTCTACATAAAGGTTGAATTTTTAAGAAGCACCTACAGCACCACCTGTCCAATGCCTTCTGTCCCCATCACTGACTCTCTGACCTGACATCTCTCTTTTGGTTTAATGTACCGATCTCTCCCTCTGGTGAGAGTACTTTCCAAATGTCATTTGTTCATATTATTATTAATAATAGTAAGCTTAATGCCTAGAATGTGTAACACAAATAACTACTAAACCACCATATACAATATTTCACATATAATTTCAGGAGGTTCTGGACACCAAATGAAAAACCAGTGTCATTAGCAGTAAAAGAAGGAAAATGGACAATGTCTTTCTGTAAGATATGCTCCCTATACCTTCACAGTGCCAAGGGGAGAAAAAGATTCATAAACTCACTTTTTATCTTCTTAAGTGTCTTTGGATTGGAAAGAAAGAAGATTGATAATTAAGACAGACAGACATGCAGCCACCTCTACCTAGCAAGGCTGCTTTGTGCAAAGTAGAGAAAGCATCCCCTAGACCGTTCTAGATTCTTTACTACCACTTGCCAATATGTTTGTCATTGTGATCATGATCATGTCAATGTCATTGTGTCATTGTGATCATATCAATCTATAATGTCTCCATGTGAATGTTCTGGGGTTGTCCCAAGGACAATTCACACAACCTATGAAGAGCCTAGAAGGTAATTAAACAATCAGAGAATAAAATCCAGAAGGATAGGTTCATTAAAAAAACATGATCTATTAATCCAAGTGAGAGCATGACAAGTATCTCTTATACAAAAGACAACAACCAGCGTGTCCGTCCACCTGAACCAGGAACAAAGCAAAAGAAAGAATACGTCAGGTACAGCATGAAAAATCCAGGCTACAGAGAGGAAGATGTGCCGAACCAGAGTGATGGAAACAATCTAGCTGGGGTTGACTAAGATGACCTACCATTTCCTTCTGGGGATTCAGAAACATATATTCATTTGCATGTGCATACCTGCTCTTGAGTACACATTCACAATTCTCCCTCAATTTTGAGAAGAATGCCAGGTCTTTTTTGGCTGACACAACTTCTAAGCTAAGCTAAAGATTAATGGATTAGAGTCCAAAACACCTGTGTATGCATCCCAGCTCTAGCCCTTATCAGTGGAGGGTTTAGTCCATCCATGAGGTTTATTTAAGTCTCAGATTACATGTCACCACCTCATAGAAGACTTCCTTATAAAACACCTATAAAGTAGGTTTCCCACCATCTCCCCAATAAATGCTATCTCAGTCCACTTGTTAGTTTCCTTCCCATCATTTACCACAACTTGCACTTTTTATTCATCTACTTACTTGTTTTATTTTCTGTCACACCCATTAGAATGTTCGATGCATGAGAGAAATGTGTCTGTTTTAATCACACTGGTGTTTATTCCCAGCACCCAGAGCACTGCCCAGCATACAGCGGCTGCTCAGCATTGGATGAATCAATGAACCTTTCTGAGCCTTTTTCCTCATCTATAAATCAGAGGTTTGTTGTATTTGCTGTGAAGAACACAACGTAAAGGAAGCAGCTGGTTTCCACAGTTGCTAAGTCTGCCCCACTGTCATTAGGCATCAGGGCTACTCTCCCTCCATCTACAAGTCACCATCTGGAAGAGCTGAAGGCAGAAAAGCCTGGTGTTTGCAACCTTTTATCCATCAAATCCTAGCCATGTCTCCCTTTCTGTCTCATCACTGTTTTGTGTCATAATTTACTGTCCCCAGAGAGAGGATGGAGCTAGCAGCCTAGCGCTGCCATCACAAGCATCCAGTGGCCTTCTCTTCACACAACACCCAGGGCAATGGTGTGCTTGAAAGTATTTTTCATAATTTCTTTGTGGAGCTTCTGAGATCATATCATAGCAATGGGACCTGTACTAGTTATTTTCATCTGTCAATATGGCCAGGCTATGGTGCCCAATTCTTTTGTCAAACACTAGTCTAAGATGTTGTTGTGAAGGTGTTTGTACATGTGGCTAACATTTACAACCAGTAGACTTTGAGTAAAGCAGATGACCTTTCATCATGTGGGTGGGTCTCATCCAATCAATTGAAGACCTTAAGAGTAAAGACTGAGGTTTCCCAGAGAAGACAATATTCTGCCCCAAGACTGTAACGTAAAAATCATGCCAGAGTTTCCAGCCAGCTAGCCTGCCCTGTGAATCCTGGACTTGCCAAACCCCACAGTCACATGAGCCAATTCCTTAACATAAATCTCTCTCTCTCTCTCTCTCTCTCATCTCCTTATATGTAAATATATATACTTAGATGTATTTATATAAATTATATGTGAAATTTTATTTATGTGTGTTTTTTCTGGAGTTAGGATCCATTTCTTTTATCACCTTCTCAGAGAGATATTCCCAAAAATTATATGTATATATACATATATATGTGTGTGTGTATATATATATATATATATATTTTTTTTTTTTACAGAGAGAGAGAACCAACAGTACATATAATAAGATACATACATATATATATATATATATATATCTTATTGTGTGTATATATATATATATACATACACATGAAACCATTAGAGTATTTCTCAGAACTTGTGATTTTTACATGAAAAGAATCTACCTTTTCCACAGTGATGGAAAGCTGTTTTTTTATTCTATCCCAGGGAAATGGTCAGGAACATCAGGGTACCCAATGAGAGAATTGGTCCTTGAGGTGACCAGTTACAAGTGCCCTCTGGCCTCCTCAGAATCACTTAACCCAGGCCACCCTCTGTAATTCAGAGAAAATCTAAACCACAGCTTAGAGCCTCAAAAAAGTTCATCGAGTGGGGAGTGAAGAGCTCCTCAGAGTTCTGACGCAAATGGAAAAGACTTTTTTCCGCCCCTGGTTACCCCTCTGGGTCCTTTCACCACCTGGAAAAAAAAAATTGTACATGATTGCGCAGAATAAGGGCCTCTCCCTCCCTCTTGAATTATTTTTTTCTTTTTTAAAGAATCTCTTGTCTAAGAATACAAAGAATTCTGTGAAACTTTCTGCTTCTGAAATATTTTCTACAGAATCTCTCTAGTACTTGCAAAGTGGTGATTATGAATGACTAAACAGTCTTGCATATATTTCTGGAATACTTGGAAATGCCTCTGTTATTTTTGGAAATATGTGCTTGTTCAGGTTATTCCAGCAAAGGGTAGCTACTGAAAGAATTCTTTCGTGACAAAAAGCCTGTAGCTCCACCTACTGCTTCCTCAAAGATGACAACCCGGTTTCAGCACTAAAAAATAAAAGCGAAGATCTAGGGAAACAGCTTTACCTTCCAAGTAAAGCTCATATATTTAACTGCTTTTAGTAACAGTTAGCTAATATGTTTCCACCACTGGCAAAACAAACATATACAGTCCATACATTACACATTACACATCAAAGAATGGGAAATAAAAGCAGGCAAGGAGTAAATTGTTGAGTATTTTGAAACATCTATCAAAGTCGTTGCCAACATCTGCCGAGAGCGAGATGGATCAGGGAAGTCCTTGGAGAATACACAACTTTGGGGAAAGAACTGACTTTAAAACACAGGCAAAATAATCACAAACATGAGGCCTGGTGGTATCATCGTATCTTGTTTTGCCTGGATTTGAAGAAAAGGTGACATGGGATCCCAAGCAAGAGAGAAGTGAGAGAATCCAAGTCTTTAGCTGAATGTTCCTGGTGAAATGGTCCAACTCTCCGCTGCCTTGTCCTTCCTCGTGGCTCACTCCACAGGATCTGGTCCAAGAAACAATTTCCTATGGAATTAATTCTTTTGTTTTGACTTTTTCCACTGCTATCAAACCCTCCAAATCGGCGCCCCTACATTACAGCAAAGTTTCTTGTCTAATTTCTACAACCTCAACCACAATAGATTATGCTATTCTTCTCTCAATGTGAGACTAAGAAATGCCAAGTAGGAAACATGTTTTCCTTCTCTACCCTTTTATTCTTCCTGTGAGTCTCAGATGCTTCTCAGGTAAAAGCCAGTTTCTCTTCACCACAGCTAAAAAGAAATCCACATTTCCCATTTTCCATTTTCAACAGTGAGGTGTAACTGAACTAGGACATAAAATTGGGAAGAACACTGAGAACTACTAAGTTGGTCGTGTCCAGGTGCACAAGCTTTTTATTGCTAAATCTAGAGGGGATTTTTCCCTGCTTTCATCAATCAGGTTTAGCTGTTTAAAACCTTTTTAGCTGTATGTACAGCTTTGGTTTCATGGTAATGCAATATTGTGTAATTATACTATCAATAACTTTTCTATTTTGTGCCTTTACATTTTGGAGTGGGTTTTTGTGTGTGTGTGTGTGTGTTTTATGCTGTTTGGGGGACAATTTTTAATTTGATATAATTTTAACCATCCGGAGAAGTTGCCAGAATACCAATACACCCATGTACCCTTTACTCGGATCCACAATGGGGCCAACTGTAAAAATTTTGTTCCATTAGTTTTGTCACTCTCTCCATATATATAATTTTTTTCCAACCCATTTGAGAATACATTGCAGACATCATGATCCTTTACTCCTAGATACATCAGTGTGTATTCATTTTTTAAAAATATTTATTTATTTATTTGGCTGTGCTGGGCTTAGTTGTGGCGTGCAGGATCTTTAGTTGTGGCATGTGGGAATCTTAGTTGTGGCATGCAGGATCTAGTTTCCTGACCGGGGATCGAACCCTGGCCCTCTGCATTGGGAGCAGGGAGTCTTAACCGCTGGACCACCAAGGAAGTCCCCAGTGTGTATTTCTTAAAAGAACATTTTCTTACATTAACCACAGTACAATTATCAAAATCTAGGCAATTTGGCATTGGTGTAATTCTACTATTTAATCCACAGTCAACATTCAGAGTTCGCCAATCATGCTAATACTATCTTTACAGCTATCTTTTTTATCCCAGTCCAGGATCCAAACCAGATTCCTACCTTTCACTTCATTCTCCTTTATTCTGGAGTAGTTCTTCAGCCTTTCTTTACCTTACATGACCTGAAAATCTTTAAAGAGTCCAGGCCAGCTCTTTTATAGAACGTTGTCCATTTGGGGTTATTGCTCTTTTGCCTTCTCCTACCACAGGACAGATGTTCTGTTCTCAATTTATCACATCAAGACAGACATGATGTTGGCGATGCTAACTTTGATCACTTGGTATGAAATGGTACTTGCCAACTTTTTCCCTTCATAAGCAATAAATATTTGTGGAGAGATACTTTGAGACTATGAGCACATCCTATTCCTCATCAAATTTCAACCACTAGGATGTATTGATTTTTTTTCCTGAATTAATTATTAATAATGATGCAAATGTTATTACAAATGTTGCAAAGTAGAGATTTTCTAACTCCATCATCCTTGCTACATATACCAGTCGGCGTACCACTTTTAGCCCACATTATTTCAACATCAGCCTTTTGCAATGTCAGTTACAACCCAGAAGCATATTTGCAAAGACCTAAAATCCTTCTTGATTTGAAGAAATCAACTTTTCTTGATTCTGAAAAGTTTGTGGGTATTAAATCCCAAAGGAAAATGTTAAATACACCCTGCAAAAATCCCTCCAAACAGTTAAGCAAATTCTTCCAAAAACTAGAAACTATCAAGTCAAAACAAAAACAAACAAACAAAATTTTCACCTAAAAATAACATTGGATTATTTGATTGGGAAAATGACCCCTATCAAATTAAAAATAAAGTCTTCTCTTTTGATTTGTGAGAAAAAAAGACAGTAAACCTCAAGTCTGTTGAGAATCCAGGAGAAGGTGTCTCCTCCGTCTGAGAACCAAAGGAAACATACATCCTGAGATGTTGCTACTTGAGGCCACTATTAATCCATGTAGTCCTGCAACTTGAAGGATCCTGGAAAGATCATGTAACTCACCTCCAACCTTGCCCTTCCTCCCAACAGGCTCTCACCCAACAGTCTCCTCAGATGAAGAATGAACCTACCTTTAAAATCTTCAGAAACACCTGCCCTCTACCAAACAGCAATTCTTCCTGTAAGAAGGATTGTATAACTAATCAAGGCCCTTCATGCCCCCTTCCTTTCAGTATTATCCTCAGTGTAACTATCCAGCAACAAGCCTTAGTAGCCTGTGTAAAAAAAAATACCAATTCTTGAATCCTGTGAGAGTCTGGCTTATTCAGCAAATATTCACTCCCTTTCTCCTTCCTCTGTGGGTGAAGTTTACTCCTCTGCCCCAATGACATTTGTTTGCCATATAACTTGCCTTGTCCAATGGGATGTTAACAGATGTGACACAAATACAGGCCTTAGGTAAGCTCCCAGTTTGTCTTGTCCTCCTACACTCCTGGGACAGCTGTGGGAAGAGCACACCCTGGGTAGATACCACTGCTTTAGCCTGGGCCCTCAGAAAAAAATACATATAGAGCAGACCTGAACCCAACTCCCAGCATGGATCTAAGACCATGGTAGAGGGGACTTCCCTGGTGGTGCAGTGGTTAAGAATCCGCCTGTCAATGCAGGGGACACGGGTTCGATTCCTGGTCCAGGAAGATCCCACGTGCCACACAGCAACTAAACCTGTGAACCACAACTACTGAGCCTGTGCTCTGGAACCCGTGAGCCACAACTACTGAAGCTCGCATGCTTAGAGCCCATGCTCTGCAACAAGAGAAGCCACTGCAATGAGAAGCCTGCAAACTGCAACAAAGAGTAGTCCCCACTCACCATAACCAGAGAAAAGCCCCCACGCAGCAACAAAGACCCAATGCAGCCAAAAAATAAAAAATAAAATAAGACCGTGGTAGAGTAACCCACCTGAGCCCACTTCAGACCAACCAAACCACAGCTTCCCTGCAGACCCATGAGCACAAGAATAAACAGCTGTTGTATATCACTGAGTTTAGGGATGGTTTGATTTGTCACACAGCATTGCTATGGCATCACTGACTAATACAAATACCATAATAAAGTCTTCCTCTACTATCTCCTCCAGATTAAATAACCCCAGTTTTATATCAGCCTATCCTAAGGCCCTATTTGAAAATTATTCCATTATCTTGTTCTCTCCTTTCTCAGCTGTCTAGATAAGAAAATCCAGTTCTGCTGTGTGACTTAGGAACACCTTTCCTCCAGGAAACTTGTGGGAGATCCTAGTCAGCCTGGCTTATCTCCTAGTATGACAACTCAAAAGGAGATTACATAAGATAAAAATCTAAACAAATGGCAGAGGACACAGAATGAAATGACCTGCAAAATGGACCCTCTCCCCAAAATGTATAATCTTATCAACTGTAAACAGTCTTCCCAGCTATGATCACAGCATACCTAGAAGGAAATAAAGTAAGGACTCTTCTGCTCAGGGTCAACTTCAGGGGCATGAGACCCATGCAGCCACACAAGGCCCCATGTTTAGAAGGGCCCACACCTGGTTTGTTGCTCTGTTGTCACCATCTTGAAATTATTGTTTTAAGAAAGAGCTCCTTGATTTTATTTTGCACCAGGCTCCACAAATTATGTAGCCCATTCTGATTCCACCTACAAGTCCTAGCCTGAAGCTTACTCCTTCATTTGCTCTGCTAAGGCTTTTGTTTCAGGTTCTCACCGCCTCTTCCTTAGATATTTGCAAGAGCTTCTAATTAATTTGCTTGCCTTCTTTCTCTTGCCTCTATTTTCTCCTCCATAATACACAAATCATGTCCTGCCACAGCCTTAAAATCTATCAGTGAATCCTCAATGCATGCAGAAAAGAGTTCACATTCCTTAACAAGGCATAGATGTCCACTGCAGAATGGTGTGACCTCAATTCTAGCCCTGCCACTCTCTCCTCTTGCCTCCTTCACTCATCCTGTGTTACTGCCCCAGGGCCATTGACTCCAGATGTCCTTGTCCTTCCCTATCTTTGCTCATTCCTCTGCCTGGAATGTCCTTCCCCTCAATTCTTTTATCTTGAGAGCACTAAGACCAAATGTGACCTCTGTAGTCTTCCCTGTCCTTTTTCTTATTCCATACTACTTTTTATCTCCTCTTTTGGATAGCGTCTGAATATACTTCTATGATAGCGCTTAACCTAAACACTGTAATGGCTTATTTACTCTTTTCCAAACAAACTGTGAGCTTCCAGAATCAGGACTCATATCCTGTTCTTTCTGTTCTTAGCTCAATGACTAGCACATAGAGGCACCAACAGTAGGCATTCGAGAGATCATTGAATTTGAATTGTCACTTAAGTAATGAGGAAATTTAAGCTCAAAGTCACCCAGGAAGTTAATGGCAAAGCCAGAATTCAATCCCAGGCCACCTAATTCTTGGTTCAATACACAGTGTTGTCTTCTTCTGGCAAATTTTCCAATAAAATACCAGTCATTCCCCCCACCAACCCATGAAGTAACATATCCCTTTTGTGCTTATCCAAGATATAGGGAGATAGCAGCAATGCTGTGACCCTCCTAGAAAGTTTTCCAAAATACAGATTGTCTGATCTCGGTGAGCACATGGGGATTGCTACTCCAATTCTTTATGCCACCCCAGAGAAAGTAAAGATGAGAGAGATGAAGAGGCTCTCCCTGGGCTACACAATTAGTTACCAGGTGTGCTGAGTCTCAGGCCAGTGCTAATTCCACTGACCACATTGTCTTGTAATTAGACGCAAGAATTCAGATTAATATGCTTGGTTATGGCAAATAAGTGTATTTGTTCCCTAACGGTCGCCATTGGACTAATTTGCTTCTTTCTTGGACCGAATAGGGTACACCATCTGACACTCACACAGGGCCATGAAGTCTTTCAGCTTTCATCTCCACCAAAGTGTAGGTTCTATCCAAGCACATTTGGGATCCCCTGTGCTCAAACACAGATGGAGAAACCTCCACATCCTCTCCTTGCTCTGCACACCCTCCCCCATCCACAAGAGCATGTCTCAACTTATTTGATTTTTCCATTGTGAAAAATTAGCTCTAAGGGAAAGGTCATGCTAATAAAAGCTGAAAGGGGATTCTCTAACTACCTCCAAATATCCAATGGGTGTTTTTCAGAGAATAACTATTGCCTCTTTTCCAACAGCTCTGAAAAGAGAATGAGGGAATTATTCCAACTCCAACCAGGAGGACCCAAAGTAGACACCAAGAAGAAGAAAGACCAGGGACACATAGTGGGGGACTGGAAACAGATTTCTGATAACACAAGCTCTTTAGAAAAGAATGGATTAAAATTTCATAAATCCACATAGGGTTAAGCAAACAAGAATATTCCAAATAGCCTCATCAGCTACTTTGGAAACACCTTAAAAAGAAATGATGTTTGTTGGTCTCTGGGATTTGTTGCCATGGAAAAAAATTGGATTAAATTTGCTGACTAAGGGTACATAATCTGGGAAGAAGAATTGAACTGAGGTCCAGCGTGCCTGCTTCCTCCTAGTCCCTCATTGTGGACACAGTCAATGTGAATTAAGAGAAAGACAACTGAGCCATGGATCAGAAAGCTTGTTTGAAATATGTCATCTCTCTACACTTTTGTGTCTTATCTGAAATATGTGGATCAGGAAAGAGCAAGTGCATTGATTATGGACTGACCAGTTCAAATCCCAGTTCAGCCACTGACCAGTAATGGCATTTAATGTGTCTGAGTTTCATTTTCCTCTTCTCTTAAATGGAAAATATATCATCTATCTTACAGGAATTTTGTGAGAATTCAAATTACTCAAAGGTACAATGTCTCCATTGTACCCAAATAAAAAAATACTTTTTCACATATTCCTTCCCACCTTCTCCCACACAGAGTTTTTGGGAGAAGTAAATAACATAATATACATGCCTGACACATAATCATAACTTAATAAAAGTTAGTTTTCTTTTTCCTTCTTTCCCTCCCCACCATTATTATAATGAGGATTTTGTAATAGCTAATTCCTAAAATCCCATCTAATTCTATAATTCTACTAATAAATTCTCTGCTTCACCACTTTGCTTTATTTGTATATCTTTGGATCCAGCACCTTAGCAAGTTAGCACAGTTATTTAATTAGTATTTGCAGCATTAAATTAAGTTTCCCCACTATAAACCAGGTTTGAGATAAGACACCTGATCTCTGTATTTCTAGAACTATACACTGAAGGAAGTGACTCAGCTTCCTAACTCATGGGGAGGTTACAAGAGGGAAGGTATACCTGGAAGAGCACAGCACTGACAGGACTCACCTCCACAGGGAAGAAGCCCACACCTCACCCTGCCCCCCCTTCACATGAGGAGCATCTTCATGACATCAGATGGCTGCTTCCAGAATTCAGCAGCAATCTCTAGCAGTACTTGAAAAAGTATCATATCAGAGTGCTATTTTTAGACATCGCCCACAGCTCAAAGGGACCCATCAAGGGTCTCCCTTTGAACCCATATTTGATTATTGGCCAAATTTTCCATATCCTGTTCTAGGCTGTTTCAAAAACATCTGTTTTGATTAAAGAGTGATCAGGAAAGTGCTCGCACATTATAGAGGAAACAGGCTTTGTTTAATATGAATTGCTGGCACTGTAAAGCCTTGTTTCAAAGCTGAAGGAGCGATCATCAACATTTGTGCCAAATCCAGTAAGACAGGCTAGGCCTCGCTGACCACAGACCACATGACTCAGTTCTGGGAAGAATTTCCCTAAAATGTGGGACTGGGGGAGTTCCAGGAGAAGGTCTCTATCACCCAAGTGTGGCATATATTACCCACTAAATACAAGAAAAGAAAAGGAAAATCATGGAGAAGCTATGCTCAGTCCTGTGCTGGGGCCCTCTTGATCCCAATCAGTCTGCAGTAAGATGATTCTCAGATATACTTCCTCCACTGCTTCCTTTACTTCTCTCTTCTTCCTCTGCCTCTTCTTCAAGGATTAAATACTGAATTTGAGTCACTTCAAAAAAATTAAAGAATTCACCTTCTCTCCTGTCCAATTTCCACCCTTATTATTGAAAGTTAGCATATAGTCTTGATTTATTGTCTGATATCTATACATTTACGTTAACAGTATAAAAGACATTTATTGTACATCTACAGTGCATATAGCACTAAGACGTTCAACATGTGGTCTTGTTGTAAAGGAGTCAACAGGACTGGAGAGGAACTATGACATATACAAGAATAACTACCATGCAATGAGGCAAAAGTTAGTGTCCTCAGAGTGGTACAATTCAGAGGAGAGAAAGATGATTTCCAACTGGGTCAGTCAGTAAAGGAATGGCCTGTGAACAGGTCTTTGAAGGATTTTAATAGGTGATGATTGTTAGGGGAAGTGCTTTGTAGGTAACAGGAAATGCATAAGAAAAGAAACATCCTAGAAACCAAAGGCAAGACACGAACTTGACCATCAAATAATTCCAACCAAACCCTTTCTGTAATGAGTTAGATTACAGATAAATACAGAAAACCACTTGGAAAAGCAAGGTTTACAAGCTTCACATATTCATAAGTCCTAAATGGCACTGTGCATGGTGAGTTGGGGAGAAGATACCTGGCAGAGGTAGGTAATGAACTGGTCACTAAAGAGTGGATTGATGTGGGCAGCAGAGAAAGTATTCCAGGAAAGTAAAACAACTGAGCTAAGATATCACCTCTATGAACCCCTTCCTTCCATTTTCCTAAACACACTCACTCATTCCTTCCTTCATGAATATATATTGAGCACCTACTATGTGCTAGGCATGAGAAATACAGAGGTGCTTGTGTGGAATTGTGAGCCTCCTCCTGGCTTTTACAGTACTGTGGAGTTGACATTAAATAGGCACAGAAATAATTAGAATTTAATTGCAATTGTGATAAATACAGTGAAGAAAAAGTACAGGGTATTGTGAACACCAGTAATTGGAATACAGAATGTGGCTTTCCCTTTAGAGGTGGCTTTTCAAATTCCAAACAGGTGTCAGCATACCCCGCTTTCTCCAAAGCAAGTCCACTACCCATGCCATCTTCTCCCAGCACTCTGGGACTCTGTGGACCTCCTATGTAGGTTCTCTAGTTCCCTTGCCTTGTGAGCACCTGAAATGGCATTACCAATTTATCCTCGACACCAGCTGCACCAGGCCTGTGATGGCCTCAGGAGCTGTCCGTGCCCCACCCAGATCCCCTAGACCAGCTGGGTGTCCTCATCTTCCAGCTGCTGTCAGTGTCGGCAGTTGACAGCTCACAGCAGCACCTGTCTCAGGAAAAGTACAGGAAATGCCTACAGGTTGCCCCATACATAGGTACATGTGAGCACACATGCACACAGGGCAGCCCCCCAGTGACTGAGAGACCCAGGGACGCAGAAGCCCAAGCCTCTTGCCTCTAGCAGAACAACCCTGTGGAGCCATTCACACTCCAGCGTACTCTGGCTGAGGCCAGACACCACCCAGCCCACACCTTTGCCCAGCGTCTTCCTGGGCCCCATTCTGCTTCCCTCAGAGGTTTGCCTGAGACCTCTCCCTCCATAAATCACTTGCTCAAGAATCCCCATTCCAGCACTGCTTTTAGGAAACCCATCTAAAACTCTGTCCATTTCTGGATGCTGCAGTGCCTTCCAATTGCAAATTTCCTCCCTTTTGATTTCTCCTCCAATGCTCTGCTTAAGGTGCCAATAAACAGTGAAATCAGGAGACCAACAGCCAAACAAGAGAGAGATATGAACAAAAGGTCCTTAGCTAATCAACCCCTGAAATAAATCCTGTTAACAATACAGCCAGATGCATTATATAAGAATTCTTACTCTTAAAGGCTTCTCATTTGATAAAGCATTTTTAAACATTCATTTTTATTTCCCTCATAACACATTTTCCCTGTTCTAAATGTTTTTAATATGCTAATAGTATTTTATTGAGCTATGATTTATATACAGTAGCATGCACAAACCTCGAGACTACAATTCAATGAATTTCGCCATTTAATTCATCCAAACATCACTCAGGTCAAGACATAGCACTTTTACTGCACCCCAGAAAGTTTCCCAGTTGCCCTTGCCTTTATGCTACCCCCCAACAGAGGCAACTTCTGTTCTGATTCCTCTCACTATAACAAGTTTTCATATAAATGGAATCATACAGTACACTCTTTTCTGCCTGGCTATTTTTATTCAATAAAATGTTTTTTTACCTCCATCTTTATTGTTGTGTGTGTCAGTTTGTCCCTTTTTACTGCTGAGTAGTATTCCATTGGTTGGATACACCACAATTTGTTTTTCTCAATTCTCTAATTGATGGGTGTTTATGTTGTTTCCAGGGTTTGGCGATTACAAATAAGTCTGCTAAGAATCTCCTTGAATATCCCATGTTAGAAGGGTTTATAATTAGCTATAGAAAGGCTATATTGTCAATCTTCCTTTCCCCTTATGCAGTTAGAAAGCAATACACTTATTCCACTGGGGAAAAATTCTCCAAGGTAATAAACCTGCAGGCTAACATTATGGGAGGGAGATTAGGCTTGGGTTCAGTAGGCAGCTTTGAGATACCCAGGAGCCAGGAGAGCAGGGTCTGGAAGGCTGGCACAGAGCAGGTGCTCCATCCCAGTGCTCCTTCATGTTCAGGGCCTTTATGTACTTGATCTCAGCATGGGATTGACAGCTGTGTTCATGTACCTACATGGAATAGATTATCAAAGCTTGGGCCTTCCTCTAGAACTGCATGAGGACATCAGATTGAGCTCACAGTAGAGTCAGCAATTCAAATACATACCCGGTTCAATGCGAAATACTGAGAGGAACCTCTAAGGGACAGCCCCCACTTAAGTGATTTATCTTCCAGTAGAGGAAATTCTCAACATCCCACATGAGTTTTTACAGCTCATACTAAACTCACTCCTTACTTTATTAGTTTCTTTACAGCAAGCTTTTACATATTGAGTATCACATATTTGTCTTGAATTATAAATGTACTATCTTTACAAAAACTCAATTATTTAACCTTTACAGCTACATTAAGAGCTAGGTCCCATTATTATCCCCATTTTATAATTGAAGAAATAGGCACAGAGAGATTAAGTAACTTGCCCGAGTTATGCAGCCACTAGAATCATGCTGCTATGTCCATTGGCTTAGCACTATGTCATTCTTAGCACTAAACCATGCAAAAATGGGTGCTCTATAAAATAGCAACTGTGTTTATCTAGAAGTCACAACCTCAAGAATATAGCACACAGTTAAGACAAGGAACAAAGAAAAAATATAGTACATGGACTTTCCAGGGTTCTGAAAAGCTGGTGGTGGACATATAATAATACGTCCAAGTCTTTAAGACTCTGGAAAGTCCAGGAGAGGGATGTGACTTTGTGGCTCCTGAGGTTGGCTGGAGAATCAGGAAGGTCCCGAATGCCATAAACAGTTCCTATTTGGGGCACAGTTTGTTTGCAGCAAGTTCCCCCTGGGCAGAAATAGAGGCCCCATGTGTTAAAGAACTGGGTGTTGAGAGCAATGCACTTGGCCTATGGCAGGGACCTCCAAGCTTGGCATGGAGAGAAGCAGCAGTGGCTTGGGATATCAAGGTCAGCATGAACCCCTGTAATGAGTAGTCACTTGGCTTCTGATGAGATTCCATGTCCTTATAAACAATCTATCTTTACAGTGATGAGGGGTGCTCTCTTCCCAAAAATTGATAGCCCACCAGAGATGTCATAATGAAGGCTAATAGAAAAGCAAACACCTTAGGCTCTCAGTTAGAGCCTTTTTACTATTATTTGATATATAAGTCTAACAAACATAAAATAGAGAAGAAACGGCAGACGCAAGCCTACACACAGCAGGAGAAAGGATCCCTGAACCCTGACAAGCAGAGGGAACTCAAAGATTATAATTCAGCTTAAGCCCTACCTACCTTTCTGAAGACTCCATTATATGTATTAATCATACTTTTTTATTTTCTGTTTCTAGTGATTTGCCACCAAGGACCTTGCAGGACCTCCCAGGGCAAGCCAATTCCTAGAGGCAGCAGACAACTCACTTGGGAACATGTCATTCATATCAAACTAATCAACACAGAGCCCAAACCCCAACCACTTCCTTTATCAGGCTCTCACACTCAGGGCACTATCCACCTGCCCTAATCACCCCAGGGCCAGGTACCAGGCAACCAGGGACAGCACTATGCCCCAGAGCTTGCTGAAATTATTCCAACTAGCCAATCCTAAAACTATTTACCCTGCTTCATTCATTCCTTCCCACAGAAACTACAATAAGTGTTATTGCCCAAGTTTTCCATTCCTTCTGCCTCCTGACCAACACTGGTGCTTCCCCATGTGACCCTGCATGACATGCCATGCATCCTGTCTCTAGGGATCTGTGAGTATAAAAATTTCTTCCTTCATGACAGTCATTTCCATTTCTTCATGTCTTACCACACCTGATTAAATCAAATCCCAGCTACTCTTGAAACACATCATATTACATCATAGTACATAACATGAAATTCATAGTGACGACACAAAGTCATCAAGAAAATGATTAAATCCTGGTAAAATCTAAAGTGCAAATGTACATATTCCATTCTACATAAATGGAATAATATTTCTTGCTGTTTTGTTTTGTTTTGTTTGCTTTGCTGCTTTCATTGCAAAAGTGATGCATGCTCATGGTAAAAATATAGATAGATGATAGATAGATAGATGATAGAGAGAGAGAGAGAGATACAGATGATTGATAGATCACTAAACAGTAAAGAAAGACATACAATGTGTTAAATGAAAAATAATAGTTCTTCTCCACCTCCTTCTTGCTCCTATTTTCACCATTAACAGTGTTCTGTGTATTTTTCAAGTATTTTCATATAAGGACTCACATTTCCACTTATTTTTATTTTCACCAAATCAGATGGTACTATACATATTGTTCTGTAATTTGCTTTAATTTACTTAGTTCCTGTTACTCTTCTTTTTTTTAATATCAGCCCAAAAAAAGATCTACATTTTAGAAAATGATTTAAAAGTTTTAAAAGTAATGAAGCTGATATGCAGATAGCAAGACCATATTTTACAGCACAGAGTACAGAAAACCTCTTTATTCATTTCCATGCCAATTTCAGGATTGATTCCTAAATTTCAACAGCTGTATATTAAGTGGGGTCTAACCCTATACTGTCCCATGCAGTAGCCATTAATCACATGTGACTATTGAAATCTAATTTATATTAAATTAAATTAAATTAAACTTTTAGTTCCTTAGTTGCACTAGCTGTATTTCAAGTGCTGAATGGCCACATGTGGCTAGTGGCTGCTGTATTAAACAAGACAGATACAGGAAGAATTTTTCCATCATGACAGAAAGTTCTATTGGATGTCAGTGGTATAATCTTAATGCATTTACCATAGAAAGAACTTTATGCAGGATATTGATAATAGAAGAGCTAAGAAGCCAAATGGAGCCAGAGAAGCAGCCAGATACTAGAGACAGCAGGAAGCCACATCTGCCCCTAGGGCAGCAGGGACCTCAGGAAAATGTGATGTTTCCAGTGCCCTGTGACCGAGAGATCTGGCAGAAGCTGAGAACATAGCAGGCCTGTCTGGAAGAAGCTGAGTCCATGGGGAAGACACAACCACTGCTGGAGATGCTGCTCAAAGAGTAGAGAAAGAGAAAGGAATAGATCTTCCTCCCACCACCTTCCCACCTCCTTCAAGTACCTCCAATTGGCCCAAGCCAGCATGAAGCTGGCAGTCACAGGAGCCTGGAAAGGGCAGCCTGCAGGGTAAGGGGGGAAGTGTGCAGTCGGCAGGGCACCCAGAGGGGAGGTAGAGCCTAGTCCATCAGGAAAATGGCAGGCACCATGAAGGAAGCAAAGGCCTCATCGATGGAGCTGGGATGCTACCCATGGAACAGACCATGAAGGCCCTTGGAGGGGGCCTTAAGGAGTTTAAACTTTATCCAGAGGGCTCTCAACAGCTATCGGCAGGTCTTATGAAAAGTGTCATGATCAGATTGGTGTTTCATTATGGGAAGATCATTAGGCTAGGGCAGCAATCTTCCAAGTGTGGCCCCTGGACCATCAACACCTACATCACCTGGAAACTAGTTAGAAATGCACATTCTCAGGTCCCAACCCAGGCCTGGTGAGTCTGAGTTCTGAGGGTGGGGCCCCGCAGGCTGTGCATTAAGGAGTCCTCCAGAGGACTCTGATTCCTGCTGGAGTTTGAGAATCCCTGTGCTAGCCTGGAGGTGGGAAGTCTGGATGAAATCTAAGTGAGAGATGATGAAGGTCTGGTACATGGAGGGGTGTTTGAGAACAAAGAGGTGGGACTGGCAGGACTGATGACAACCTGGTGGCAATGGGGAGAGAAGAACCCATCAGGAACAAGAATAGGAGGTACTGCCCATATGAGGAGGTTCATGGGACACCAGACAGAGGCCTCCCCGACCCAAATACGTTTAATCACTGAAAAGCTACTGATCACTCAGGATTCCGCTTTAGGCGCCAGGGAATTGCCAAGAAGGTGCAGCCTCTGCCCTTCAGGGTCTGACAGCTCACGTTGATCCTGCAGCCCAACGTTGATGCCTGAACTCCCTCCCACTAGATTAAAGTGTCTGCCTTCCGTTAAAATGTAGAAGCTCACCACGGGGACCCCCACAGGGTCTGCATCCTTCATGAGCACCAGAGTCCAAAAGAGGCCAGATGCCCCACACCTGGGAAATCCCTCAGGGTGGGGCTGAGCCTCTCTCCTTTCTTTACCCCAAACATGGAGCACAGGGTTTACAGCAGTGCTGTCCAAATGAAACATTAATGCAAGCCACACTGGCAATTTTAAATGTTCTAATAACCTCATCAGAAAATGTCAAAAGAAACCAGCAAAATTAAGTTTAATAATGTATTTTACCTAAGCCATCATTTCAACCTATAGTCAATATTTAACAAATTATTAGCAAGATATCTTACATCCTTTTTTTCCCTCATACTAAGTCTTTGAAATTTACACTCACAGCACATCTCATTTTCAACTCCCCCTATTTCTAGTGCCCAACAGCCACATGGATCTGGTGGCTCCTGTATTGGGAAGTGTAGGTTTAGAAGATAGTAACTGCTTATTCAGGCTTTCCTGAATAAATAAAATAAATGTGGGCACGCTTTCCCATGGAAGAGAAAACCAAGGATTTGTTACAGGTAGTGGTGTCATTCTGATAGCTATTGTTCTGTGGGAGAGGAAATGGGGGACCAGTGGAGGTGAGGGAAGGGGCATGAAAACAATTTGGAAATCTAAGGTGGGAGGGAGTGGGCATGAGAATATCCCAGGAAGAGACAGATGTGGGTAAGAAGGTAAGAGGCCCATAAAAATAAGAACACCTGCCTCCATTGCCCTTTGCAACAAGTAGAATGTGCCCCCAATAGTACTGCTGTTTCCACCATGAGTATCTCTCTGATGTTACAAAAGCCTGGGTCTGTACTGTTTACATTTATTAAGCATGGAGTGAATAATGCCAGCCCAGCTTTTCCACCTTCATGGTGTGACCTTAGGGAAGGACTTAATTTCTGTGTTCCTCTGTTTCCTTGTCTATAAAATGAAGTTCATAGTAATATCTTCCTTAGAGAACTGTCATGAAGATTAAACAAAACTATGGAAACAAAGTGCTTAACATAGGACCAAGCCACATGGAAAATATTTTAAAAATGTAAACTATTATAATTATTTTTGTTAAAATGGAAATCTTTGATTCTTTGATACTTTTCAAAATAGAACAAAATAACCATCAGTGTTATTACCACTGATGGGATTTTATTTTTAATCTTTGCTTTTAGTTTTTAAAAGATAGACTCTATTTGAGAGCAGAGAGAGAACATAGAGGTTGAGGGCAAGATCTCAGCCTGGAACTCAGGACTCACCACCTTTCAAGCTCAGATGGGCCTGGGCAAGATGAGAAAACACACAAGTGACACAGCACCACAGGCTCCCTATGGAAAGAGTGAGGAAACCAATACCAGCAAGCGAAACCCCAGGCTGGGTCGTTGAGGGCTGCTCTGCTGGGAACACAGGCAGGAGACAAGGCCACTCACTGTGCATGGGAACTGGACTCCCGCACCCTGCTTACAGGCAGTGGCTTCCCAACCTCCTCTCTGCCTGGTCTTGGCCAGTGTCTCCTGACTCCATTCCTTGGGGAAGACCCACACCTGTGATTTTATTTGTATTGCAGGGTATGCCTATATCCCATCACACAGGCCTCAGGGCTCTACCGAATTAAAAAGAAGTTCCCAGCCCCTTGCAAGGCTGGGAACACCTAGCTTCCCATCCTGCCCAGGAGACATGTCCCAGCCATCACCACGAGTGTGGCTGTGTGTTCCAATGCAGCTAGGAGGCGCCTGTGGTGACCATGGTTGACCTCCACCCTGCTTAGCAACTCTGCTCCTTCTCAACTCTTACAGATAACCATGGAGCCTCCATGGAGACAGCCAGGAAGTACCATCCTTTCTCCATTCCACCATACTGCCCTGACACTAGGAAGTTCTAGGGGATGATGCTGAAGTTAAGGAGAGCAGCTTCAAAAAACTGGAATCAACCCCCCCATGCTAGACCACATATAAACTGGTGAAATTTGCTTGCCACACCCCTTCCCTGGGACTGTAGATGGGAATCTGCCTCCTAGAATGGAGACATTTCCACAGGGAAGGGAGCCAAAGCCCATACCCAAGCCCCAGCACCAGGAAAACAGTATCCTCCCCACAAGTCCTCCCTCAGAAGGACAGAGCTGGGTATTTTGGCTGCTGCATACCATGTTCCCCCATAGAGGTACAACTAACCAACCGAAATCCAGGTACCTTCCAAGCCAAGATCAGACAGAACTCAACATTGTTTTATTTTACTTTATAATTTTTCTTCCACTTGACTTCATTGACTCCAAGTCTTAACAAAACAAATCTGGGGACAGGGACAAAATAAATCCCAGAGAACTGGAGTTTCCTGCAAATTTACATGGAGCTTCCTCCATGTCCTCCCACATGTTCAGCAAGGGCTAAGAAGTATATCCATTGCAAAGAAATCCAACATGGCAAAATAAGTAGGTTCAACAATGAAGCATCAGAACAAATCTTTTCCAATATAAAATACTTAGTGATTATTTTAATCACATTCTCCCACCAAACCTTTGGGTCATGCAACCATCATGATCAACTTGTCTCTCTTCATTAAGCAGTTCTTATGGGTCAGGAAAATAAAGAACCTCCTCCCAACCTTCAGCCCTGCCATATTTCCCAGAGCAAACTTCCAGAGGACAAACTGAATGGCCAACTTGTCCCTGTCAGGATCAAGTATTGATTTCATGCCTGGTGCTAAGCCAGTGGCTGGGAATCATAGGTGGTGAGTTCTCTCAAGGAACTTGCAGTGCAGTGAGAAAAGTTGATACATTCACGCACCAATAAACAGAGATAAAGGCACTCGTGGAGATAGGTACAAGGTAAAGGGATGGGATGAAGAAGCCACCTCTGAGTGTGATCACCAAAGACTGTTTCAAAGATAAGGTAAAGTTTATTTTGTCTTTAAATTGTGCTGAAGTTCACAGGTGGACAAAAGTGGAGTGTAAATCCCACACTGCAGCCACAGAACATGTGCAACAGTCTGGGGCTCAAGAAGGGTGTGGAACGGAAAAGCAAGGGCTGGGTGATGAATAGCCCGAGTCATTGGGAGGTTTGAGGCTGGGAAGTAACAGGATCAGGTGTGCCTCTTGGAATGTTATCTCTGGCAGCACTGTGAAGACTGGTTATGGAGGGAGAGATTAAAATGGAGACACCCTTAGAATGCCACTGTGATCGACTGAGATACTATGGATTTGAACTAAATTCTAGAAGTAGAGAGGGAGACAATTCAAGGGTTATGTAGAAGTAGAGCCAAAGCACTTAGTAGCCCACTGAGAAGAGGTGGGCTCCCTGGTGGGTTGCTACATTAAGTGCTGCCTTAGTTTGGGTTAACTCAACACCAGACCCCAGATCCCGATATAAGAATTTGGGTGCAGGTAGTTTATTTGGGAAGTGATAGCAGGAATCCCAAGGGAGGTACTGGGAAGGTGAGAGAAAGAATTAGGAGGAGTGGGGCTTCCCTGGTGGCGCAGTCATTGAGAGTCTGGCTGGCAATGCAGGGGACATGGGTTCGAGCCCTGGTCTTGGAAGATCCCACATGCCGCGGAGCAACTAGGCCCATGAGCCACAACTACTGAGCCTGCGCATCTGGAGCTTGTGCTCCACAACAAGAGAGGCTGCGACAGTGAGAGGCCCGCGCACCGCAATGAAGAGTGACCCCCACTCACCGCAACTAGAGAAAGCCCTCGCACAGAAACGGAGACCCAACACAGCCAAAAATTGATTAATTAATTAATTAAAAATAATAATAATCAGGAGGAATGTGTTAAGGATAGCAGACTGCTATGGGCACTAGGGCTCAGTCCTACTAGGCGCCCTCTCAGGCACTGTGCAGAATACTGCTCAGGGCTGACCCAGGCGGTGAGGAAGCCTGGGTTCATATCCATCCCTCAGTGGTTGAGGGCCAATCCTGATTCCCCTGCTCTGACCCAAGCCAGGATGAGTGAGCCCTAAGGCCAAAGAAAACCTCAGACAGAGAATACAAGTGCTTGCAAGAAGTCATAGGTATGACAGAAAGTGTCCACCAAAGGTGCCCGTGACCTCTAGGGTGGGTGAAGACTGTAAAGACAGAGCACAGCACAGGCAGCTAGGTATCTAGAAGATCATAGACTCAGATTGTCTAGCAAGGCAATAGTAAATAATTTCTGAGATATCATGTCACGTTCACCCCTTAAAATTTTAAGTGAGCTGTAATATACACTAATCAGGCTACATTAAGAAAGCTTACTAGGTGAGTTTCATCTGGTCATCTTGTATGTATTAGAGGGTTGTGCCATGGCTACAGAGGCTCCAAGAAATACATCCAGAATGAAGGACTGATATTAGAAGCATCATGACTGCAACCATAATACTACACATAACTACTTATGATTAGGAGAGTGGATGAGAAATTTGGTGCAGGATCTGAAAATGTCAGTAATGTAAGAAGCTTCCAAATTACGAACTGACTCTGGCTAAATGTGGATGTCTCATGCCTGGAGGGAGGGAAGCCAAGTATTGTTTGATACTCATCTTTTGAGGCTTGGAACTGTCGGATTTTGTTTCTAGATCAACCACACTCTGGTAATCTTCTGAGGACATTTTCTTTTTCTTTTTTTGGCATTCCTATGGATCCCAGTCTCTCCCCATATTAAAGAAGGTGGCTGCCAAGAGACCTCAAGAGACCGTCCCCAAAGAAATACATATGAATGTGAACAGGATTTGTAGCCCTAGAGAAAACTCCACACACTTTTAAACTTATCTTGGGAAAGATCAGACGTTTCCTACTCACAGATTTGAATCAGCCTGAACCTAAGGTATTTAATTTCCATATTTAGAGCAGTAGTTGCCATTGGTATGTAATATAAACCATCCCATGCAGCTGTGATTCAGGCATATACTGATTACTGCTAACCTACCCAGAATTCGAGCTCAATTTCACAAGACAGAAATATGACTTTTTTTTCTTTTGGTCATAAAAGATCACCCAAGGAAGTAGCATGACAAAATGTTTCCTGATGCTGTTACAAGCGTATGGCTGAAACTCAACCTCACACACATCTGTACAAAAACGTACTGAGAAACCCACAAATAGCTGAGCTTTCTGGCAACATTAACACCAGAGCATCAGCAAGCCTTCTGTTGCTAATTATTTGAGACATCGCCTGCTTTGCTTTTATAATATCCTGAGCTGTTTATCAAAGAGGTCATAACATGAGAAAGTATCATGGCATCTTTAATAAAGAAAAAATCTGCCTGGACAGGGAGAGAAGGAAAAATACTGTTGCAATTGAGCAACAATCAAATTATGTCTATAATGGGCTTTAAATCTTTAGAAGAAAAGATCTACAGTTTAGCAATACAAAGCAGTATTATTCCTGTAGTTATTAAAAACTGCCCTCTAATCCTTCACACATATGTAATACATCTCGTCCAAGGATCTCAAAGTCCATTATAAATAAACAAGCGGCTACACTTTATAAAATCCAGACAAGGCCACAAAAGGGATGGAACTCTCTGGTCATGAATAAGCCAACACTTTTTGAACGACTCACCAGCTAATGATATAAAGTCTCTTGGTCTCATCAAGGTTTGGGGAAATAATTGGGTTTTGGTTTACAAAAGGCACTCAATAACTGCTTGTAGATATAAAGATTAATAAAAGATCTGCTACAGGAACATTGTGGAGATTAGTTAATTCATGCGAGTTTTTTTAAACAAATGTATCTTAAGCATAAATGTTTCTGCAAACCATGTAATCCCTTGTAAATTCACTGTTATCCAGAGGACCTAGTAATCTTAGTATCAAAGCAGAGAAATGTTAGTTACTTACAGAAATCAAGATGGCAGAGGAGTAGGAGGACGTAGAGTTCATCTCTCTCAATAAATGCATCAAGAATACATCTGCAGGGATTTCCCTGGTGGTCCAGTGGTAAAGAATCCACCTTCCAATGCAGTGGACGTTGGTTTAATCCTTGGTTGGGGAACTAAGACCCCACATGCCGCAAGGCAACGAAGTCCATGTGCCACAACAAATGAGCTCAGGTGCCTCAATGAGACAGCCTGCGGGCCACAAACTACAAAGCCCACACGCTCTGGAGCCCATACACCACAACTAGAGAGAGAAAACTCGCATGCCACGACTAGCGAGAAGCCCGCACCCTGAAACTAGAGAAGCTTGCTCTCCACAATGAAGACCTGACACAGACAAAAAAAATAAATAAAAATAACAAATAAATAAAATTAAATTAAAAAAACACATCTATGGATAGAACAATTCTCACAGAACACCAGCTGAACACTAGCAGAAGACCTTGGACACCAGAAAGGACAAAAAAGATCCCCACATAAAGGGGTGAGGCAAAAGAAAGAAGGGAAAAAGAAGAGGAGAGGAAGTGGGATGGGATCTCACCCCTGGGGCAGGGGGAGCTGAAGCAAAGGAGAGGTTCTCACTGACGGGGAAATCAGTTGGGAGAGAAGGGGAACATCTGACACTGTCAGAGGAGGGTAAAACGGCCAGTCTGTGCCAGACAAGACAGAGTGAGACCTACACAGACTGTCCATGCCACATTCCAGTGTGCCCCAGACTGGGATGTGTGTCCATTGGTGCACACAGGGGCTGAGAGCTGGAACGTGGGTATTGGAGAGCAAACCAAGGGAGAGGACTGCTGTTGGCGGTGAGGAGACAGCCTGAGGGGACAGGAGGGAGGAAATTTGCAACCTGGAATGCTTATGGAGGAAGCATAAGCACCACTGTTGAGTGACACTCAGGGGGTGGAGCCACCACTGCAGCCTCTCTCTCCCCATGTGTCAGCCCCCTGCCCTGCCAGGCACTAGGCAAAGCCCTCACCAGGGTTGGCCTTCTCGAACCTACCTCCAGGCACTAAGAAAAGCCCCCACCAGGCTGACCTTCTTGTGCCTGCCACCAGGCACTAGGAAAAACCCCCACCAGGGCTGGCCTTCTCCTGCCTGCTGCCAGTGGCTAAGAAAGGCTCCCACTAGGGCCGTATCTCTCGCAGCAATGGCTGCCGGTTTTCCTGCGCACCTGTCACCACCGGGGGCCCCATGACCCAGGCAGTTGTGCCACCTCCATGCCCTGTCCTCACCGGGGCAGACCCAAGTGCTTCAGGGTAGCCTCGGGAGCAGACTCCTATGGGTGGCCCACACACAGAGGTGGGGCTAAAACCACAGCTGAGCCACAGGGGCGGGGTGACTAAGGAAGAGGAAAAAAATCTTTCGGTGCAGCTGCACAAACCACAGATTTAATCCCCCTGATTGGCTTGGTAAACCCTGCATCTATGGAATATCTGAATGGACAACAAGTGTTCCCAAACTGAAACCAGTCCAGCTCTACAAGCTGTGGACTTCAGGGACTAGTACACGTGGGAGTTGGGCCAGGTGAGATTGTGAGTTGCCCCCACAGTGCCCATAGAGGGACCAGAAACCTACCTAGAGGTTGGGAAGGTGGCAGTTGGCTGTGAGTCATGGTGGGGACAAGGACACTGACAGCTGAGACCCCAGGAAAATATAATTATTACTATTTTTTTATGTCTTGTTTTTTCTGTTGTTTTTTAAGTATTATTTGTGTTTTTTTAGTTTTTTTTAATTTTTTATGTTTTTTTTATATTTCTATTTCCATGTTACTTTTTTGTTGTTCTGTGTTTTTTCCTTTTTTTTTTCCTTTGTTCTATTTTGTTTTCTTCTTTTTTTTCCTTTGTTGTATTTGTTCTTATATTTTTAAATTTTTTTCATCGTTTTTGTGTGTTTGTATCATTTGCTTTGCTTTTTCCTTCAGTTTGCACTCTAGTTTTTTTTTGTTTTTTATTTTTTTGTTTTTGTTAGTTTTGTTTTTAATTGTTTGATTTCATTTGGGGATTCTTCTGTTTGGTTGTTCTCTTGTTTTTTGTTTTCTCTGTTTTTGTTTTTGTTTCTTATTTTGTATGTGTGTGTGTTTGTTGTTTTTTTTTTGGTTTGGTTTTGCTTTTACCATTCATTGGTCTGGGGTTTTGTTTGTCTGTTCATTTGATTTTCATTGTTATTATTGCTGTTTGCCTGTTTTTATCTTTGCTATTTGGCTTCAGTTTTGTTTCTTGGTTTGTTTTCAATTGTTTTCGTCCTGCCTTTTTTTTTCTTTCTTTTTCTTCCCCCCCCCCCTTTTTTGGTGAGCTGTGTGGCTTGCAGGGTCTTGGTTCCCAGGCCAGAGGTCAGGCCTGAGTCTCTGTGGTGGGAGCATTGAGTCAAGGACACTGGAATGCCAGAGAATTCCTGGCCCTGGGAATATTAATCAGTGAGAGCTCTCCCAGAGGTCTCCATCTCAACTCCAAGACCTGGCTCCACCCAACAGCCTGCAGGCTCCAGTGCTGAAGGCCCCACACCAAACAACAAGCAAGACAGGAACACAAACCCAGCCATCAGCAGATAGGCTGCCTAACGTCATATAAGCCCACAGACACCCCAAAACACACCATCTGATGAAGCCCTGTCAATTAGAGGGAAAAGATCCAGCTCCACCAACCAGAAAACAAGCACTAGTCCCTCTCACCAGGAAGCCTACACAAAAACCTGGACCAACCTCACCCACTGGGGGCAGACAACAGAAGCAGGAGGAACTACAACCCTGAAGCCTGTAGAAAGGAGACCTCAAACAGTAAGTTAGACAAAATGAGAAGAAAGAGAAATATGCTGCAGATGAAAGAGCAATGTAAAAACCCACAAGACCAAATAAATGAAGAGTAAATAGGAAATATACCTGAAAAAGAAATAAGAGTAATGATAGTAAAGATGATCCAAAATCTTGGAATTAGAATGGAGAAAATACAAAAAACGTTTAACAAGGACCTAGAAGAACTAAAGAACAAACAGTGACGAACAGCATAAGAAATGAAATTAAAAATACACTAGGATGAATCAATAGCAGAATAACTGAAGCAGAAGAACAGATAAGTGAGCTGGAAGATAGAATGGTGGAAATAACTGCTGTGGAGCAGAATAAAGAAAAGTGAAGGAAGAATAAAGAAAAGTGATAAATAAGAATAAAGAAAAGTGAAGAACTGAGGACAGTCTCAGAGACCTCTGGGACAAAATTAAACACACAAACATTTGAATTGTAGGGGTCCAAGAAGAAGAAGAGAAAGGGCCTGATAAAATATTTGAAGAGATTAGAGTCAAAAACTTCCCTAACATGGAAAAGGAAATAGTCAATGCCAGGAAGCACAGACAGTCCCATACAGGATAAACCCAAGGAGAAACACGCCAAGACACATATTAATCAAACTAACAAAAAGTAAATATAAAGAAAAAATGTTAAAAGCAAGGGAAAAGCAACAATAACATACAAGGGAATCCCCATAAGGTTATCAGCTGATCTTTCAGCAGAAACTCTGCAGGCCAGAAGGGAGTGGCAAAATATATATAAAGAGATGAAAGGGAAAAACTACAACCAAGATTACTCTACCCAGCAAGGATGTCATTCTGATTCAACAGAGAAATCAAATGCTTTACAGAAAAGCAAAAGCTAAGAGAATTCAGAACCACCAGACCAGCTTTGCAACAAATGCTAAAGGAACTTCTCTAGGCAGGAAACACAAGAGAAGGAAAAGACCTACAAAAACAAACCCAAAACAATTAAGAAAATGGGAATAGGAACAAATATATTGATAATTACCTTAAATGTAAATGGATTAAATGCTCCAACCAAAAGACACAGACTGGCTGAATAGATACAAAATCAAGACCCATATATATGTTGTCTAAAAGAGATCCTTCACAGGGAAATTCTATCAAACATTTAGAGAAAGTGAGGGGATGGAAAAAGATATGCCATGCAAATGGAAATCAAAAGAAAGCTGGAGTAGCAATACTCATATCAGACAAAATAGACCTTAAAATAAAGACTGTTACAAGAGACAAGGAAGGACACTACATAATGATCAAGGGATCATTCCAGGAAGAAGATATAATAATTGTAAATATTTATGCACCCAACACAGGAGCACCTCAATATATAAGGCAAATGCTAACAGCCATAAAAGGGGAAATTGACAGGAACACAATAATAGTGGGGCACTTTAACAGCCCACTTACACCAATGGATAGATCATCCAGACAGAAAATTAATAAGGAAACATAAGCCTTAAATGACACATTAGACCTGACAGGCTTAATTGATATTTATAGAACATTCCATCTGAAAGCAGCAGAATACACTTTCTTCTCAACTGCACGCAGAACATTCTCTACTATAGATCTACCTTGGTTCACAAATCAAGCCTCGGTAAATTTAAGGGAACTGAAATCATATCAAGCATTTTTTCCAACCACAATGCTATGAGATTAGAAATCAATTACAGGGGAAAAAACTGTAAAAAACACAAACACATGGAGGCTAAACAGCACACTGCTAAATAACCAAGAGATCACTGAAGAAATCAAAGAGGAAATCAAAAAATACCTAGAAACAAATGACAATAAAAACACAACGACCTAAAACCTATGGGATGCAGCAAAAGCAGTTCTAAGAAGGAAGTTTATAGCAATTCAATCTCACCTCAAAAAATAAGAAAAATCTCAAATAAACAATCTAACATTATGCCTAAAGCAACTAGAAAAAGAAGAACAAAGAAAACCCAAACTAGGTAGAAGGAAAGAAATCATAAAGATCAGAGCAGAAATAAATGAAATAGAAATGAAGAAAATAGCAAAGATCAATAAAACTAAAAGTTGGTTCTTTGAGAAGATAAGCAAAATTAATAAACCTTTAGCCAGACTCATCAAGAAAAAAAGGGAGAGGATTCAATTCAATGAAATTAGAAATGAAAAAGGAGAAATTACAACTGACCACAGAAATACAAAGGATTATAAGAGACTACTATAAGCAACTATATGCCAATAAAATGGACAACCTGGAGGAAATGGACAAATTCTTAGAAAGGTACAACCTTCAAATACTGAACCAGGAAGAAATAGAAAATATGGACAGACCAAGCACAAGTAATGAAACTGAAACTGTGATTTAAAATCTTCCAACAAACAAAAGTCCAGGGGCAGGTGGCTTCACAGGGAAATTCTATCAAACATTTAGAGAAGAGTTAACACCTCTCATTCTCAAACTCTTCGAAAAAAATTGCAGAGGGAGGAACACTCCCCAACTCATTTTACAAGGCCACCATGACCCTGATACCAAAACCAGGTAAAGATATCACAAAAAAAGAAAATTACAGGCCACTATCACTGATGAACATAGATGCAAAAAACATCATCAAAATACTAGCAAACCTAACACATATATATGGAATCTAAAAAAAATAAAAAGGTTCTGAAGAACCTAGGGGCAGGACAGGAATAAAGACACAGATGTAGAGAATGGACTAGAGGACATGGGGAGGGGGAAGGGTAAACTGGAAAGAAGTGAGAGAGTGGCATGGACATATATACACTACCAAATGTAAAATAGACAGCTAGTGGGAAGCAGCCACATAGCACAGGGCGATCAGCTCAGTGCTTTGTGACCACCTAGAGGGGTGGGATAGGGAGGGTGAGAGGGAGGGAGAAGCAAGAGGGAGGAGATATGGTGATATATGTATGTGTGTGGCTGATTCACTTTGTTATACAGCAGAAACTAACACAACATTGTAAAGCAATTATACTCCAATAAAGATGTTGAAAATAAATATTACAAACAAAATCCAAGAACACATTAAAAGGATCATACACCATAATCAAGTGGGATTTATCGCAGGGATACAAGGATTCTTCAATATACACAAATCAATCAATGTGATACACCCTATTAACAAATTGAAGAATAAAAACCGTATGCTCACCTCAATAGATGCAGAAAAAGCTTTTGACAACATTCAACACTGATTTATGATAAAAAAAGAAAAAAACTCTCCAGAAAATGGGCATAGAGGGAACCTACCTCAACATAATAAAGGCCATATGTGACAAACCCACAGCAAACATTATTCTCAGTGATGAAAAACTGAAAGCATTTCCTCTAAAATCCGGAAAATGACAAGGGTGCCCACTCTCGCCACTCTTATTCAACATAGTTTTGGAAGTCCTAGCCACAGAAATCAGAGAAGAAAAAGAAATAAAAGGAATCCAAACTGGCAAAGAAGAGGTAAAACTGTCACTGTTTGCAGATGACATGATACTATACATAGAAAATCCTAAATATGCCACCAGAAAACTACTAGAGCTAATCAGTGAATTTAGTAAAATTGCAGGATACAAAATTAATACACAGAAATCTCTTGTGTTCCTATACACTAACAACAAAAGATCAGAAAGAGAAATTAAGGAAACACTCCTATTTACCATGGCAACAAAAAGAAGAAAATACCTAGGAATAAACCTACCTAAGGAGGAAAAAGACCTATATGCAGAAAACTATAAGACATGATGAAAGAAATCAAAGATGACACAAACAGATGGAGAGATATACCATGTTCTTGGACTGGAAGAATCAATGTTGTGAAAATAATTATACTACCCAAAGATTCATACTTCAGATTCAATGTAATCCCTATCAAAATTACCAATGGCATTTTTCACAGAACTGGAACAAAAAATTTTACAATTTGCATGGAAACACAAAAGACCTCAAATAGCAAAGGCAATCTTGAGGAAAAAAAAAAAAAAAAACGGAGCTGGAGGAACCAGGCTCCCTGACTTCAGACTATACTACAAGGTTACAGTAATCAAGACAGTATGGTATTGACACAAAAACAGAAATATAGATCAATGGAACAGGATAGGAAATCCAGAGATAAACCCACACAACTATGGTCTCCTAATCTGTGACTAAGGAGGCCAGAATATACAGTGGAGCAAAGACAGAGTCTTCAATAAGTGGTCCTGGGGAAACTGGACAGCTACATGTAAAATAATTAAATTAGAACACTCCCTAATACCATATACAAAAATAAACTCAAAATGGATTAAAGACCTAAATGTAAGGCCAGACAGTATAAAACTCTTAGAGGAAAACATAGGCAGAACACTCTTTAACATAAATCGCAGCAAGATCTTTTTTTAACCCACCTCCTAGAGTAATGAGAATAAAAACAAAAATAAATAAATGGGACCTAATGAAATTTAAAAGCTTTTGCACAACAAAGGAAGCCATAAACAAGACAAAAAGACAACCCTCAGAATGGGAGAAAATATTTGCAAACAAAGCAACTGACAAGGGATTAATCTCCAAAATATACAAACAGCTCATGCAGCTCAATATCAAAGAAACAACCCAATCAAAATATGGGTGAAAGACCTAAATAGACATTTCTCCAAAGAAGACATACAGATGGCCAACAAACACATGAAAAGTTGCTCAACATCACTAATTATTACAGAAATGCAAATCAAAATTACAATGAGATATCACCTCACACTGGTCAGAATGGCCATCATCAAAAAGTCTACAAACAATAAGTGCTGGAGAGAGTATAGAGAAAAGGGACCCTTCTTGCACTGCTGATGGGAATGTAAATTAGAGGTTCTTTAAAAAACTAAAAATAGAACTACCATATGACCCAGCAATGCCACTACTGGGCATATACCCTGAGAAAACCACAATTCAAAAAGATACATGTACCACAATGTTCATTGCAGCACTATTTACAATAACCAGAACATGGAAACAACCTAAATGCCCACCAACAGATGAATGGATAAAGATGTGGCACATATATACAATGGAATATTACCCAGCCATAAAAAGGAATGAAATTGAGTTATTTGTAGTGAGGTGGATGGACCTAGAGTCTGTCATACAGAGTGAAGTAAGTCAGAAAGAGAAAAACAAATACTGTATGCTAACGAACATATATGGAATCTAAAAAAACAGTCCTGATGAACCTAGTGGCAGGACAAGAATAAGGCACAGACATAGAGAACAGACTTCAGGACGCAGTGGGGAAAGGGGAAGCTGGGACAAAGTGAGAGAGTAGCATTGACATATATACACTACCAAATGTAAAATGGATGGCTATAGGGAAGCTGCTGCATAACACAGGGAGATCAACTTGATGCTTTGTGATGACATAGAGGGGTGGAATAGGAAGGGTGGGAGGGAGGCTCAAGATGGAGGGGATATGGGGATATATGTATATATATATAGATGATTCACTTTGTTGTACAGCAGAAACTAACACAACATTGTAAAGCAATTATACTCCAATAAAGATGTGAAAAAAAAGACACATGCACCCAAATGTTCATTGCAGCACTATTTACAATAGCCAGGACATGGAAACAACCTAAACGTCCATCAACAGAGGAATGGATGAAGAAGATGTGGTACATATATACAATGGAATATTACTCAGCCATAAAAAGGAATGAAATTGGGTCATTTGTAGAAACATGTATGGACCTAGAGGCTGTCATACAGAGTGAAGTAAGTCAGAAAGAGAAAAACAAATATCTATATTAATGCATATATATATATGGAATCTGAAGAAATTGGTATAGACAATCTTATTTTTTTATTGGACTATAATTGCTTACAATGTTGTGTTAGTTTCTGCTGTACAGTGAAGTGAATCAGCTATATGTAGACATATATCCCCTCCCTCTTGGACCCCCCCCCATCCCACCCATCTAGGTCATCACAGAGCACCAAGCTGAGCTCCCAGTGCTATACAGCAGGTTCCCACTAGCTATCTATTTTACACATGGTAGTGTATTTATGTCAAACCTAATCTCCCAATTTACAGAGCAGAAATAGAGACACAGACTTAGAGAACAAAAGTATGGATACCAAGGGGGAAGGGAGGGTGGGATGAATTGGGAGATTGGGACTGATACATATACATTGTTGATAATATGTATAAAATAGATAATTAATGAGAGCCTACTGTATAGCACAGGGAACCCTACTCAATGCTCTGTGGTGACCTAAATGGGAAGGAAATCCAAAAAATAGGGGATATGTTTACACGTATAGCTGATTCACTTTGCTGTACAGTAGAAACTAACACAACATTGTAAAGCAACTATACTCTAACAAAAAATTTCTTTTCTCTTTTTAAAAATCAAAAAGTAAAAGTTAACTCTTAGAAATAGACTCACAGGCAGAAAACAAACTTATGGTTGCCCAAAAGGAAAGGGGGGAAGAGATAAATTAGAAGGTTGGGATTAACATACACACACTACTATATATAAAATAGATAACCAACAAGGACCTGCTGTATAGCACAGGGAAATCCACTCAAAATTATGTAACAACCTAAATGGGAAAAGAATTTGAAAAAGAATAGATACATGTATATGTATAACTGAATCACTTTGCTGCACACCTGAAACTAACACAACATTGTTAATCAACTATACTCCAATATAAAATAAAAAGTTTAAAAACAAAACAAATCAAACAAAAAAGAAATGTTAGTTACTTACCTCCCTACTACCTGTAGCTTCATTACTATCTTTCCAAAACCCTCCAGAATATATCTCTTGGGTAACTGCAAGTCTGAGTCCCAGTGAACACAGAAGAAAGCTGTCTAAGGCAAGAAAACAGAAAGCTCACAATGTTTGAGGAGCACAAAACTGCAATTAGCTGGTAACGTTAGACCCTTTACTCATCTAGGAAATGTTCACCAAAGTCACAGAACACAAGGAGAAATGTTTGAGTGTCCAGTATATGCCAGGCCTTGTGTTTGACATTGGCTTAGACTACAAAACAGCAAAGGTAGAGATAGGGGAGGAAGAAAAAAGGAACTTTTAACCCAATGACTGCTATCTAGGGTGATGGTCAATGGGACTCATAGCCCTAGAGCAGGGTTTTCAACTTTGGCCCTATTGACATTGAGGGCCAGATAAGTTGTAGTTATGAGGAGCTGTGCACTGTAGGATGTATAGCAGCATCCTACCCACCAAACACCTGTAGCATTCTGCTCCCTCCCCCAGCACTGCCCCAGTTGTGACAACGAAAAATGTCTCTAGACAGTGCCAAGTGTCCCTTGGAGGGCAAAACTGTCCCCTGGTTGAGAACCACTGCCTTAGAAATCTCAGAAAATAATTAAGCTTCTTTCACTTCTATATTGACATTAACTGGACAATTCTGGTTAAAATACTTAATTGTATCTTCAACCAACACATCTCCAGGTATTTTCAAAATCTGTGGCATCCAGATCAATCAGTGTCCAAGAGCCACTTATATAATGACACATCCTATTTCAACAAGGCATCTGCCCTCATTTCTGTATTATAAAATCAGGCTCCAAAAGTAGCATTTACATTGAAAAATATCAACTGACTGAATATAAGATGACAGTAAATCTCCATAATGTCATATGTCAAAGAATGACTCAGAGACACATAGTTAATTATCTGCATGCCAAACAACTCACTTGTATGTAAAGGAGATGGCCATTGGACTGTTGTCAGTGAACAAAGGTAAAAGCAGGATTTATTTAAAAAAAAAAAAAACAGTGGTGAGAGAGAAGAGGAAAAAACAATAAGAACAGTAGGCCTTATTTTGCATTTTGGAGGCAAATTAATTAGCTGGCAGCTAGCAAAGAGGTCTGTCTGGGCCATCTGCCCTTGAACAGGCCATGTAAGTTTTCAGACATAGCATTTTCAGTTGACAATGGATTCTCCAAGAAACCTTGAGTGTGTTGCTGAGTATGCATGAGGGGCTGGGTGACACATCCACTGGGTCCTTCATCAGGTGGGTGAGATCTGTGCCATTTCTCTATCCAGAATAACTCTCATAGGAAGACTAGCTTTAATATAGCAGCCTTATTTTTTGTTCTATAACTGGATAGAAGTTTCTGGTGGCCCAGTGGTTAGGACTCTGTGCTTTCACTGCCGAGGGTGCGGGTTCAGTCCCTGGTCGGGGAACTAAGATCCCACAAGCTGCACAGCACGGCCAAAAAAAAGAAAGAAAAAAGTATAACTGGGGATAGAAAGGAATTGCTACATAAAACAAGCTTCAAATTCCCAAGAACTAGAAATCTTAGACCCGGAGATTTCAGACGTGTATTTTTCTGTTCTAAGTGACAGACAAGCAAGTACCAGGTTTTTCCACCTGTTCACCACGTTGCAAAAAGTGCCAATCTCACACTCACCTGCCCTTCCCTCCTGCACTGGAAAAGATTCTAGACACTGAAAGTGCTGCTGAAAAATGACAGGAGAGAGCTCCTTGAAGTGCCACAACCTTTTTAATGTTTCCGGAAAGGCTACCTTTCTTTTCTTGCATCATGTAGAATTACTCTAGTAAACAAACAACCATTGTTTGGCATCCATATTATCTCTGAGACCAGTTCCTGGCACAACGTGGTCAGTCAATAAATGGCAAATATTGTTGGAGTTTTCATTATTATAGTTAGCATTTATTGAACATTTACTATGCTCCAGGCATTGGTCCAAGCACTATGCGTATTTTATTTCATTTACTTTTCAATCAACCTTAAATTTTTATAAGAACTATTTTATCCCCATTTTACAGATGAAGTCTAAAAGGTTAGACATTCCTATTGTTGCAAGTTCATATATTTTTTTTCCAGGATCATAATTTATTGTACAAATTGAGTACCACATGATGAGTTGACATTAGCTTCTTCAAGCATGGGAACTTAACAGATGAGGTACAGTTGAGAATCCGTTTATGTTGCTTTCACAGCTGGAGTTTTTTTAGACCTTAACTTAAAGTATATAACTATCAAAGCAATACCTCCGTATGTGGCCAGTACACAATTCATTCTCCCTGTGAGAGTGTAAGAGTTGAAATATTTTTTGATACCAGTGAATTGGTACTGGGCATCAGTTTCTGGACCTGCCATGATTTCAATCTTCCAAAACGCACAGACCTCGCTGCAGGTGTCCTTCAACTGAAGAAGCTGCTCCTCGGCCCAGACGGAAGAAGCCGCCTCCCCCGCAAACGTTCAACGGGCCTTACGGATTCGGCCCTCTGCGCTGACTGGCTCTATTTTTAACATTTCACTAATCTCCATGTTTTTCTTTGGAAATAACTTCCTTCTTCTTGACTCTCTCTTTTCTTGATCTCTGTCTTTGCCTGCCCCACCCCCGCTCCAAGGTCTTTAGTCATAACCTCTCCTTAAAATGTACTTCAAATTTTTCATTTCTCTGTTGAGCGATGCAGCCCAGAATTAGAAGTAATTGATTCCATTTTTGAGTGTTTGTCTGTTCTAAGCCATGGCTCTATTTCTGAGCATACATGACAGACATTGGAAGTCATTCAAAGATATGACTAAGATATGATTTTTGCCCTTTGAGATCCTCCCAAAATGAAACCAAGAAATGCCCAACACAACAATGAGACGTGAGCAGTGGACCAAGGGAGCCAGGAGGAGAGAGTAACTGGCCCTGCCTGGGGCCATGAAGGAAACAGAACTTAAACTGAGTTTGTTTTTTTTTTTAACATCTTTATTGGAGTATAATTACTTTACAATGTTGTGTTAGTTTCTGCTGTATAACAAAGTGAATCAGCTATACGTATACATATATCCCCATATCCCCCCCCTTGCCTCTCCCTCCCACCCTCCCTATCCTACCCCTCTAGGTGGTCACAAAGCACCGGGCTGATCTCCCTGTGCTATGTAGCTGCTTCCCACCAGCTATCTATTTTACATTTGGTAGTGTATATATGTCCATGCCATTCTCTCACTTCATCCCAGCTTACCCTTCCCCTTCCCCGTGTCCTCAAGTCCATTCTCTACGTCTGCTTCTTTACTCCTGTCCTGCCCCTAGGTTCTTCAGAACGTTTTTTTTTTTTTTTTTTTAGATTCCATATATATGTGTTAGAATACAGTATTTGAGGACAAGTGAGAGTTAGTCAGAAAGGGAAAGAGAAGGAAGTGCTCTGGTCAAAGGAAATGGTCTCATACAAAAGTCACACACTTTCCCTTTGCACTATATACCCATTTACTTTTGCAATAAATATTTTCACAGGTAGCACATGCCAAATACAGCAATAGCTGCTGGGTATCCTGTGGTGAACAAGAGAAGCAAGGCTGGGGCCTGTGTGGACCTAATATTCTAATGAGGGACAGTGTGGTATCTGCTTTCCAAAGATGGCCAACATCAATTCTCTCCCCACCTGTATGCACATGCTGTTCCTCCTTCCTCCCATCAGCAATTGGGGCTTATGTCTCCTCCCCTGAAATTGGGGCTGAGCCTGTGACTGCTTTGTCCAATCAAATGTGGATGAAGTGACATTCTGAGACTTCCAAGCTCGGGCATGAAGAAGGCCTGGAAGTTTCCACTTTCTCCCTTTTGGAGCTCTGAGCTTCCATGAAAGGAGTGTAAGCTCCCATTTTGGAGTGAGAGGCCACCTTGAGGAGTACAAGGCACTGTACATCCTACTCCACACCACCAATGGACTGCAGCTGCATGAGAGGGCTTGTTCCAGTTATCCTACGACTGCATAACAGACCACCCCAAAACTTTTGGAGTGGCTCAAAACAATAACATTTACTTTACTCATACATCTTCAATTTGGACAGAGCTTGGCATCGCCACATGATGCTGCACATGGTGTCAGGTGGAGTAAATTTGACTGTGGGCTAAAGGATTCACATCCAACCTGGCTAAATTGTATGGCTGGCAGGTTGGTGCTGCTTATCAGCTGGAATCTCAGCCAGAACTGAGACTCCATATAACCTGGCTTCTTCAGGGCATGGCGACTGGATTCCAAGTGTGAGTGCCCCAAGAGAGAGCCATGGGAAACTGTACTGCCTTTCACAAACTAGCCTTGAAGTTATATAGCATCTCTTCTGCTATACTCTGTTCTGTTAGTTGAGCAATTCACAATGGCCTACCTAACTTAAGAGGAGGAGACACAGTCTCCACCATTTGATCAGAGTGTGGCAAGATTCTGGAATAGCATGTAGAACAGGGAATATTGTTGTGGACATTTTTATCTACAGAGTCCCAGCAAGGCCAGTAGAATAACTGACCTGCTTAACCATGGACAATCCATGGAATCATGAAATATAATAAAATGTATGGGGACTTCCCTGGTGGTGCAGTGGTTAAGAATCTGCCTGCCAATGCAGGGGACACAGGTTTGATCCCTGTTGCAGGAAGATCCCACATGCCATGGAACAACTAAGCCCATATGCCACAACTACTGAGCCTGTGCTCTAGAACCTGTAAGCCACAACTACTGAGCCCACACACCACAACTACAGAAGCCTGTGCACTCTAGAGCCCATGTGCCACAACTACTGCACCCTCTTGTTGCAGTTACTGAAGCCCGCACACCTAGAGCCCATGCTCTGCAACAAGAGAAGACAACAAAATGAGAGGCCTGTGCACCGCAATGAAGAGTAGCCCCCACTCGCTGCAATTAGAGAAAAGCCCATGCACAGCAACAAAGACATAACACAGTCAAAAATAAATAATAAAATTTTTTAAAAATAATAAATAAAATGTATGTTTTTTAAGACAGTGGGTTTGGAATGATTTGTAAACAGAACAAAAGGACCACCAGAGAGCTGAAACACATTTAAAAATTACGAATAGAGACCTTCAAGATGGTGGAGGAGTAAGATGTGGAGATCACCTTCCTTCCTACAGATACATCAAAAATACATCTACTTGTTGAACAACTTCTACAGAACACCTACTGAATGCTGGCAAAAGACCTCAGACTTCCCAAAAGGCAAGAAACTCCCCACATACCTGGGTAGGGCAAAAGAAAAAAGAAAAAACAGAGAGAAAAGAATAGGGACAGGACCTGCACCTCTGGGAAGGAGCTGTGAAGGAGGAAAAGTTTCCACACACAAGGAAGCCCCTTCACTGACGGGGACAGGGAGTGGGCAGGGGAAAATTTGGAGCCACAGAAGAGAATGCAGCAACAGGGGTGCAGGGGGCAAAGTGGCAAGTTTCCCGCACAGAGGATAGGTGCCGACCAACACTCACCAACCTGAGACGCTTGTCTGCTCACCTGCCAGGAGGAGTGGGGGCTGGGAGCCAAGGCTCAGGCTTTGGAGGTCAGACCCCAGGAAGAGGACTGGGGTTGGCTGCATGAGGACACCCTGAAGGGAGCTAGTACACCACAGCTAGCTGGGAAGGAGTCAGGGAAAAAGTCTGGATCTGCTGAAGAGGCAAGAGGCAATTGTTTCGGTGTGCACGAGGAGAGGGGATTCCTGCTCTGTGTGCCCATATAAGGCAGAGCACCACCTAAGCGAGCTCCAGAGATGAGTGCGAGCCATGGCTATCAACTAGGACCACAGAGACGGGTATGAAATGCTAACGCTGATGTCGCTGCCACCAAGAATCCTGTGTGCAAGCACAGATCACTATCCACACTTTCCCCGACCAGGAGCCTATGCAGCATGCCACTGTCAGGGTCCCAAGATCCAGGGACAACTTCCCCAGGAAAACACATGGCACACCTCAGTCTGTTGCCATGTCACACTGGCCTCAGCCCCCAGAGGCTCGCCCCACATTCCAATTATGACTACCGTACCCCTCCCTCTCCCCGGCCTGAGTGAGCAAGAGAGCCCTAATCAGCCGCTGCTTTAACCCCCTCCTGTCTGGGCAGGGAACAGATGCTTGAGGGCAGCCTACACACAGAGGCAGGGCCAAAACCAAAGCTGAAACCCAAGAGCTGTGCAAACAAAGAAGAGAAAGGGAAATTTCTCCATGCAGCCTCAGGAGCAGCAGATTAAATCCCGCAAACAACGTGATGAACCGTACAACTGTGGAACACCTGAATAGACAATGAATATTCCCAAAATTGAGACTGTGGGCTTTGGGAGCAACTGTAGACTTGGGGTTTGCTTTCTGAATCTGACTTGTTTCTGTTTTTATTTTTATCTTAGCTTAGTTTTTAGTGCTTGTTATCACTGGTGGATTTGTTTATTGGTCTGGTTTCTCTCTTCTTTTATATATATATATTTTTTCTTTTTTCTCTTTTGTGAGTGTGTAAGTATATGTTTCTTTGTGTGATTTTGTCTCCTTAGGTTTGCATATACCATTTGTCCCAGGGTTCTGACTGTTCAGTTTCTTTTTGTTTGTTTTTTGTTTTCTTTTTATGAGTGTGTGTGTGTATGTTTCTTTGTGTGATTTTGTCTGTTTAGTTTTACTTTTCCCTTTGGTTTGGGGTTCTGTCCTTTTTTTTTTTTCCTATTTTTCTTCCTTTTCTTCTGAGCCTTGTGGCTGGCAGGTCTTGGTGCTTCAGCTGGGTGTCAAGCCTGAGCCCTTGAGGTGGGAGAGCCGAGTCCACGACATGGGACCACCACAGACCTCCTGGCCCCACGTAATATCAATCAGTGAAAGCTCTCCCAGAGATCTCCATCTCAACACTAAGACACAACTCCACCCAACGGCCAGCAAGCTCCAGTGCTGGATGCCCCATGCCAGACAACTAGCAAGATGGGAACACAGACCCACCCATTTGCAGAGAGGCTGCCTAAAGTCATATAAGGTCATAGACACCCCAAAACACACCACCAGATGTGGCCCTACCCACCAGAAGGACAACATCCAGGCCCACCCACCAGAACCAGGAACAAGTCCCCTCCACCAGGAAGCCGACAAAAGCCACTGACCCAATCTCACCCACTGGGAGCAGACACAAAAAACAATGGGAGCTACAAACCTGCAGCCTGCAAAAAGGAGAAGCAAAACAGATAAGTTAAACAGAAAGAGAAGACAGAGAAATATGCAGCAGATGAAGGAGTAAGGTAAAAACCCACAAGACCAAGCAAATAAGAGGAAATAAGCAGTCTACCTGAAAAAGAATTCAGAATAATGATAGTAAATATGATCCCAAATCTTCGAAACAGAATAGAGAAAATACAAGAAATGTTTCATAAGGACCTAGAAGAACTAAACAGCAAAAAAAAAATGACGAACAACACAATAAATGAATTGAAAAATTCTCTAGAAGGAATCAATAGCAGAATAACTGAGGCAGAAACATGGATAAGTGACCTGGAAGATAAAAGAGTGGAAAAAACTGCCACAGAGCAGAATAAAGAAAAAAGAATGAAAAGAATTGAGGACAGTCTCAGAGACCTTTGGGACAACATTAAATGCACCAACATTCGAATTATAGGGGTCCCAGAAGAAGAAGAGAAAAAGAAAGGGACTGAGAAAATATTTGAAGAGATTATGGTTGAAAACTTCCTTAACATGGGGAAGGAAATAAACAGTTAAGTACAAGAAGCACAGAGAATATTATACAGATAATTCCAAGGAGAAACACAACAGGACACATATTAATCAAACTATCAAAAATTAAAAACAAAGAAGAAATATTAAAAGCAGGAAGAGAAAGGAAACAAATAACATACAAGAGAATCCCCATAAGGTTAACAGCTGATCTTTCAGCAGAAACTCTGCAAGCCAGAAGGGAGTGGCATGACATATTTAAATTGATGAAAGGGAAAAGCCTACAACCAATATTACTCTACCCAGCAAAGATCTCATTCAGATTTGATGGAGAAGTTAAAATATTTACAGATAAGCAAAAGTTAAGAGAATTCAGCACCACCAAACCAGCTTTACAACAAATGTTAAAGGAACTTCTATAGGGAGGAAACACAAGAGAAGGAAAAGACCCACAAAAACAAACCCAAAACAATTCAGAAAATGGTAATAGGAAAAAACATATCAATAATTACCTTAAATGTAAATGGATTAAATGGTCCAACCAAAAGACACAGACTGGATGAATGGATACAAAAACAAGACCCATATATATGCTGTCTACAAGAAACCCACTTCAGACCTAGGGACACATGCAGACTGGAAGTGAGGGGATGGAAAAAGATATTCCATGCAAATGGAAATCAAAAGAAAGCTGGAGTAGGAATTCTCATATCAGACAAAATAGACTTTAAAATAAAGACTATCACAAGAGACAAAGAAGGACAATACATAATGATCAAGGGATCAATCCAAGAAGAAAACATAACAATTATAAATATTTATGCACCCATCATAGGAGCACCTCAATACCTAAGACAAATGCTAACAGCCATAAAAGGGGTAATTGATATAACAACAAATAGTAGGGGATTTTAACACCACACTTTCACCAATGGACAGATCATACAAAATGAAAATAAAGAAGGAAACAAAAGCTTTAAGTGACATATTAGATCAGACGGACTTAATTGATATTTATAGGATCTCCCATCCAAAAACAACAGAATACACCTTCTTCTCAAGTACTCATGGAACATTCTCCAGGACAGATCATATCTTGGGTCACAAATCAAGCCTTGGATAATATAAGAAAATTAAATTCATGTCAAGCATCTTTTCCAATGACAACGTTATGAGACTAGATATAAATTACAGGAAAAAATCTGTAAAAATTACAAACACAGGGAGGAAAAACAATATGCTACTAAACAACCAAGAGATCACTAAAGAAAACAAAGAAGAAATCAAAAAATACCTAGAAACAAATGAGAGTGAAAACACGACAACCCAAAACCTATGGGATGCAGCAAAAGCAGTTCTAAGAGAGAACTTTTTAGCAATACAATCCTACCTTAAGAAACAAGAAACATCTCAAATTAACAACCGAACCTTACCCTAAAGCAATTAGAGAAAGAACAATAACAACAACAACAAAAAACCCAAAGTTAGCAGAAGGAAAGAAATCATAAAGATCAGATCAGAAATAAATGAAAAAGAAATTAAGGAAACAATAGCAAAAATCAATGAAACTAAAAGCTGGTTCTTTGAGAAGATAAACAAAATTGATAAAACATTAGCCAGACTCATCAAGAAAAAAAGGGAGAAGACTCAAATCAACAGTATTAGAAATGAAAAAGGAGAAGTAACAACTGACACTGCAGATATACAAAGGATCAAGAGAGATTACTAAAAGCAACTCTATGCCAATAAAATGGACAACCTGAAAGAAATGGACAAATTCTTAGAAATGCACAACCTGCCGAGACTGAACCAGGAAGAAATAGAAAATATGAACAGACCAACCACGAGCACTGAAATCGAAACTGTGATTAAAAACCTTCCAACAAACAAAAGCCCAGGACCAGATGGCTTCACAGGCAAATTCTCTCAAACATTTAAAGAAGAGCTAAACCTATCCTTCTCAAACTCTTCCAAAATATAGCATAGAGAGGAACACTCCCAAACACATTTTGTGAGGCCACCATCACCCTGATACCAAAACCAGACAAAGATGTAACAAAGAAAGAAAACTACAGGCCAATGTCACTGATGAACATAGATGCAAAAATTCTCAAGAAAATACTAGGAAACAGAATCCAGCAGCATATTAAAAGGATCATACACCATGATCAAGTGGGGTTTATCCCAGGAATGCAAGGATTCTTCAATATACATAAATCAATCAATGTGCTACACCATATTAATAAACTGAAGGATAAAAACCATTTGATAATCTAAACAGATGAAGAAAAAGTTTTCAACAAAATTCAACATGTATTTATGATAAAAACTCTCCAAAAAGTAAGCATAGAGGGAACCTACCTCAACATAATACAGGCCATATATGACAAACCCACTGCCAACACCGTTCTCAATGGTGAAAAACTGAAGCCATTTCCTCTAAGATCAGGAACAAGACAAGTTTGCCCCTCTCACCACTATTATTCAACATAGTTATGGAGGTTTTAGCCACAGCAATCAGAGAAGAAAAAGAAATAAAAGGAATCCACAGTGGAAAAGATGAAGTAAAGCTGTCACTGTTTGCAGATGACATGATGCTATACATAGAGAATCCTAAAGATGCTACCTAGAGCTAATCAGTAAATTTTGTAAAGTAGCAGGATACAAAATTAATGCACAGAAATCTCTTGCATTCTTGTACACTAATGATGAAAAATCTGAAAGAGAAATTAAAGAAACACTCCCATTTACCATTGCAACAAAAAGAATAAAATACCTATGAATAAACCTACCTAAGGAGACAAAATACCTGTATGCAGAAAACTATAAGACACTGATTAAAGAAATTAAAGATGATACAAACAGATGGAGAGATATACCATGTTCTTGGACTGGAAGAATCAACATTGTGAAAATGACTATACTACTTAAAGTAATCTACAGATACAATGTAATCCCTATCAAACTACCACTGGCATTTTTCACAGAACTAGAACAAAAAATTTTGCAATTTGTATGGAAACACCAAAGACCCTGAACAGCCAAAGCAACCTTGAGAAAGAAAAATGGAGCTGGAGGAATCAGGCTCCCTGACTTCAGACTATACTACAAAGCTACACTGAAGAAGACAGTATGGTACTGGCACAAAAACAGATATATAGATCAATGGAACAGGCTAGAAAGCCCACAGATAAACCAATGCAAATATGGTCACCTTATTTTTGACAAAGGAGGCAAGAATATACAATGGAGAAAAGACAGCCTCTTCAATAAGTGGTGCTGGGGAAACTGGACAGCTACATGTGAAAGAATAAAATTAGAACACTCCCTAACACCATACACAAAAATAAACTCAAAATGAATTACAGACCTAAATGTAAGGCCAGACACTATAAAACTCTTAGAGGAAAACATAGGCAGAACACTCTATGACATAAATCACAGCAATATCCTTTTTGACCCACCTCCTAGAGAAATGGAAATAAAAACAAAAATAAACAAATGGGACTAATGAAACTTCAAAGCTGTTACACAGCAAAGGAAACCATAAACAAGACCAAAAGACAACCCTCAGAATGGGAGAAAATATTTGCAAATGAAACAACGGACAAAGGATTAATCTCCAAAATATACAAGCAGCCTATGCAGCTCACTATCAAAAAAACAAACAACTCAATCCAAAAATGGACAGAAGACCTAAATAGACATTTCTCCAAAGAAGACATACAGATTGCCAACAAACACATGAAAGAATGCTCAACATCACTAATCTTTAGAGAAATGCAAATCAAAACCACAATGAAGTATCACCTCACACCGGTCAGAATGGCCATCATCAAAAAATCTAGAAACAGTAAATGCTGGAGAGGGTGTGGAGAAAAGGGAACCCTCCTGCACTGTTGGTGGGAATGTAAATTGATACAGCCACTATGGAGAACAGTATGGAGGTTCCTTAAAAAACTAAAAATAGAACTACCATATGACCCAGCAATCCCACTACTGGGCATATACCCTGAGAAAACCATAATTCAAAATGAGACATGTACCACAATGTTCATTGCAGCACTATTTACAATAGCCAGGACATGGAAGCAACCTAAGTGTCCATTGACAGATAAATGGATAAAGAAGATGTGGCCCATATATACAATGGAATATTACTCAGCCATATAAAGAAATGAAACTGAGTTATTTGGAGTGAGGTGGATGGACTTAGAGTCTGTCATACAGAGTGAAGTAAGTCAGAAAGAGAAAAACCGTATGCTAACACATATATATGGAATCTAAAAACACATATATATGGAATCTAAAAAAATGAAAAAAGGTTCTGATGAACCTAGGGACAGGACAGTAATAAAGACGCAGATGTGGAGAATGGACTTCAGGACACGGGGATTAGGAAGGGTAAGCTAGCATGAAGTGAGAGAGTAGGATGGACATATATACACTACCAAATGTAGAATAGATAGCTAATGGGAAGCATCTGCATAGCACAGGGAGATCAGCTCGGTGCTCTGTGATCACCTAGAGGAGTGGGATAGGGAGGGTGGTAGCGAGACACAAGAGGGAGAGGATATGGGGATATATGTATACATAGAACTGATTCACTTTGTTATACAGCAGAAACTAACACAACATTGTAAAGCAATTATACTCCAATAAAGATGTTAAAAAAATAAAATGAATAAAATAAAAATTATGCATACATATACATATTTGGGTAGGAAAGATCAGATTTTAAAAATATATTTAAATACACATTCAACAGAGTGATGGGAAAGATAGAGATTCAAGTCTACTCTAAATTGGACATCAAAGGTGCCCTTTCTTATCATTTTTTTCTATGGTTTGAAATTTTTACACTGAGAATGGATTAATGGATAATTTCAAAAACAAGATTTTTCTAACACAAGTAGATGGAATTATATTAATATAGAAGACAGAACAGAGAAATATTCCAACCTAAAATAGAACTTGCAAAGAAATTTATATAGGATAAATAACTTCTTTCCTAAAATGCCCCACAGAATCACCAAGCTCTGAGCTAACAATGCAGGGGGTGGGGACAGGTTATGGGGCATTCCCATAGGAGTTTAAAAAGTCCAGCCCATGTGGGTGAGTCAGATTTTCAAGGAGGTTGCTTTTAGGGTCATGTAAGGCAGAAATTTCCTGGTGTCGTTACTGCCTTGAAAATATCTTCAATCACCATGGAGACTACAAATTGATAGATTTTCCTCCAGCACTGGGACAGATCGTAACTTTTCACTGGAGCACCAGATAGTTTGTGACATGCTCTAAGAGTGTACATTGTACAGAAAATAATAGATGGCTTTAAATGTTAGAATCACACTCAGCTTGATGAGACACTCAACCTGAGTGGCATATGGGAACCAAAACACAATGAAGGAACAGCAGATTCACACCTGCTCTTTGCCACTGAGTAGACTGGAAGGTTCATCACTGTAATACTTTTAGTCCTCCCTCCCTCCCTCCATCCCTCTCCAGATAGTTGATATTAAAAACACCAAATGAGCATACATCCTGACCTCCTGTGTGCAGAGTTGCAGAGCTGCTGGCTGTTGCTTTTGCCTCCAGGTCACTCACGATAAATGTCTTCTCAACAAAGTGTGAGCGTTCCTCTTTAGATGTAACTTCCAGTGCAGAAATTAGGTCCAAAGAGGGAAGTCCATATCTCCACAATAAGCATGAAGAAAAAAGCAAAGGGCAGCAATGTAGAGAAACTAAAAAAATCACCCACGCCTAGAGCAAAGCCATCTCAGCTTTGGATAACTTAGGGTTCCCCAAGTCTGCTTGCCATACAAATGGGCCATAGATCCACAACATAGTATCATGTACTGCAGATACCAAATAGAGTTTATCGAGTGAAAAAACAATTATAAGCAGAGAAGTAGTAGAGTACACACAGTCTCTGAACCTCTCATTAACCCACACTTGGGCCAGGCATGGATAAAGTGTGTGAACACGGCTGACATTCCAATTATGGGACTCTGACCCATAATAATCTATGTTTTTATGGGGCCAGGGAAAGGGAACAGCTATGAGAATATGTTACTTTGGAATCTTCTGCTCAGGGAAGAGGTCTTGTTATAAGAAATTTCGGGAGCGAGTGCCTGCTATCAGCCAGCAAAGCTAACTCAGGCCTGCTGAGTCAGCTCTTTGCTAAACTATCAAAAGGAAATCAGACTCCAGGTTCATCCAGATTTCTCTCTCCTCACTGCTTTCTGTTCATGAAAGTTAAAAAGAAATGTGCCTACTATGGAAAGAGACCTCCAGGTGGTACTTGTGCCTCATACCTTTAGTAACCAATCTAATCCTCCTTTTATGAACAGGTGGTCACTAACACCAGATATTTGAAGATACAAAAGCACAGATGATATAAGCAGAAATCAATAATACAAGAAATAGATGAGAAATTTTTAAAGTTCTAATTATGAGAAGACAGTGGACCCATAACTTAAAAATAGGCTATTAAGAAAGGAAACATTCAGAGAACAACAAAGAGCTCTTTATCATTTTTAACATGATTTCCAAGATAATATATTGAACAGAAGGGCTGAATAATAGAATGGATATGGCTAAAAAAATCAACTCAAGTAGGGTGCTAGATGACAAATCTCTTCATAATAGCACAAAAAGAAAGAGAGAAAGAGAAAAAAAAAAGAAAGGAAAGAAGGAAGTGAGGGAGGGAGGGGAAAAGAAGGAAAGAAAGAGATTAGATTGAAAATGTAAAAATAAAATTTTAAATATATGGAAGAGAGTTCCAGGAAGCCAATGTTCATCTGTTAGGAATTCAAGAAAAAGAGATGAAAGAGAATGGGGACAGAAAGAATAACCAAAGAAATAATAAGAGAAAAAAGTCCTGAGCTAAAGGACTTGAGTCATCAGTCTGAAATGGGCCATCAAAGAATAAGCCGAAATAATTTTAAGTCATATGTAGAGGTACAGACTGGTAAAATATTTATATTAAAGGATAAACTGAAAATCCCAAAAGTGAAAAAGTACCTTATAAACAAAAGAACAAATATTGAATTGCCATATGATTTCTCATCGACAGGGAGTGCTAGTAGACAATGGAGCATTGTTCTCAGATTTCTGAAGGAAAATTATTTAGAACTGAGAACTCTATTCACAGCCAAACCATCATTCAATGTGTGAGGACAAAATTAAGGCTTTAGATAGGTAAGGGATCAAAATATTCAATATCTATTCTGAAAAATGATCCAAGGATAAGTCTCAGTGAAATGAAACAATAAATCCAAGAAAGAGAAGGACATGGAACACCTGGAATAGTAGTGAGTAAGATAAACTACAAAACTACAAAACTTACAATTGAATCTAAACAACTGCTGGTAATATGCATAGGACACTTTCAACAGTATTAATAATAAAAATATTAAATAGCGAGGACATAATGTAACATAATAACAATCCCAGATTTCCAATAAATCAAAAGGGAGAAAGAGGTTAATTTGCTAAAGATCTTGTCTTGTTCAGGTTATAGGTAATAAATATTAATGCTTGATCTTATAGACATCAGTATAAACATAAAACTAACAAATAGTAAAATAAGATGTTGCTTCAGTTATCTACCACTGCTTTAGCATCTGTAACTTAAAACAACAATAATCATTCCTTTTTTCTCTCTCATGGTTTGGGGGATGACTGAGCACAACTAGGCATGAAGGCTCCTCACCTACACATGTCAGTTGATGCTGAGTCTCTGCTGAGACCTCAGCTGGAGCTATTACTCAGAACACCTGCCGTTACCTGCACGTGGCCTCATCATGCGAATGGAGCTTCCTTGTAGCATGGTGTCTGGGTTCCAATGGCAAGGATCCTGAGAGAGAGAGAGAGAAAGAAGTTGAGAGAGAGAGAGAGCCAGACAGAAGCTGTGATGCCTGTATCACTTTCTATTTGTCAGAAATGCATCATTAAGGCCTGGCCCATATTCAAGAGAAGGGGGTTTAGACTCCACTTCTTACTGCAAAAGTGTCAAAGAACTTGAAGACAGATTTCTAAGTTGTTTCAGATATATTATTTCCAAAAAGCAGCTAGTGGTTTAGAAAAGAAAGAGAACAACAACAACAACAACAAAACATTTATAGTCCTATCAAAAGTCAGGGAGAAAAATGAAACAAAAAAAATTAAACACTAGTAAACACAAAATAATACGGCAGCTTTAATGTTTCAAAAATTACAATGAATATGAATGGCTAATTTCTGCTGTTAAAAACAAAGACTTTCAACTTAGATTCAAACCAGGGACTATCTACAGACTGTAAGCTATTTTAAGAGACATACTAATGTATGAAAGGAAATATGAAAGTAAAGTGATGAACAAAAAAATCAAGCAAAGTAAATATCAGACAAAATAGAATTAATGGCAAAAATAACATTAATTGGGAATGATAAGCTAATAAAATGTTATAAATGCTAATAAAATTATCAAGAAGATAAAATACTCATGAATTTTTATGTAAGGACATCATTTTGAAACATATGAAACAAAAATATTGGAAAGGTGAAGAACAGTCAGCTAACCACAGAGTGGAAGCCTTTCACATCATCAGAGATTGACAGATCAAGCACACAATAAATAACTGAATAAGCAAGCTTGACTTAATAGATATGAATATACTCAAAAAGATACATATTCTTTTCTAAAACCCATGAAACATTGTAAAATTTGTCTGATGGCCTCAAAGAAGTTTTCAGGTAAATCCAAAAACTAAAAATCATCTATGCTACATTATATAAATGCAATGCAAGAAAACTGGAAATTAGCAACCAAAAGTTGCCCAGCTTGGAATTTAAAACATTCTTCTCGAGAAGCAAGAAAAACTACAATCCTGCAGCCTGTGGACCAAAAACCACAGTTACAGAAAGATAGAGAAGATGAAAAGGCAGAGGGCTATGTACAAGATGAAGGAACAAGATAAAACCCCAGAAAAACAACTAAATGAAGTGGAGATAGGCAACATTCCAGAAAAAGAATTCAGAATAATGATAGTGAAGATGATCCAGGACCTCGGAATAAGAATGGAGGCAAAGATTGAGAAGATGCAAGAAATGATAAACAAAGACCTAGAAGAATTAAAGAACAAACAAACAGAGATGACCAATACAATAACTGAAATGAAAACTACACTAGAAGGAATCAATAGCAGAATAACTGAGGCAGAAGAACGGATAAGTGACCTGGAAGACAGAATGGTGGAATTCACTGCTGCGGAACAGACTAAAGAAAAAAGAATGAAAAGAAATGAAGACAGCCTAAGAGACCTCTGGGACAACATTAAATGCAACAACATTCGCATTATAGGGGTCCCAGAAGGAGAAGAGAGAGAGAAAGGACCAGAGAAAATATTTGAAGAGATTATAGTCGAAAACTTCCCTAACATGGGAAAGGAAATAGCCACCCAAGTCCAGGAAGCACAGAGAGTCCCATACAGAATAAACCCAAGGAGAAACACGCCGAGACACATAGTAATCAAAGTGGCAAAAATTAAAGACAAAGAAAAATTATTGAAAGCAGCAAGGGAAAAATGACAAATAACATACAAGGGAACTCCCATAAGGTTAACAGCTGATTTCTCAGCAGAAACTCTGCAAGCCAGAAGGGAGTGGCATGATATACTTAAAGTGATGAAAGGGAAGAACCTACAACCAAGATTACTCTACCCAGCAAGGATCTCATTTAGATTTGATGGAGAAATCAAAAGCTTTGCAGACAAGCAAAAGCTAAGAGAATTCAGCACCACCAAACCAGCTCTACAACAAATGCTAAAGGAATTTCTCTAAGTGGGAAACACAAGAGAAGAAAGGGACCTACAAAAACAAACCCAAAACAATTAAGAAAATGGTCATAGGAACATACATATCGATAATTACCTTAAACGTGAATGGATTAAATGCTCCAACCAAAAGACATAGACTGGGTGAATGGATACAAAAACAAGACCCATATATATGCTGTCTACAAGAGACCCACTTTAGACCTAAGGACACATACAGACTGAAAGTGAGGGGATGGAAAAAGATTTTCCATGCAAATGGAAATCAAAAGAAAGCTGGAGTAGCTATACTCATATCAGATAAAATAGACTTTAAAATAAAGAATGTTACAAGAGACAAGGAAGGACACTACATAATGATCCAGGGATCAATCCAAGAAGAAGATATAACAATTATAAATATATATGCACCCAACATAGGAGCACCTCAATACATAAGGCAACTGCTAACAGCTATAAAAGAGGAAATCGACAGTAACACAGTAATAGTGGGGGACTTTAACACCTCACTTACACCAATGGACAGATCATCCAAAATGAAAATAAATAAGGAAACAGAAGCTTTAAATGACACAATAGACCAGATAGATTTAATTGATATATATAGGACATTCCATCCAAAAACAGCAGATTACACGTTCTTCTCAAGTGCGCACGGAACATTCTCCAGGATAGATCACATCTTGGGTCACAAATCAAGCCTCAGTAAATTTAAGAAAATTGAAATCATATCAAGCATCTTTTCTGACCACAACGCTATGAGATTAGAAATGAATTACAGGGAAAAAAACGTAAAAAAGACAAACACATGGAGGCTAAACAATACGTTACTAAATAACCAAGAGATCACTGAAGAAATCAAAGAGGAAATCAAAAAATACCTAGAGACAAATGACAATGAAAACACGACGACCCAAAACCTATGGGATGCAGCCAAAGCAGTTCTAAGAGGGACGTTTATAGCTATACAAGCCTACCTAAAGAAACAAGAAAAATCTCAAGTAAACAATCTAACCTTACACCTAAAGAAACTAGAGAAAGAAGAACAAACAAAACCCAAAGTTAGCAGAAGGAAAGAAATCATAAAGATCAGAGCAGAAATAAATGAAATAGAAACAAAGAAAACAATAGCAAAGATCAATAAAACTAAAAGCTGGTTCTTTGAGAAGATAAACAAAATTGATAAGCCATTAGCCAGACTCATCAAGAAAAAGAGGGAGAGGACTCAAATCAATAAAATCAGAAATGAAAAAGGAGAAGTTACAACAGACACCGCAGAAATACAAAGCATCCTAAGAGACTACTACAAGCAACTTTATGCCAATAAAACGGACAACCTGGAAGAAATGGACAAATTCTTAGAAAGGTATAACCTTCCAAGACTGAACCAGGAAGAAACAGAAAATATGAACAGACCAATCACAAGTAATGAAATGGAAACTGTGAATAAAACTCTTCCAACAAACAAAAGTCCAGGACCAGATGGCTTCACAGGTGAATTCTATCAAACATTTAGAGAAGAGCTAACACCCATCCTTCTCAAACTCTTCCAAAAAATTGCAGAGGAAGGAACACTCCCAAACTCATTCTATGAGGCCACCATCACCCTGATACCAAAACCAGACAAAGACACTACAAAAAAAGAAAATTACAGACCAATATCACTGATGAATATAGATGCAAAAATCCTCAACAAAATACTAGCAAACAGAATCCAACAACACATTAAAAGGATCATACACCATGATCAAGTGGGATTTATCCCAGGGATGCAAGGATTCTTCAATATACGCAAATCAATCAATGTGATACACCATATTAACAAATTGAAGAATAAAAACCATATGATCATCTCAATAGATGCAGAAAAAGCTTTTGACAAAATTCAACACCCATTTCTGATAAAAACTCTCCAGAAAGTGGGCATAGAGGGAACCTACCTCAACATAATAAAGGCCATATATGACAAACCCACAGCAAACATCATTCTCAATGGTGAAAAACTGAAAGCATTTCCTCTAAGATCAGGAACAAGACAAGGATGTCCACTCTCACCACTATTATTCAACATAGTTCTGGAAGTCCTAGCCACGGCAATCAGAGAAGAAAAAGAAATAAAAGGAATACAAATTGGAAAAGAAGAAGTAAAACTGTCACTGTTTGCGGATGACATGATACTATACATAGAGAATCCTAAAACTGCCACCAGAAAACTACTAGAGCTAATCAATGAATATGGTAAAGTTGCAGGATACAAAATTAATGTGCAGAAATCTCTTGCATTCCTATACACTAATGATGAAAAATCTGAAAGAGAAATTAAGGAAACACTCCCATTTACCATTGCAACAAAAAGAATAAAATACCTAGGAATAAACCTACCTAGGGAGACAAAAGACCTGTATGCAGAAAACTATAAGACACTGATGAAAGAAATTAAAGATGATACCAACAGATGGAGAGATATACCATTTTCTTGGATTGGAAGAATCAACATTGTGAAAATGAGTATACTACCCAAAGCAATCTACAGATTCAATGCAATCCCTATCAAATTACCAATGGCGTTTTTTACGGAGCTAGAACAAATCATCTTAAAATTTGTATGGAGACACAAAAGACCCCGAATAGCCAAAGCAGTCTTGAGGGAAAAAAATGGAGCTGGAGGAATCAGACTCCCTGACTTCAGACTATACTACAAAGCTACAGTAATCAAGACAATATGGTACTGGCACAAAAACAGAAACATAGATCAATGGAACAAGATAGAAAGCCCAGAGATTAACCCATGCACCTATGGTCAACTAATCTATGACAAAGGAGGCAAAGATATACAATGGAGAAAAGACAGTCTCTTCAATAAGTGGTGCTGGGAAAACTGGACAGCTACATGTAAAAGAATGAAATTAGAATACTCCCTAACACCATACACAAAAATAAACTCAAAATGGAATAGAGACCTAAATATAAGACTGGACACTATAAAACTCTTAGAGGAAAACATAGGAAGAACACTCTTTGACATAAATCACAGCAAGATCTTTTTTGATCCACCTCCTAGAGTAATGGAAATAAAAACAAAAATAAACAAATGGGACCTAATGAAACTTCAAAGCTTTTGCACAGCAAAGGAAACCATAAACAAGATGAAAAGACAACCCTCAGAATGGGAGAAAATATTTGCAAACGAATCAACAGACAAAGGATTAATCTCCAAAATATATAAACAGCTCATTCAGCTCAATATTAAAGAAACAAACACCCCAATCCAAAAATGGGCAGAAGACCTAAATAGACATTTCTCCAAGGAAGACATACAAATGGCCAAGAAGCACATGAAAAGATGCTCAACATCACTAATTATTAGAGAAATGCAAATCAAAACTACAATGAGGTATCACCTCACTCCTGTTAGAATGGGCATCATCAGAAAATCTACAAACAACAAATGCTGGAGAGGGTGTGGAGAAAAGGGAAACCTCTTGCGCTGTTGGTGGGAATGTAAATTGATACAGCCACTATGGAGAACAATATGGAGGTTCCTTAAAAAACTAAAAATAGAATTACCATATGACCCAGCAATCCCACTATTGGGCATGTAGCCAGAGAAAACCATAATTCAAAAAGACACATGCACCCGAATGTTCATTGCAGCACTATTTACAATAGCCAGGTCATGGAAGCAACCTAAATGCCCATCAACAGACGAATGGATAAAGAAGTTGTGGTACATATATACAATGGAATATTACTCAGCCATAAAAAGGAACGAAATTGAGTCATTTGTTGAGACGTGGATGGATCTAGAGACTGTCCTACAGAGTGAAGTAAGTCAGAAAGAGAAAAACAAATATCGTATATTAATACATGTATGTGGAACCTAGAAAAATGGTACAGATGAGCCGGTTTGCAGGGCAGAAGTTGAGACACAGATGTAGAGAATGGACATATTGACCCCAAGGGGGGAAAACTGCGGTGGGGTGGGGATGGTGGTGTGCTGAACTGGGCGATTGGGATTGACATGTATACACTGATGTGTATAAAATTGATGCCTAATAAGAACCTGCAGTATAAAAAAACAAACAAAACAACTAATACTAAATTTTCATTGGGTTATTTGTATGGAAATATGTTAATATAAATGTTTCAGACATTACATGAAATTTCTAAAAATCTTATATTTGTTTGTGTATGGAAATATGTATGGAAATATGTTAATATAAATGTTTCAGACATTACATGAAATTTCTAAAAATCTTATATGTTCTAGTATAATGTTATATGTAATAATCCTAGTTATTACTTTAAAATGTATATCTCAGAAATAACTAATTTTCTTGTCAACTGCATTATTATGAACTTTCATCAAATCTTTAACCGTGGTCATTTTTAAGTCTTTTGTCATTTACAGACAGTTCTGGGTGTACTATGATGATTTTGCAAATATGTTCCTATAAAAGGGTTTCATCTTCAAGAAATTCATGGAAAAGACTCTGACAAGTACAGGTTTCTGGTAACTGACTGTACTGCTGAACTGAATGAATAAGCATTTTCAGAACTCTAATGAAAAACTGATGAACTCATAAAAGTGCTAACAAAAGATCAAGATGAAAAAAAAAATTAATTACATGGAACTGAGTGAACTGATGAGGATGAGTATAATTTTTGTGACTTTCTGTCTGAATTAAAAAAACAAAATCCCACAAGGACTCAGAGGCAAAGAATATACAAATCAATTTTCACTGCAAAGTAAAAGAGCTGTTACAGTGAAAAAAAAAAAAAAAAAACATTCTTCTCTATCACACTTAAAAGGTAGATCAAAATTGAAAGTATATACCATTTTAACTGAACGAGAGCACAGCAATTCCTATGGGATGCTGTAAATCAATATTAGGAGAAATATTTATAGCCTCAAACTTGACCATGCATCAGAATCAGATGGAGAGCTTGTTAAAATGCAGGTTTTTGGGCCCCATTCCCAGAGTCTCTGATCAAAAGTGCTGGTGTGGGGACGGAGAATTTGCATTTTGAGCAAGTTTCCAGATAACATTGAGGCTGCTGGTCCTGGGACCACACTTTGAGAACCACTGTTTTATAGTTTCACTTAAAGGCAGAGGAGGCCTTCTCTGATTACCCTAGCCCACCACCTGGTGCATTCCATCCATTTCAAATTTTAGCAACTCATTACAAGTTTTATTTTTGTTTAATTGTTTGCCATCATTTTTTCTCTAAGCACATAAGAGATGATAATCATAATTATATGAATAATGATGACAGTGAACGAGCAAAATTTTGTAAATATAGAGAATTTGCCAAATACAGCATAAATTTATATGAAGTTAAATGCCATGAATGTCAACAAGTGTTTCCATGTCTATAACCAGAATTTCCTGTGATGATCCAGTGGTTCTCCAAACTGATTGCACACTGGCATTACCTGGGGAGTTTTGATAAGGACCAATGCCTAGATCCCAACCCAGAGATTGTGATTTAATTGGCCTGGAGTGTGGCCTAAGCCTCGGGAGTTTTGAAAGCTCCCAGGTGGTACCTATCTGCAGACAAGATTGAGAACCACTGATCTATAACAAGGAAATCAAGTCAGAGATGACTACGTCTTTCCCTTACTCTTAAAGGACAATCAAGCTATACATAAATTTGGATACCAATTCCTGCCATCTCATGGATTCAATGGGAGTTTTGTCTGCTGAGGAAAAGCAGATACAACCCTCCAGCCCCTTCCAGCCACAGTTTCCACAGAATAGACATTGCTTTATGGTTCGTTGCTGCCCAGCTCCCAACATATTTCACAGCAATTGTAACAACAGTATGAATTACAACTGATATGCTTTGAATGTTATTATCCATTTCCCCGTATCTTGACATTTGAGATGTAACCAAGAACGTTGCGTTCCCTTGGACTGGTTGAAGGGGGAGATTCTGATTAATGTCCTTTCAACTCCCATAAGAAACACATGGCTTGTATTAAAGACAAGATGAATGAATTGATATATTGGGAACGGCCTGCACATTAGACGAACATGACTTACTAAAGCCAGGAATGTCCTAATGATTAAATCTATCCATATATGTGAATCAACTTATCTCCTTCAGGGAGAAGCTCTTTTAAATGTGTTGTGTTCTCTAGCAAAGCAAAAATCTTCTCCTTCACTGAACAGAAATCATCATTCATCCATGTAACTGTGAACATTAGAAATTTAATGAGCTGACAGTACAAAAATAAATTTACCTTATTCTCTGCTCTGATCACTTAAATGTATTATCCTTCAAATACTTAGCTTAAAAATACAAAAATCCATTGCCAAAATTTGTGTTTTTACTAATGTTAAATTTGTCAGATAAAATACAGGACCCCCAGTTAAATTAGAATTTCAAATAAACATCAAATAATTTTTTAGTATAAAAATGTCCCAAATATTGCATGGGGCATACTTATCTTAAAAAATGTATTTTTTATTTATCTGAAATTCTAATTTAACTGGGTGTCCTGTATTTTTATTTGCTAAATCTGGCAACACTGACTACTGTGGACCACATGCTGGAGCCACATTCTTCAGTTTTAGGGGATTTTTTTTGGTGGCTATTTGGTCAGAAGACATGGTCTTATCACTAAATCAATACATTAAATTTCTCTGCTGGTAAAAAAATCATTCTATAGACAGTACCAACAAGTTAAGCTCACTCTGACATGAATGAAAACCGTTTCTAAGTGGTTATAGTTTCTAAAACAGAACTCCATCTACAATAAATGTAATTATTTCACTAAAATTGTTTGCATGTGTTTCTTTTCTGCACTAGGCCATGTTCCTGTACCATCTTAGTTGCCTTCATCTGTTACTTTGCAGACCTTTCTTTGCCCATATCTTTGATTTAAATTTATCATGACACATTTTTAAACAATAGCAGGAAACCTCACTTATGACTTTAATTATAAAATGGTGTTATAAAATTATATCCACATTTTATTTTTGGCAGGCTCAGTCCTCATTGAACATGAATATCTCAAGTTGGCCTCTGCAGTTCTCTTTGGTTGATTTTAGTGCTTACTGTATGTAATTGATATAAAAACACAAGTTTAGGAAGCAGTTATTGGAACTTGTTAAAAGAAGTAGCCACATTCATAAATACTTTCAGTTTGCTATGTAACATGCCAAGAGAATTAAATACAAACTTTGGGGAATATGGGAGAAATTCTGACTTTTTAAAGAAAAACTGATGTATTTTGCTCCTATGTTAATTGTTTGACTGTAAGGTCCATAGCTTTGTTTTTTTTCAAATCCCAACCATGTCTAATAAGAAAAAAAAAAAGAAACAAAGTGAACTAGACAAACATGCATCTCTATAAATACCTGTTGGCACTTAAATAATTCTATTGTCCTTTCTTAGTGAAAAGAAATAAGAATGTGTCAGTCCTCTATTAGGTATAATAGAAAAGACCACAATAAAATCATAAAAAGCCATCATTGGAAGCCTCAAGTTTAATGCTGCCTGAGGTAATCTCAATAAATTTTAAAAGTAGGAACTTTAAAAATCAAAACTAGTGATTCTTTTCCATTAATGTAGGCAAGTTTCCACATTCCTTTGGCTTGAAGGCAAATGTAGTTTATAACATAAAAGGGCCACTTCTTTGCTTGCATTTCTCATATATGTACTACCAAAAAATATATTTCACTTAGCACAGAACAAACAAGTAGAGGGGAAAAAAAGAGAGAGAATTCAATAAATTGTATTTCTAGTACTAATAAAGTGGGCAGGGAGATATTCTCAGCCTTCAACCTTTTATTTTTATAATACCTATTTATGGGGCTTCCCTGGTGGTGCAGTGGTTAAGAATCCGCCTGCCAATGCAGGGGACACGGGTTCGAGCCCTGGTCCGGTAAGATCCCACATGCCACAGAGCAACTAAGCCCCTGCACCACAACTACTGAGCCTACACTCTAGAGCCCGCAAGCCACAACTACTGAAGCCCATGTGCCTAGAGCCTGTGCTCTGTAACAAGAGAAGCCACCACAATAAGAAACCTGCCCACCACAATGAAGAGTAACTCCCGCTCACCACAACTAGAGAAAGCCCATGCACAGCAACGAAGACCCAACACAGCCAAAAATAAATAATTTTTTTAAAATACCTATTTATCCTTTGACAATTATAGGATCTAATCATGCATATGCTGAGGAACCTGAGAAATGTGTCTCAGAAAAGAGAATCTGTGACAAGCAACAGTATAATTTAGGTTAACATGAACTAAGAAGTTTCTCCAAGATATAGTCCCAACTTTCAAGTTGTTCATCATCTAACCTGAGCAATACAAGCAGGAAATAATAAAGGGCTAAATGGTGTGCTACAAACTCTCAGAGCAATAAAGACCAGAAAGGGGAGAGAGCAGTATAACTCGGAAGGGTTTTGAGGCTTAAATTATACTTAGGCAAACATAGATTAAATAAGCCAGCACACGTGGAGATTGGTTGCTGGGGATAATACATCACTGGGTAATTGCCAAAATAGTGAAAAATAAATGAAAACTAAGACTTAAAGTGGTGTTGGTCATATACAGTACAGTCAGAGCATCTTCAAAGAATAACTATTTCAAGGAAGAAGAATATAAACCAGAAAACTCAAGGGAATCACATTAACCACTGACTTTCAGAAATGGAGTGACCTAAAAAAAAGCCAGCTTAGTCTTGGAACCACCAAAGACTATGTCAGCAGAGCCATGGTCCCCTAAAAGACCTTGAAGATGCACTTTCTTTGCTTCTCTTCCTCTATTCCCACTTTACAACCTCTCTCAACTCTGATCAGCAAGGCTACCTACAAGACAAATCCACAGTAAACACCAGCGTTGCAGCTAATACTAAATAGCTTTCCTAATAAATTTTTATACTTACAAAGAAAATAGTAGCTGCCGTTCCAAAAATATAATCACTGTATACCAAGCATTGTGCTAAGTGTTTGATCGGTATTATATCATAGCATCAGCAAAATCCTATTTAATCCTCATGCACATAATTCTGTTTAATTCATTTTAAAAATGAGAAAACAATGGGCAGAGATCAGGCATAACTTGTCTAAGGTCACACAATTAATAAGAGCTGAACTGAGACTGAAATCCATGTCTGCCCAGGTCCCAAGCTCACATTCTTTTCACTACATCCATGTCACAGAAATTGCTTGGAGAGCATTTATTTCCCCAACATTTTATTATGAAAAATTTCAAACACTAGGAAAGTCGAAAGAATTTGATAAACACCCATTTATCTACCCCCTAGATTCTACAATTAACCCTTAACTATGCTTGCTTTGTCACATGTGTGTCTGTCCATCCATCCTTCTATCCATTCACCAATCTTATTTTTGATGTGATTAAAAGTAAATTGCAGGCATCAATGATTTTTACCTGTAAACATTTCAGCATGCAAGCCATTAATTGGAGTTCAACGTTGTTTTCAGTTGTTTTTGTTTTGAGATAACCTTAAATACAATAAATGTACAAATTTAAGTGTACAAGTCAATGAGTTTTGACAAAGACATACATCTGTGCAACCCAAGCCCCTATCAAAATACAGAACATTACCATCACCCAGAAGATTCCTTCTCAGTCAATCCCCACCCCATCCCATAGGCAACCATTGTTCTTGTTTTTTTCCACCATAGATTATTTTGCTTGTCCTTGGAGTGTGTTTCTAATGTATAGCTCTGGGCTCCACCACAATCTGCTGAAAAAGAACTTTCATGTGTGAAGTTTAGAAATATGTGAATTTAACAAGCTCATCTGAAGACTGAGAGCCACTGTACTATTCCAGTCTACCTCTCTCTGTGAGACGTGATATAATCCTCTGTTTTATTTATGATCTTTCTATGTTCACCTAAGGGAAAATTTAATTCCAAATAGTTTTTCCCTAAATTGTTTTTATTCTCAGTAATTATGCTTACAACAAATTACACCTGTTTAAGGTAAGGAACAATCTGATTTACATAAGTATCACAGAAAGCAAGGTAGAGGCCATTAATTGTGAAAATGAGTCAGCAAAACAGTGCTATTATTGGGAGGGTCCAGTGGTATTCATGAATTAAGTGTGGTATTTTCAACAGCTGCATAGGCAGTGAGGAACATTTTGTAATATTAATATATTTTACTTTTGAATTTGTATATTCACAGGTCTTGATGAAACATGAAGTTTGATGCAGATACTTTACACTGGCAACTAAATAGTCATTGAACAGTAGCTCTGAAAAGTTTTACTTTTATAAAAATATGACATTTTAATTATATTTTCACAAATTAAGTAAAGTTGATATCCATTAGCTATAATTTTTCTTTTGGCTACTAAATTTGACAAGTAATTTTTTATATTTTAGAAGAAAAATAACTTTTGAAAATAAATGAATAAAATTTTAATTTTTGAAATTTTTTACATTTACCTTAATTTACATTTTGGTGAAAATATTAAAGTTTTGTATACTAATTACAATTTCATCTTATCTTTTAATCTTTTTGATCAATCCAATGACAATTCTGTCAATTCAATATCAATTTTGTGAAAATCTTGATTAAAAATAGATTTTTCTGAATAAAGGCAAAAAATTATCAAATTAATTTAATGATTATGTAGATCTTTATTATTTATTCAAACATTGCTGATCCATCAATAGAATACTGAGACATTCAAGATAATTAAATTTGTCATCTTTGATATTTTGTAGATTTTCAATCATGTTAGTTAAAATAGTAGGATAGAAAATAAGTTTGTGTGTTATCTTGATTTATTATTTCCAATTCTAGCAACTAAAATAAGTGCAGACTAAAATCATCCTTCTCCCACTATAGACACAAAAACATGTGGATAAACTACAAAAAGAAAGAGAGAGAGGGAGAGAGAAGGAAAAAAAGAAATCTGCATATGCAAGAGGTAAAGAGGAATAAGTGCATGTGTTGACACCAGGCCTGTACCAAAATCCTTCATGTACACTCACAGCTGGAAGGTGGGGTCTTATCATCTGTGAGAAGACAAAGTTATGATTTTGGGCACAGAGGGGGCAAGGTGCTTCTGAACTATCTGCATAAAAGGATAGAGTGAAAAGGCTTCTACTTTTGTGAAAGGGGAACTAGAAAAAAACAGCTTTGGGACCTAATAAAGGATCAAGGAAGCTTGTCTCTTCCCAAAATTTTGAGTGAAATAAAGTAGAGTTTTCCCATGAGAAATTAAAATGTCAAACCTGAGAAATCCTAGAGTTTGCACTAGTCAAGTGATGTCAGAATTCCAAGCTGATTGGATAATTAAAAATCTCAAGGACCCTAGGAAGAGGCAAAGCAAAACTCCTATGTAGGCTGCACACAACACCCACAAACACACATACAAATAACTTTTAAACGTTGATGAAGATAAACTCATGTTCAAAAATTACTCAACATGTGAGGAAACAATCTTCCATAAGAGGAAGTCAGTACATATGTCAAACTGGAATATGTATCATACCAAGAATTTGCAATAACAGAATAAGCTGAGAAAGATTAGAAAATAAGTATTTTTCTAATAAAGAGCTAAGAGAAGAAATGGAAATTATAATGAAAGAACAGAGAACTCTGGGGAAAAAATAGCTAAAAGAGTTGGAGAAAGAAGCAATGACATTTAACTTAAATATCAACAGATGGGTTAAAATACAGATTAGTTAAATTGAAAAAGGAAAAAAAGAATTAGTATCATAGAAGAGAAAAGATAGAGAATTATCAAGAAGTTAAAAAAAAAAAGATAAGAGGTGTGGAAAGACAGAGCAGAATGAGAAGATTTAACTTACATAAAACTAGAGCTCCAGAAAGAGAGAACAGAGGTGCTAGCTGAGAAGATAATGGTTGAGAATCTTCCAGAACTGATGAAAAAACATAAATCCTGAGAATAAAAAGCACAAAAGATTGGGATTGACATATATACACTAATATTTATTAAATGGATACCTAATGAGAACCTGCTGTATAAAAAAATAAATAAAATAAAATTCAAAAATTCAAAAAAAAGAAGCACAAAAACTTGTAAGCGTAAAAAATTTTTTAAAAAATCATACCTAGATATACTGTTTAAATATTGTAAGCATAAAAATAAAAATAAATCCATACCTAGATGTATTTTAATGAATCTGGAAAACAAAAAAGACAAAGAGATTCTTAGAAGGGAAAATTTAACTACAAGGAACTATCAGAAGCCTTCTCCACAGTAACAGCAGGTGTCAGGAGACAGTGAAAAATATCTTCAATGTTTAGAAAGAGCTAACTATGGCCTTAAAGCACTCTAACCAGCCAATCAAGATGTAAAATGAAAGTGAAGCAGATGAATTTTTAGTTATCTAAGGTCTAAAAGAATGCATTATTCAAAGATTTGCCCTGGAAAAACCACTAAAGCATGATCTTCAGTAATAGGTTAATTGAACCCAGAAGGGAAATGTGAGATGCAAGAAGTAATTGTGAGCAAAGAAATTGTTAAATAAAGAGTGACAATAATAGTAACAATGACTAATTGAGGCATTTAGAAAAATGTGAAGCTAAACATTAAGACAAAGGAATCCTGAAAAGTCACAGAGAGTGATAATCAAGAGTTTATAGTAAGAGTTAATCTTTCTAAGGGGCTTGTATTGATCAGCATAAGGGTAAAGGGGTTGATTATGTTTAGATTTGGTTAAATCAAGTATACAAGAAGGAGGAGATATGGGGATATATGTATATGTATAGCTGATTCACTTTGTTATAAAGCAAAAACTAACACACCATTGTAAAGCAATTATACTCCAATAAAGAGTATAATTTACTTACTGATTTATTAATAAATAAATAAATAAAATAAAATTTAAGTGTAATCTTTAAAACCACAGGAATAGAATCTATAATTTCCAAACTAATAGAGAAGAAAAAGCAGAGAATAAAGAAAACTCATTAAAACACATACTGGAAAAAAAGAGAAAAGTAAAGAAAAACCATGAAAAACAAAAATATGAAGTAAGATGACAGAAATAAATAAATTCAAGTGTAACAATATTCACTATAAATATGAGTAAATTAAACTTGCCAATTAAAAAATAAAGGTTTTTGGGTTTTTAGTCAGATCTTTAATCGAGCTATATGCTCTTCACAAGAGACGTGATGACATAGATGACATGGAAATTATCAAAGAAAAGGATGAAAAAGACAAATCAGGACTTCCAGTTAAACATAAGAAATTCAAATCAATTATTTATCTTTACTCTCCTCTAAAGCCCCCAAAAGGAATAAAGGAATAAACCCACAAAGGCAACAGAAGAGATGAGAAATGTCAAGAAAGTTTAGGAAGAAGGAAAGCAGATGGATAAGTGGTAACTGACTCAGCAGAGCAGGGAAAGCTGACACCCAGCAGCGAGTTTTCAGGAGGCAAGAAGCAACATGAATGTCTGACTCACAGAGCAGAAGTCCAGAAGGGCCTAAAATGGAGGCATCAAGCACTTCTGAAAGCCCAGTGAAAACAGCAAGTCTGGTAAATCCTACATAAGAAACTGATGCCCTCTCCAAACATGCAGGGCCTCTCGACCCCAGCAAGAGACAAACCTCCCTGGGAGAGTTGTACAGAGAGCCTCACAAATGGGAGAACAGGAACAGCAAAGGGCAAGCGTGAGGTGCCAACTGAAACACAGAGATCATTTAATGATGAGATTACAAATGCCCTTCTTGTCTTGAAACTGAGATCACTGACTGTCAGGCCTAGCCTGCAGGTAAGAGATTAAATGTTCCACCCTAGGGAAACAGAATAGTCCAAAAGAAAACCTACATACATTTAGACTTGAGTGTCAGACAAAGACCTTAGTAATTGGGTATCTACCCAATAATCTACAGTGAGCATCAACTTAATTGAGATATATTAGATACATTACCTTTAATAGGGGAAAAGCAAGAATTTCTGCTATCATCGCTTCAATTCAACACTGACTTAGACAGCTACAATAAGATGAGAAAGGAAAAAGAGATATAAGTTAGAAGTAAAATCATGTCACATATAATTGCCTACACAGAAAACACAAGAAAATACCTAAACTGTTAAAAGTTTTTAAAGAGAAAAATCTAACAGAACATATGAAAATCCTTACTGGGAAAAATTAATAAATATAGTCAAAGGCTGGAGAATAATACTTAAAGAGAATGCCTTAGATGGAAAGACAATATTTTTTAAAAAGTCAATTCTCTTCCAAATTAACTTATAATTCCAATCAAAATCTAAGTTAGAAAAACTAGCCAGTCCTCCCCTGTGTGTCTCCTTTACTACTCACACAGAACACTTCCCTTCTGAACAGTTCTGGTCACCAAATGTGGAGGTGGTTTTCCCCACACCAAACAATTCTCTGCAACACCAGCTGGGTGTTCTACAATTTAACTCAATTCTGGCACCATCTACCCAGAGATAGTGTCAGCTCCCAAGGGTTGGGGCTCAGTCCCACATGACTGCTCCCACCTCACTTCAAATGCCAATCACAAGTAGTAGGTCCCCAGGTTACCCACAACTTCTGTCCAATTTGGCTACAAATATGACGTTCCCACAACCCCCTCCTCAGGTTTGGTTAATTTGCTAGAGCAGCTCACAAAACTCAGGGAAACACTTATCTACATTTATCAGTTTATTAAAGAATATGATAAAGGATACAGATGAACAGCCAGATGAAGAGATACAGAGAGCAAGATCTGGGAGGGTCCTGAGCACATGAGCTTCTGTCCCCATGGAGTTGGGATGCATCACCCTCCCAACTGCATGTGTTCACCAACCTGGAAGTTCTCAGAACCCCCTACTGTTGGGATTTTATGGAGGCTTCCCCAAGTAGGCATGATCAATCATTAACTCCATTTTCAGCCCCTCTCTTCTCTCTGGAGGATGGAGAGTGGGATTGAAAATTCCAACTGGCTAATTATGGCTTGGTCTTTCTAGTGACAAGGTCGTATCCAGGAGCCCACCCAGAGTCATCTTATTAGAACAAAAGATGCTCCTAATACTCTTGTCACTTAGGAATTTACAAGGGTTTTAGGAGCTCTGTGCCAGGAACCAGGGGCAAAGATGAATATATATATTTTTTTCTACCTCACAATTTCGGTGTTTTTTCAAGGACCTTGGCAAGCTAATCCTAAAATTCATTTTGGAGGATTACAAGACCAGAATAGCCAAGACAGTTTTGAAGAAGAATAAGAAGGAGGAGGAGGAGGAGAAAAGAAGAAAGGGGATTAATCATAAAAGTTACTAAGACTTATTAAACAGCTAACATAATTTTTAAAATTGTATTAGCACAGGGATAGAAAAACATCTGGTTTTCAATCTTACTTTTTTAAGCATCGCACTTTCACCCATTACCTCCTACCTTTCCAGCTCACTGGCTCTAGTACCTCCAATGAGAACAATCTATTAGATCGTCTGGGCCCTAGAATTTGTGTATTTTACCACCTTTTCACTGTCCCTCACCATCCTTGTGTCCTTTCTTTTCTCTTTCACCACCTTAAACCCTCAAGATCATTATTCCTCTCGTTCTCCCTTCTAAAAAGAATCTTTTTTTAAACATACACACTTAGAAGAACCTCATCCCTTGTTAGTTCTAACTCTTCATTACCTGTTAACTACATTTGGATTGCCAATATGGGGAGCAGAAAATACACAACCATGCTCACTAGTAACTTTAAATGGGCTTCTGGTGTGCTAGTGAACATACAACAGTTCCCCAACTCATTCATGCTCTTACTCTGCCCAATGACTATTTCTTATATTTTCTTCTCTTTTCAAACCTCCAGTACTTCCTCCTCTATCCTCACTTGGGAAATAGCCACACTTCCTGATATCTTGAGTAAATTAAAGATTAAAAAATCATATTTTTTCAAGTTGTCTACATAGAAAAACAATTTGACTTAAAGTTGACATTTCAACAACTATGCAAATTAGAAGACAGTCGTATAATATCATCAAAATATTAAGGGAAAAATAATTGTTAACTTGTCCTTTATCTGGCTAAACTTTATTCAAGAACGAAGGTAAAACTTTTCAGAAAATCAAAACTGAGATTATTTACTTCTTAAAATCATTCACTAAAAGAGTGTACTCCAGGAAAGAGGAAAATAATCCATAAAGAGAGGTTGCAATGCATGAAGGAATGGTGAGTAAACAAATCAGCAAATATATGTCTCTATAAATAGAAACTATAGAAAATATTCATAATAACATCTAACCATGGAGTTAAAATTAAAATACAATAAAATACTGGAAAACAGTGAAATGTACAATGGTGGGGGTGATTGGAGTTAAAGTAGTCTAAAATTCTTGAATTGTATAGAGGAGGATGGAAATGTTAACTTTAGACTTTAAGTACGCATGTTAGTATTTTAATAATAACCATTAAAAGAAAAAGAGTGTAAATTTTACAGAGTAAAGGAAAAAATTACAATGTTTACTGATCACAAAGAGGGCAAGAGAGCAAAAGAAAAGTGTCAGCTTAGAAAAAATCCATTTAAATTCAAAATAGAATATAAGATAGTAAAATTAAATCAAATATATTTGTGATCATAATTAATATTGGACTAAACTAGTACATTAAAAGAGAAAGTTGTCCGATTGGATTTACAAAAGACATATGTTATTTACAAAAGACATATGTCTTGGAAGCAACCTAAATGTTATCTGTTATTTACAAAAGACATATGCTGTTTACAAAAGACATATGTTATTTACAAAATACATGTCTGTTATTTACAAAAGACATATGTCTTGGAAGCAACCTAAATGTCCATCAGCAGAGGACTGGATAAAGAATATGTGGTACATACATACAGTGGAATATTACTCAGCCATAAAAAAGAACGAAATAATGCCATTTGCAGCAACATGGATGTACCTAGATATTATCATACCGAGTGAAGTAAGTCAGACAGAGAAAGGCAAATATATGATATCACTTATATGTGGAATCTTAAAAAAGGCTAAAAATGAACTTATCTACAAAACAGAAATAGAGTTACAGATGTAGAAAACAAACTTATGGTTACCAGGGGGTAAGTGGGGGGTGGGATAATTTGGAAGATTGGGATTGACATATACACACTACTATATATAAAATAGATAACTAATAAAGACTTACTGTACAGCACAGGAAATTCTACTCAATACTCTGTAACAGCCTATATGGGAAAAGAATATAAAAAAGAGTGGATATATGCATATGAATAACAAATTCACTTTGCTGTACAACTGAAATTAACACAACATTGTAAATTAACTATACTCTAATAAAACTCTTTTTAAAAAGACATATGTCATATATAAGGACATAGAAATACTGAGAGTTAAATGATGTAAACAGTCCACTCCAAGTAAATACCAATCAAAGAAAGCTAGTATCACAATATTAACATCACAAGGTATAGGCTTTAAAACAATACATTATCAAGGATAAAGAAATGATGATAAGTCATTTACCTAACCAGGAAGTTATGTAAGTCTAAACTTATATGCACCTAAAAAGCAAAAATATGGAAGAAAAATAAGGAGAAATGGAGATTTAAACACACCTCTCTCATTAATCAGTAAGCCATGCAGGAAAAAAAAGTATATAAAACATACAAACAACATAATTAATAAGTTGGATCTAATTGTCATATATAGAACCCCATTAAATGTAATTTTATCTCAAACACATGTGGAACATTTACAAAAAGTGACCACATACCAGGACCTAAAGCAATTTTAGTAAGTCTCAAAGCATCTTTATTATATAGATCATGTCTTCTGGCCATGACATAGTTAAGTAGAAATATGTTAAAGAAAAAAAAAGGATCACTAAAATGTTTTGGAGATTTAAAAACACACTTCTAAATAATTCATTGTCTAAAAAGGAATTATATAGAAAAATAAAATTTAAACTTAGAATTAATAATGGGAATACTATATTCCAAAGTTTGTGGGATGTATCTAATTTAATAATACAAGGGAATTATTTCCTTGGCTATAATTACTTATCTCAGAAAAGAAAAGATAAAAAGCTGAAAATTAAGATGCTAAGCACTCATTTTTAAAAGTTAGAAAACATAAAATAAACTCGAAGTATAAAGAAAGAAAAAATTAAGCAAAGAGAAGAAACCAATGACATTTTTAAGTAAACATATAATAAGAGGATGACTTACCATGAAAAGGAGAGAAGGTTAAATAATCCATTTAAGAGTTACAAAGGTGGCAAAACTATGGTTAAAACAAAGATTAAAATGATTATTACAATTATGTAAATTTTTATGCTAATAAATTTGAAAACTTAGATGAATAGATATTTCCTATAAAAATGTAACAACAAAACTGACTAAAGTAGAAACAAGTAGGGTAAAGAAACAGAATCAGTAGCTAAAAAAAATAATCTACTTATGGATAAAACACCATTTCCAGATAGTTTTAGGTACAAGCTGTACGAGTTGTCAATGAATATTTAATTCTACATTATACAAACTTTTCCAGAAAATGGAAAAATTGGAAATGATTCCTAATTCTTCTTATGAGATTATCACAATATTGAAACCAAAATCAGACATGAAAAACAAAAAGAAAAGAAAATTACAGGAGAATCTCCCTCATGAACCTCAATCGATACAAAAGCCCTAAACACAAAGCCCAGATTGAACCTAATAAAGAATTAACAACAGGTAAATCATGACCAAACTGGACAGAAAGAATGACTTCACCTTTTAAAAACAGAGTGGGTTGTAACTCACTACAGTAACAGTTTAAGAAGAAAATCCCATAGGATCATCACAATAAGTCCTAATGAATGCCTTTCTGAATATGACATCCATTCATGACTTTTAAAATAAATTTTAAACTCACTTAATAAAAAGGAATTGAATAGAACAGACTTAACCTAATAATGGAAATCTTCCCCAAAATTCATAGCAAACATGATACTTAAATGTGGAATGTTGGGGAACATTTCCTCTAAAACCAGGACCAAAACAAGTAGGCAACTATCACTGTTTCTGGTCAACCTTGTACAGAAAAAGAAATGACATATAAGGATACAACAACCTGCATGCTGTATACAGAGACCCTGAAGATTGGAAAGAGAAAGGAAAGGAAGAAAGAAAGAAAGAAAGAAAGAAAGAAAGAAAGAAAGAAAGAAAGAAAGAGAGAGAGAGAGAGAGAGAGAGAGAAAGGAAGGAAGAAAGAAAGAAAGAAAGAAAGAAAGAAAGAAAGAAAGAAAGAAAGAAAGAAAGAAAGAAAGAAAGAAAGAAAGGAAGGAAGGAAGGAAGAGAGAAAGAGGGAGGGATGGAGGGAAGGAGGGAGGGAGGGAGGAAGGAAGGAAGGGAGGAAGGAAGGAAAAGAAAGAAAACTGTCCTTATTAGCAAATTATACAACAGTACAGTTGACCCTTGAACAACTCGGGGTTAGGGGTGCCGACCCTCCACACAGTCATATAACTTATAGCTGGCCCTCCATATAAGCGGAGTCAACCGAGAAGATCATGTAGTACTGTAGTTTTTACTATTGAAAAATATCTGCATATAAGTGGACCCATGTAGTTCAAACCCGTGTTGTTCAGGGGTCAACTATACAAGTTTTCTATTGCTGAGTATTAAATTACTCCAAAACTAAACAGCTTAAGACAAACATTACTTTAAACATTTTCTGAGGGTCAGGAATCTAGAAGCAGTTTAGAGACTCAGGGTCTCTGAAGAGGTTGTCATTAAGACATCTGCTGGGGCTGCACTCCTCTGAAGACTTGACTGAGACCGGAGACCCATTTCCAAGATGGCTCACTCAAAAGACTATTGTCAGAAGGCCTTCTCCACATGGATCTTATAGGGCTGCCTGCATGTTCTCATGACCTGGCAGCTGGCGGCCCCCAGAGTGAGTCTTCAGAGAGAGAAAGAGAAGGAGACACTAAGAGAGAGAGAGAGAGAGAGAGAGAAACAGAAGCTTCAGTCATATTTAACCAAATCTCAGAGTAACACAACATCGCTTCCACATTTTTCTCTCTGTTAGAAGCAAATCGCTAAGTCCAGTCCATGCTCTAGGAAGGAAGATTAGGCTTCACCACTTGAAGGGAGAAATATCAAAGAATTTCTGGACATTTTTAAAACCAGTGCAATTATTAGGTAGAGAATCCAAAAGAATATACATATAATTTGTTATAATTAATAGAAAGTTTAGCAAGGTTGCTAGAAACAGAATCAATATACAAAAATCAATTCCATTTTTATGCAACAGTAATAGAGTTAGAAAATGTGATTTTTCTCTGTCTGACTTATGGCACTTAGCATAATGCCCTCGAGGTCCATCCATGTTGTCACAAATGGCAGGATTTCCTTCTTTCTTATGGCTGAATAATATTTCATTGCATGTATATACCACATCTTCTTTATCCATTCATCTGTTGACAGATACTTAGATTTTTACTTTACCTTGGCTATTGTACAAACTTCCGGTTATAAGATGAGTAAGTTCTGGGGATCTAATGTAGCATTGGTGATTATAGTTAATAATACTGTATTATTATACTTGAAAATTGTTAAGAGAGTAGATCTTAAATGTTCTCTCCACAAAAAAAGAAATGGTAAATATGTGACATGATGGAAGTGGTGATCATTTCACAATATATGTATATCAAATCAACACATTGTACACAAAGTTACCCAATGATATATGTCAATTATACCTCAATAAAGCTGGAAAAAATAAAGATTAAGAAAATGTGATTTTTTTAATGACACATAATTAATTGATAGGAAGACTCAATTTTTAAATGTGTAGTCTCCAAATTGATCTATAAATTTTCCCTGTACTTGAAACACTAACTCTAAAATTTTCATAGAAAATAAAAGGCCCCAAAATAATCAAGAAATATCTGAAGACAAATAGAGAAACTTGTCTTACCACATGTCAAGGCCTATTTTTTTCAAGTTCTTCTCCTAGGAGTTCATTTATATTATCTTTATTGGAGTATAATTGCTTTACAATGTTGTGTTAGTTTCTGCTGTACAACAAAGTGAATCAGCTATATGTATACATATATCCCCATATCCCCTCCCTCTTGCACCTCCCTCCCATTCTCCCTATCCCACCCCTCTAGGTCATCACAAAGCATCAAGTTGATCTCCCTGCACTATGCAGCAGCTTCCCACTAGCCATCCATTTTACATTTGGTAGTGTATATATGTCAGGACTACTCTCTCACTTTGTCCCAGCTTCCCCTTCCCCCGCTGTGTCCTCAAGTCCGTTCTCTACATCTCTGCTTTGTTCCTGTCCCACCACTAGGTTCGTCAGTACCTTTTTTTTAGATTCCATATATGTTTGTTAGCATACAGTATTTGTTTTTCTCTTTCTGACTTACTTCACTCTATATGACAGATTCTAGGTCAATCCACCTCACTAAAAATAACTCAGTTTCATTCCTTTTTATGGCTGAGTAATATTCCATTGTATGTATGTGCCACATCTTCTTTATCCATTCATCTGTTGATGGACATTTATGTGGCTTCCATGTCCTGGCTATTGTAAATAGTGCTGCAATGAAGACTGTGGTACATATATCTTTTTGAATTATAGTTTTCTTAGGGTGTATGCCCAGTAGTGATATTCCTGGGTCATATGGTAATTCTGTTTTTAGTTTTTTAAGGAACCTCTATACTGTTCTCCATAATGGCTGTATCAGTTTACATTCCCACCAACAGTGCAAGAGGATTTGCTTTTCTCCACACCCTCTCCAGCATTTATTGTTTGTAGATTTTTTGATGATGGCCATTCTGACCAGTGTGAGGTGATATCTCATTGTAGTTTTGATTTGCATTTCTGTAATAATTGGTGATGTTGAACATCTTTTCATGTGTTTGTTGGCCATCTGTATGTCTTCTTTGGAGAAATGTCTATTTAGGTCTTTCACCCATTTTTTGATTAGGTTTTTGTTTTTTTGATATTGAGCTGCATGAGCTGTTTATATATTTTGGAGATTAATCCCTTGTCAGTTGCTTTGTTTGCAAATATTTTCTCCCATTCTGAGGGTTGTCTTTTCCTCTTGTTTATGGTTTCCTTTGTTGTGTAAAAGCTTTTAAATTTCATTAGGTCCCATTTGTTTATTTTTGTTTTTATTCTCATTACTCTAGGAGGTGGATTAAAAAGATCTTGCTGCGATTTATGTTAAAGAGTGTTCTGCCTATGTTTTCCTCTAAGAACTTTATAGTGTCTGGCTTTACATTTAGGTCTTTAATCCATTTTGAGTTTATTTTTGTGTATGGTGTTAGGAAGTGTTCTAATTTAATTCTTTTACATGTAGCTGTCCAGTTTTCGCAGCACCACTTATTCAAGAGGCTTTTTCTCCATTGTATATTCTTGCCTCCTTTGTCAAAGATAAGGTGACCATATGAACATGGGTTTATCCCTGGGCTTACTGTCCTGTTCCATTGATCTATATTTCTGTTTCTGTGCCAGTACTGTACTGTCTTGATTACTGTAGCTTTGTAGTATAGTCTGAAGTCAGGGAGCCTGATTCCTCCAGCTCCATTTTTCGTTCTCAAGATTGCTTTGGCTATTCGGGGTCTTTTGTGTTTCCATACAAATTGTGCAATTTTTGTTCTAGTTCTGTGAAAAAATGCCATTGGTAGTTTGATAGGAATTGCATTGAATCTGTAGATTGCTTTGGGTAGTAGAGTCATTTTCACAATGTTGATTCTTCCAACCCAAGAACATGGTATAACTTTTCATCTGTTTGTATCATGTTTGATTTCTTTCATCAGTGTCTTATAGTTTTCTGCATACAAATTTTTGCCTACTTAGGTAGGTTTATTCCTAGGTATTTTATTCTTTTTGTTGCAATGGTAAACGGGAGTGTTTTCTTAATTTCTCTTTCTGATTTTTCATTGTTAGTGTATAGGAATGCAAGAGATTTCTGTGCATTAATTTTGTATCCTGCTACTTTACCAAATTCATTGATTAGCTCTAGTAGTTTTCTGGTGGCATCTTTAGGATTTTCTATGTATAGTATCATGGCATCTGCAAACAGTAACAGTTTTACTTCTTCTTTTCCAATTTGGATTCCTTTTTTTCTTTTTCTTCTGTGATTGCCGTGGCTAAAGCTTCCAAAACTACGTTGAATAAGACTAGTGAGAGGGCTTCCCTGGTGGCACAGTGGTTGAGAATCTGCCTGCGAATGCAGGGGACACGGGTTCGAGCCCTGGTCTGGGAAGATCCCACATGCCGCGGAGCAACTAGGCCCGTGAGCCACAACTACTGAGCCTGTGCATCTGGAGCCTGTGCTCCACAAAAAGAGAGGCCACGATAGTGAGAGGCCCGCACACCGTGATAAAGAGTGGCCCCTGCTTGCCGCAACTAGAGAAAGCCCTCACACAGAAATGAAGACCCAACACAGCCAAAAATAAAAAATAAATTTAAAAAAATAAATTGGTGAGAGTGGGCACCCTTGTCTTCTTCCTGATCTTAGAGGAAATGCTTTCAGTTTCTCATGATTGAGAATGATGTTGGCTGTGGGTTTGTCATAGGTGGCTTTTATTATGTTGAGGTATGTTCCCTCTATGGCCACTTTCTGGAGAGTTTTTATCATAAGTTGATGTCGAATTTTGTCAAAAGCTTTTTCTGCATCTATTGAGATGATGATATTGTTTTTATTCTTCAATTTGTTAATATGGTATATCACATTGATTGCTTTGTGTATATTGAAGAATCAGATAAACCCCACTTGATCATGGTGTATGATCCTTTTAATGTACTGTTGCATTCTGTTTGCTAGTATTTTATTGAGGATTTTTGCAACTATGTTCATCAGTGATACTGGCCTGTAATTTTCTTTTTGTGTGTGACATCTTTGTCTGGTTTTTGGTATCAGGGTGATGGTGGCCTTGTAGAATGAGTTTGGGAGTGTTCCTCCCTCTGCTATATTTTGGAGGAGTTTGAGAAGGATAGGTGTTAGCTCTTCCCTAAAAGTTTCATAGAATTCACCTGTACAGCCTATTTTAAATTGCTAGAAATCTCAAAATTATGTTTGATACCAAGATAGATAATTTGACTAATGCTTCAAAACAAAAAGCCTAGAAATGTACCCACTCATATATAGAAACTTAATATGTGATAGAAATGGACTTGCAGATCAGTAGGAAGAGGATTAGACTAGGCAATAATTTCTGGGATAATTAGTTGTCCACATTTTTAAGGCAGATTAGATTTCTACCTCATACAAAAATGAATTCCAGCTGAATTAAAGATGTAAATATGAAACCCAAAACTTTTTAAGAATTAGAATAAAAAGTAGGAGAATATCTTTATGACCTTGAGTTAGGGAAGGACCTTTTTAAACAAGACACACAAAAGCACAGTACAGATAATAAAATCTTGACGTACTTACCACATTAAATTTTTTAATCCATCTCTGTTGAAAGTCGGTATAAAAAAGAGAAATGATGAGCCACAATCTAGGAAAAGTTAATTTTTATATACAACACCAACAAAGGATTAGACCCAGAATATATGCAGTACTTCAACAAAAAAGTTAAGCAACCCAATGAAAAAATGAGCATATCATATTAATAGGCAGTTCACAGAAGGAAAAAAATGAATGTACAATAAATATACAGAAGTATTCCTCAGTCATTGGTAATCAGAGAAATTCAAAATAAAACCAAAGTGAGTTACCATTTCACACTCACCAACTTGGTAAAAATGTAAACCTAACAATTCAAATATTGGAGTGGATGTAGAAAAACAGAAATTCTTGTATACTGCTGCTATGATATAAGTTGGTAATTTTTTGAAAATAACTTGGCAAAATTTAGTACTGTAGACACTCTTTCTTACCCCCTCTATGGTCTCTTAATCACGGAGTCAGAGGTGGAGGCATGTAGAGCAGGGGTCCCCAACCCCCAGGGCCACAAACCAGTACCAGCTGGAAGCCTGTTAGGAACCAGGCCACACAGCAGGAGGTGAGCAGCGGGAGAGCGAGAGACGCTTCATCTGCCACTCCCCAATGCTCCCCATCGCTCCCCATCACTCTTATTACCACCTGAACCATCCCCACCCATCCCCCCATCCTTGGAAAAATTGTCTTCCATGAAACCGGTTCCTGGCATCAGAAATGTTGGGGACCGCTGATCTAGAGGATTCCCAGGTTTCTGGAAGTTGGGGAAAGAGTGAAGGAAAGATGGAGAGCTCAGGGAAGGACAGACTGAGTTTTAGATACATTCAGCTGAGGACACCAATGGGCAGGTAGATGTGTGTCTGGAACTAAGAGAAGATGTCTGTAACACAGGTAAAGATTGGAGAGTCCTTAGCACAGAGGCTGAAGTGAGAGTAAAATAGAGCCCTGTGAGCCATGAATGCCTGAGATTGGTTTACTTCATATGTACAATAATTTTAGCTAGGCAGGTGCTAAGCTAAGTCCCTATTCAAATACACGCACACACACTGTAAACAATCTGGCTTCATCTGCTTGGGACTGATTTGGAAGCTCTGTTGTGGGTGATATGAGACATGCATCTGTGCTCAAATTTGAAATTTTAATTTTATACTTCCATAACACAGATTATAATTTATATAATATCATAGAAGTTATATAATAGAATATAATAGAAAATAGATTATAATTTATATTAATTATTCTCTTGTGCTTAATCAAAAACTCAGTCATTTGATTTGATATACATCATATTTCTTTCTAAGTGAATTTTATGGACGTTTGCAAATAGCTTGTGTTATAATGTCTGCAGATTACAGGGTGAAATCAGTTACTGATGAAGAATAGGAAGCTAAATCTTCTTACTTTGATGTCATTCTTACTAAAGTTCTGACCTCTGGTATACAACAAAGAAAGGGGTAGTGGAAAGAGAACTTGATCTGCATTCAGGATTGAGATTTAATGAATGGGACGTAATCACTCTCAGGGTATATATCTTAAAGTTTCATAGAGAAATTGATGAAAAACATGAAGATTCTGGAGATAATTATTAAATTTTAAAGGCCAATGTGAATTTTTTGCAAATTCTAGAACTGTAGGGATAGTGCTTGAAGAACAAAAGGTAGTAAGATGATATTATTTAATAAAATTAGAATTGATTTTATTCATATGGACATTAGGATTAATAGAGGGTATTCTGTTCACAAACATTGAGCATCTTTCCTATCTTTTTCCTGGTTTTTAAATCTTGGAAGTGAACCTCCCTTTTGGAGTTAACTGAAAGCAAAAGTAAAACCCCAACCAACCATCTGCCTCCTAAACAAGAGAAGATTCAGGATTTCATTCAAAAGGAAACTAATTCAACAGGAACAATGTCAGTCTTGAGTAAGGTCCTAGCTCCTTGGCTGGCTGTGCAGGCCTCCCCAGTTGTCTGGTTTCTGCCCGAAGCACATTCGTCTCTAGTGTGGGTTTCCTACATGTGGGGATCAGCAAGAAAAAGGAATCAGCACTGCCATTCATCTGGTAAGTGACAAATGCTACTCATTCCTGACCTGGAAAATACCAGTCTGTTTCTAGAGTGAGTCAATCGTACAGATTCTGAAGAACTGAGGGCTGATGTTTACAAATGCTCCTGAGCATACAATACAGTTGTATGGTGGAGGTCATTGTCAACCAGCTAGGAAGAGGTCAGGACAGCTGCTCTTCTAAGGACTTCAAGCAGCCTCAGGGAGGGGCAAAATGGACTGCTGCTGACTGGCTACCTTACACAGTCCTAGGAACACACTAGAAAATTGTTAGAAAATGAAGACCATTTGCCAAAAAGGGAGATTGACCCAAACTGTAAATCCCTGTTCTCTAAACATAAACAAGATTCTGTAATCTCCAAAGGGGGCAGCCAGTGCTCTTTCCCTGGTAACCAGAGGTTCCCAGGGCAAAGGAAAGTGTGTACAGTCTACTCAGGGCATTTGGAAATAACACCATGGAGGGTGTGGGCATATGTACTTTTGACATGGTCTCCATTCTTATTGAATCTTTGATACCTACGTATAATTATTACATTATAAGGTAAGTAAAAATCTGTGCTAAGGAAAGTTCTGTAGAACAGTGGTTCTCTAACTTGATTACACATTGTGATCATCTGGGAGATTTAAAAATACTGATGCCTGTGTCCCACCCTCAGAAATCATTCTGATCTAATTGTCATGAGTTGTGAACTGGGCATTAGGAATTTTAAAAGCTCTCCACATGATTCAAATATGCAGGAAAGTTTGAGAACTGCTGCCATAGAAGAACTATCCAGAAGAATCCCTTGGCCATCCATAGGGTATCTTCCCTTTCGGTGTCCCCATTCACTACAGAAACAGTAATAACGGATCTGGACCTAAACTGGTTTCTCTTCTGGGCTTCTTGTTGGCTTTAAAGATCTAATTTGATTTAAATTATTTTTAAAGTCTCAAGCAACTACAGGTTCACAATCCCTTTTTCATCACTCTGAAATCCATAAAGTTCTGAAAACAGAAGTTTTATTATAACTCATTTGACAGCAAAATCTGAGCTCAGCTGATATGGAACTATTAATAGTCTTATTTGGCTCACTTAGTGTGAATAGTCATAGGTTTCTCTACAGAAATAGTCATGTAATGATTATTACATATTGCTGCTTCAGCATTAAGAACTATACAATGTATTTACCATAAGGTCTTTCTAAAATCCAAGTGTTTCAGATAAGAGATGCATTATGAGGCATTATGCTAGGTGCAAACAACAGAAAAATGAATCAGGATGTGGTCCCAAGCCTCAAATAACTCATATAAAAACAGGTCATATTGCAATATAGAAATCTTGTCTAGGCATATAAAGTTCTCTAGGAATGCAAAGGAGGGAGCAATTACTTCTTAAGTGAGATGAAAGAGAAAGTCAAAGGAGAAGTGGCATTTGAGCCAGATCTTGGAGAATGAGCAGGTTTTCCAAGTTGAGACACTCCAACCAGAGGCCATATTTCAGGAGACACCAGTGGATGGAATATAAGGGGAAGGGTAGTGGAGACAGACTTGGAAAGAGGGGAGCCGCAGTTTCTTAAGGGCTTTGTAAGTCAGATGTTGGACTGTAACCCAGTGGTTCTAAAACATAAATGTGCATAAGAATCACTGGAAAATTCAGATTCAGGAGGTCTGGCTGGAGATTGTGCATTTCTAACAAGCTCGCAGAGGATGCTGATCTGAGCAGTACACTCAAATAACAAGGCTCTGGAACTGAGCTAACCAATACAATAGCCACTAGTCACACCTGCTAGTCAAATTTAAACCATATTTATTTTAAATTAAATAATGTTTAAATCTAGGTCCTCAGTTTCACTAACCACATTTCAAATGCTCAGTACCCATTGAGGCTAGTGGCCACTGTGTTGAACAGTGCAGAAACAGACATTTCCACCATCCCAGAGGGTTCCATTGGCCAGAGCTGATTCTAGAAGACAACATGGCATGATTAAGTATTCAGAGAGAGATGTCAACTGAAAGAAAAACACACAACATAAGTGCAGTGATTTTCAGTTTTATTCAGGGACCTTACTGAGGACTATAGCCCAGGAGACAGACTCTCATGTAGCTCTGAGGAACCGCTCCGAAGAGGCAGAGGAGTCGCCAGGATATAGATAAATTTTTCACTGCAAAAACATGTAGTCCGGAGAGAGGGGAGAAGATGGCGGAAGAGTAAGACGCGGAGATCACCTTCCTTCCCACAGATACAGTAGAAATACATCTACACGTGGAACTGCTCCTACAGAACACCCACTGAACGCTGGCAGAAAACGTCAAGCTCCCAAAAGGCAAGAAAATCCCCACGTACTTGGGTAGGACAAAAGAAAAAATAAATAACAGAGACAAAAGAATAGGGACGGCACCTGCACCAGTGGGAGGGAGCTGTGAAGGAGGAAAGATTTCCACACACTAGGAAGCCCCTTCGCGGGCGGAGATTGCGGGTGGCAGAGGGGTGAAGCTTCGGAGCCACGGAGGAGAGCACAGCAACAGGGGTGCGGAGGGCAAAGCGGAGAGATTCCCGCACGGAGGCTCGGTGCCGAGCAGCACTCACCAGCCCGAGAGGCTCGTCTGCTCACCCGCCGGGGCGGGCGGGGCTGGGAGCTGAGGTTCGGGCTTTGGTCGGATCCCAGGGAGAGGGCTGGGGTTGGCGGTGTGAACACAGCCTGAAGGGGTTAGTGCACCACAGCTAGCCGGGAGGGAGTCTGGGAAAAAGTCTGCAGCTGCCGAAGAGGCAAGAGACTTTTTCTTCCCTCTTTGTTTCCTGGTGCGCGAGGAGAGGGGATTCAGAGCGCCGCCTAAGCGAACTCCAGAGACGGGCGCGAGCCGCGGCTATCAGCGCGGACCCCACAGCAACAGGGGCGCAGAGGGAAAAGCGGAGAGACTCCCGCACAGAGGATCAGCGCCGAGCAGCACTCACCAGCCCGAGAGGCTTCTCTGCTCCCCCGCCGGGGCAGGCGGGGCTGGGAGCTGAGGCTCGGGCTTCGGTCGGATCGCAGGGAGAGGACTGGGGTTGGCGGCATGAACACAGCCTGAAGGGGTTAGCGCACCACAGCTGGCTGGGAGGGAGACCGGGAAAAAGTCTGCAGCTGCTGAAGAGGCAAGAGACTTTTTCTTGCTTCTTTGTTTCGCGGCGCGCAAGGAGAGGGGATTCAGAGCGCCGCCTAAATGAACTCCAGAGACTGGTGCGAGCCGCGGCTATCAGCGCAGACCCCAGAGACGGCCGTGAGACGCTGGGGCTGCTGCTGCCGCCTCCAAAAATCCTGTGTGCGAGCTCAGGTCACTCTCCACACCGCCCCTACCAGGAGCCTGTGCAGCCCGCCACTGCCAGGGTCCCGTGATCCGGGGACAACTTCCCCGGGAGAACCACTCCGAGCCTCAGGCTGGTGCAACGTCACGCTGGCTTCTGCCGCCGCAGGTTCACTCCGCCTCCTCTATACCCCTCCCTCCCCGAGGCCTGGGTGAGCCAGAGCCCCCGAAGCAGCTGCTCCTTTAACCCCGTCCTGTCTGGGCGGGGAACAGACACCCTCAGGCGACCTACATGCAGAGGCGGGTCCAAATCCAAAGCTGAACCCCAGGAGCTGTGCGAACAGAGAAGAGAAGGGGAAATCTCTCCCAGTAGCATCAGAAGCAGTGGATTAAAACTCCACAAACAACTTGATGTGCCTGCATCTGTTGAATACCTGAATAGACAACAAATCATCCTAAATTCAGGAGGTGGACTTTGGGAGCAGGATATATTAATTTTTCCCCTTTTCCTTTTTTTGTGAGTGTATATGTATATGCTTCTGGGTGAGATTTTGTCTGTATAGCTTTGCTTAATAATAGCTTTATTTTACTTCACTATATTATAGCCTCTTTCTTTCTTTCTTTCTATTTTTTCTCCCTTTTACTCTGAGCTGTGTGGACAAAAGGCTCTTGGTGCTCCAGCCAGGCATCAGGGCCGTACCTCTGAGGTGGGAGAGCCAACTTCAGGACACTGGTCCACAAGAGACCTCCCAGCTCCACGTAACACCAAACGGCAAAAATCTCTCAGAGATCTCCATCTCAACATCAAGACCCAGCATCACTCAATGACCAGCAAGCTACAGTGCTGAACACCCTATGCCAAACAACTAGCAAGACAGGAACACAGCCCCATCCATTAGCAGAGAGGCTGCCTAAAGTCATAATAAGGCCACAGACACCCCAAAATACACCACCAGACGTGGACGTGCCCACCAGAAAGACAAGATCCAGCCTCATCCAACAGAGCTCAGGCACTAGTTCCCTCCACCAGGAAGCCTACACAACCCACTGAACCAACCTTAGCCACTGGGGACAGACACCAAAAAAAACGGGTACTACGAACCTGCAGCCTGTGAAAAGGAGACCCCAAACACAGTAAGATAAGCAAAAAGAGACGACAGAAAAACACACAGCAGATGAAGGAACAGGGTCAAAACACACCAGACTTAACAAATGAAGAGGAAATAGGTAGTCTACCTGAAAAAGAATTCAGAATAATGATAGTAAGGATGATCCAAAATCTGGGAAATAGAATAGACAAAATGCAAGAAACATTTAACAAGGACGTAGAAGAACTAAAGAGGAACTAAGCAACGATGAAAAACACAATAAATGAAATTAAAAATAATCTAGATGGGATCAATAGCAGAATAACTGAGGTAGAAGAAAGGATAAGTGACCTGGAAGATAAAATGGTGGAAATAACTACTGCAGAGCAGGATAAAGAAAAAAGAATGAAAAGAACTGAGGATAGTCTCAGAGACCTCTGGGACAACATTAAATGCACCAACATTCAAATTATAGGGGTCCCAGAAGAAGAAGAGAAAAAGAAAGGGACTGAGAAAATATTTGAAGAGATTATAGTTGAAAACTTCCCTAATATGGGAAAGGAAATAGTTAACCAAGTCCTGGAAGCACAGAGAGACCCATACAGGATAAACCCAAGGAGAAACACGCCAAGACACATATTAATCAAACTGTCAAAAATTAAATATAAGGAAAACATATTAAAAGCAGCAAGGGAAAAAAAACAAATAACACACAAGGGAATCCCCATAAGGTTAACATCTGATCTTTCAGCAGAAACTCTGCAAGCCAGAAGGGAGTGGCAGGATATACTTAAAGTGATGAAGGAGAAAAACCTAAAACCAAGATTACTCTACCCAGCAAGGATCTCATTCAGATTTGATGGAGAAATTAAAAGCTTTACAGACAAGCAAAAGCTGAGAGAGTTCAGCACCACCAAACCAGCTTTACAACAAATGCTAAAGGAACTTCTCTAGGCAAGAAACACAAGAGAAGGAAAAGACCTACAATAACAAACCCAAAACATTTAAGAAAATGGGAATAGGAACATACATATCGATAATTACCTTGAATGTAAATGGATTAAATGCTCCCACCAAAGGACACAGACTGGCTGAATGTATACAAAAACAAGACCCATATATATGCTGTCTACAAGAGACCCACTTCAGACCTAGGGACACATACAGACTGAAAGTGAGGGGATGGAAAAAGATATTCCATGCAAATGGAAATCAAAAGAAAGCTGGAGTAACAATTCTCATATCAGACAAAATAGACTTTAAAATAAAGACTATTACAAGAGACAAAGAAGGACACTATATAATGATCAAGGGATCGATCCAAGAGGAAGGTGTAACAATTGTAAATATTTATGCACCCAACATAGGAGCACCTCAATACACAAGGCAAATGCTAACAGCCTTAAAGGGGAAAATTGACAGTAATAATCATAGTAGGGGACATTAACACCCCACTTTCACCAATGGACAGATCATCCAAAATGAAAATAAATAAGGAAACACAAGCTCTACATGATACATTAAACAAGATGGACTTAATTGATATTTATAGGACATTCCACCCAAAAACAACAGAATACACATTTTTCTCAAGTGCTCATGGAACATTCTCCAGGATAGATCATATCTTGGGTCACAAATCAAGCCTTGGTAAATTTAAAAAAATTGAAATCGTATCAAGTATCTTTTCCGACCACAACGCTATGAGACTAGATATCAATTACAGGAAAAGATCTGTAAAAAATACAAACACATGGAGGCTACACAATACACTACTTAATAACGAAGTGATCACTGAAGAAATCAAAGGGGAAATCAAAAAATACCTAGAAACAAATGACAATGGAGATACGACGACCCAAAACCTATGGGACACAGCAAAAGCAGTTCTAAGAGGGAAGTTTATAACAATACAAGCCTACCTCAAGAAACAGTAAACATCTTGAATAAACAACCTAACCTTGCACCTAAAGCAATTAGAGAAAGAAGAACAAAAAACCCCCAAAGCCAGCAGAAGGAAAGAAATCATAAAGATTAGGTCAGAAATAAATGAAAAAGAAATGAAGGAAACAATAGCAAAAATCAATGAAACTAAAAGCTGGTTCTTTGAGAAGATAAACAAAATTGATAAACCATTAGCCAGACTCATCAAGAGAAAAAGGGAGAAGACTCAAATCAATAGAATTAGAAATGAAAAAGGAGAAGTAACCACTGACACTGCAGAAATACAAACGATCATGAGAGATTACTACAAGCAACTCTCTGCCAATAAAATGGACAACCTGGAAGAAATGGACAGATTCTTAGAAATGCACAAACTGCCGAGACTGAACCAGGAAGAAATAGAAAATATGAACAGACCAATCACAGCACTGAAATTGAAACTGTGATTAAAAACCTTCCAACAAACAAAAGCTCAGGACCAGATGGCTTCACAGGCGAATTCTATCAAACATTTAGAGAAGAGCTAACACCTATCCTTCTCAAACTCTTCCAAAATATTGCAGAGGGAGGAACACTCCCAAACTCATTCTACGAGGCCACCATCACCCTGATACCAAAACCAGACAAAGATGTCACAAAGAAAGAAAACTACAGGCCAATATCACTGATGAACATAGATGCAAAAATCCTCAACAAAATACTAGCAAACAGAATCCAACAGCACATTAAAAGGATCATACACCATGATCAAGTGGGGTTTATTCCAGGAATGCAAGGATTCTTCAATATACGCAAATCAATCAATGTGATACACCATATTAACAAGTTGAAGGAGAAAAACCATATGATCATCTCAATAGATGCAGAGAAAGCTTTTGACAAAATTCAACACCCATTTATGATAAAAGCCCTGCAGAAAGTAGGAATAGAGGGAACTTTCCTCAACATAATAAAGGCCATATATGAAAAACCCACAGCCAACATTGTCCTCAATGGTGAAAAACTGAAACCATTTCCACTAAGATGAGGAACAAGACAAGGTTGCCCACTCCCACCACTATTATTCAACATAGTTTTGGAAGTGTTAGCCACAGCAATCAGAGAAGACAAAGAAATAAAAGGAATCCAAATCAGAAAAGAAGAAGTAAAGCTGTCACTGTTTGCAGATGACATGATACTATACACAGAGAATCCTAAAGATGCTACCAGAAAACTCCTAGAGCTAATCAATGAATTTGGTAAAGTAGCAGGATACAAAATTAATGCACAGAAATCTCTTGCATTTCTATACACTAATGACGAAAAATCTGAAAGTGAAATTAAGAAAACACTCCCGTTTATCATTGCAACAATAAGAATAAAATATCTAGGAATAAACCTACCTAAGGAGACAAAAGACCTGTATACAGAAAATTATAAGACACTGATGAAAGAAATTAAAGATGATACAAATAGATGGAGAGATATACCATGTTCCTGGATTGGAAGAATCAACATTGTGAAAATGACTCTACTACCCAAAGCAATCTACAGATTCAATGCAATCCCTATCAAACTACCACTGGCATTTTTCACAGAACTAGAACAAAAAATTTCACAATTTGTATGGAAACACAAAAGACCCCGAATAGCCAAAGCAATCTTGAGAACGAAAAATGGAGCTGGGGGAATCAGGCTCCCTGACTTCAGACTATATTACAAAGCTTCAGTAATCAAGACAGTTTGGTACTGGCACAAAAACAGAAATATAGATCAATGGAACAGGATAGAAAGCCCAGAGATAAACCCACACACATATGGTCACCTTATCTTTGATAAAGGAGGCAAGCATATACAGTAGAGAAAAGACAGCCTCGTCAATAAGTGATGCTGGGAAAATTGGACAGCTACATGTAAAAGTATGAAATTAGAACACTCCCTGACACCATGCACAAAAATAAACTCAAAATGGATTAAAGACCTAAGTGTAAGGGCATACACTATCAAACTCTTAGAGGAAAACATAGGCAGAACACTCTATGACATACATCACAGCAAGATTCTTTTTGACCCAGCTCCTAGAGAAATGGAAATAAAAACACAAATAAACAAATGGGACCTAATGAAACTTAAAAGCTTTTGCACAGCAAAGGAAACCATAAACAAGACCAAAAGACAACCATCAGAATGGGAGAAAATATTTGCAAATGAAGCAACTGACAAAGGATTAATCTCCAAGATTTACAAGCAGCTCATGCAGCTCAATAACAAAAAAACGAACAACCCAATCCAAAAATGGGCAGAAGACCTAAATAGACATTTCTCCAAAGAAGATATACAGATGGCCTACAGACACATGAAAGAATGCTCAACATCATTAATCATTAGAGAAATGCAAATTCAAAACTACAATGAGATATCATCTCACACCGGTCAGAATGGCCATCATCAAAAAATCTAGAAACAATAAATGCTGGAGAGGGTGTGGAGGAAAGGGAACACTCTTGCACTGTTGGTGGGAATGTAAATTGATACAGCCACTATGGAGAACAGTATGGAGGTTCCTTAAAAAACTACAAATAGAACTACCATACGACCCAGCAATCCCACTACTGGGCATATACCCTGAGAAAACCATAGGTCAAAAAGAGTCATGTACCAAAATGTTCATTGCAGCTCTATTTACAATAGCCAGGACATGGAAGCAACCTAAATGTCCATCGACAGATGAATGGATAAAGAAGATGTGGCACATATATACAATGGAATATTACTCAGCCATAAAAAGAAATGAAATGGAGGTATTTGTAATGAGGTGGATGGAGTTAGAGTCTGTCATACAGAGTGAAGTAAGTCAGAAAGAGAAAAACAAATACAGTATGCTAACACATATATACGGAATCTAAGGGAAAAAAAAAAAAGGCCATGAAGAACCTAGTGGCAAGACGGGAATAAAGACACAGACCTACCAGAGAATGGACTTGAGGATATGGGGAGGGGGTGGGGTGAGATGTGACAGGGTAAGAGAGTGTCATGGACATATATACACTACCAAATGCAAAATAGATAGCTAGTGGGAAGCAGCCGCATAGCACAGGGAGATCAGCTCGGTGCTTTGTGACCACCTAGAGGGGTGGGATGGGGAGGGTGGGAGGGAGGGCGATGCAAGAGGGCAGAGAAATTGGAACATATTGTATATGTATAACTGATTCACTTTGTTATAAAGCAGAAGGTAACACACCATTGTAAGGCAATTATACTTCAATAAAGATGTTTAAAAAAAAAACAAAACATGTAGTCCAACATAAAAAGATTACTGCTAATCACAAAGAACAGACATCTCAAGTTGATTTTAGTGTTTTTTTATGTATAGAAAGATGCAAGAATCTGGAGTCATTGAAATTTGTCCTTAGATTATCTAGGGGCCAGTCTATCCAAAGCACAGAATGCTTCCTGGTTTTCTCCATCCTGAATTCCCCATAGGGCTCACTGTCCATGGGCGACAACAGTGGCTAATGATCTTTCTTTTTTAAATGATCTTTATTGGAGTATAATTGCTTCACAATACCGTGTTAGTTTCTGTTGTACAACAAAGTGAATCAGCCATATGCATATATGTATCCCCATATCCCCTCCCTCTTGAACCTCCCACCCACGCTCCCTATCGCACCTCTCTAGGTCATCACAAAGCATTGAGTAGATCTCCCTGTGCTATGCTGTTGCTTCCCACTAGCTAACTATTTTACATTTGGTAGTGTTTATATGTTGCTGCTACTCTCACTTCACCCCAGCTTCCCCTTCCCCCACCCCATGTCCTCAAGTCTATTCTCTATGTCTACATCTTTATTCCTGCCCTGCCACTAGGTTCATTGTATTTTTTTTAGACTCCATATATATGCATTAGCATACAGTATTTGTTTTTCTTTTTTTGACTTACTTCACTCTGTATGACAGACTCTAGGTCCATCCACCTCACTACAAATAACTCAATTTTGTTTCTTTTTAGGGCTGAGTAATATTCCACTGTATATATATGCCACATCTTCTTTATCCATTCATCTCTCGATGGACATTTAGGTTGCTTCCATGTCCTGGCTATTGTAAATAGTGCTGCAATGAAGATTGTGGTACATGTATCTTTTTGAATTATGGTTTTCTCGGGGTATATGCCCAGTAGTGGCACTACTGGGTCATATGGTAGTTCTATTTTTAGTTTTTAAAGGAACCTTCATACTGTTCTCTACAGTGGCTGTATCAATTAACATTCCTACTAACGGTGCAGGAGGGTTCACTTTTCTCCACACCCTCTTCAGCATTTATTGTTTGTAGATTTTTTTTGATAATGGTCATTCTGACTGGTGTGAAGTGACACCTCATTGTAGTTTTGATTTGCATTTCTCTAATAATTAGTGATGTTGAGCATCTTTTCATGTGTCTCTTGGCCATCTGTATGTCTCCTCTGGTGAAATGTCTATATAGATCTTTTGCCCATTTTTTAATAGGATTGGTTGATTTTTTGATATTGAGCTCCATGTGCTGTTTGTATATTTGGAGATTAATCCTTTTTCCATTTTGTCATTTGCAAATATTTTCTCCCACTCTGAGGGTTGTCTTTTTGTCTTGTTTATGGTTTCCTTTGCTGTGCAAAAGCTTTTAAGTTTCATTAGGTCCCATTTGTTTATTTTTGGTTTTATTTCCATTTCTCTAGGAGGTGGGTTAAAACACATCTTGCTCTGGTTTATGTCAAAGAGTGTTTTTCCTAGGTTTTCCTCTAAGAGTTTTATAGTGTCTGGCCTTACATTTAGGTCTTTAATCCATTTTGAGTTTATTTTTGTGTATGGTGTTAGGGAGTATTCTAATTTCATTCTTTTACATGTAGCTGTCCAGTTTTCCCACCACCACTTATTGAAAAGACTGTCTTTTCTCCATTGTATGTTCTTGCCTCCATCATTGTAAATTAGGTGACCATATGTGCGTAAGTTTACCTCTGGGCTTTCTATCCTGTTCCATTTATCTATATGTCTGCTTTTGTGCCAGTACCATACTGTCTTGATAACTGTAGCTTTGAAGTATAGTTTAAAGTCGGGAAACTGATTCCTCCAGCTCCGTTTTTCTTTCTCAAGACTGCTTTGGCTCTCTGGGGTCTTTTGTGTTTCCATATGAATTGTAAAATTTTTTGTTCTAATCCTGTGAAGAATGCCATTGGTAGTTTGATAAGGATTGCATTGAATCTGTAGATTGCTTTGGATAGTATAGCCATTTTCACAATATTGATTCTTCCAATCCAAGAACATGGTATATTTCTCCATCTGTTTATGTCATCTTTGATTTCTTTCATTGGTGTTTTATAGTTTTCTGAATATGTCTTTTCCCTCTTTAGGTAGGTTTATTCCTAGGTATTTTATTCTTTTTGTTGCGATGGTAAATGGGAGTGTTTCCTTAATTTCACTTTCAGATTTTTCCTTGTTAGTGTATAGGAATGCCAGAGATTTCTGTGCATTAATTTTGTATCCTGCCACATTACCAAATTCACTGATTAGTTCTAGTAGTTTTCTGGTGGCATCTTTAGGATGCTCTATGTATAGTATCATGTCATCAGTAAACAGTGACAGTTTTATTTCTTTTCCAATTTGTATTCCTTTTATTTCTATTGCTTCTCTGATTGTTGTGGCTAGGACTTCCAAAACTATGTTGAATAAGAGTGGCAAGAGTGGACATCCTTGTCTTCTTCCTGATCTTGGTGGAAATGCTTTCAGTTTTTCATGATTGAGAATGATGTTGGCTGTGGGTTTGGCATATATGGCCTTTATTATGTTGAGATATGTTCCCTCTATATCCATTTTCTGGAGACTTTTTATCATAAATTGATGTTCAATTTTGTCAAAAGCTTTTTCTGCATCTATTGAGATGATCATATGGTTTTTATTCCTTAATATGTTAATGTGGTGTATCTCATTGATTGATTTGTGTATATTGAAGTATCCTTGCATCCCTGGGATAAATCCCACTTGATCATGATGTATGGTCCTTTTAATGTGTTGTTGGATTCTGTTTGCTACTATTTGTTCAGGATTTTTGTGTCAGTGTTCATCAGTGATATTGGTCTATAATTTTCTTTTTTTGTGATACCTTTTTCTGGTTTTGGTATCAGGGTAATGGTGGCTTCATAGAATGAATTTGGGAGTGTTCCTCCCTCTGCAATTTTTTGTAACGGTTTGAGAAGTATCGGTGTTAGCTCTTCTCTAAATGTTTGGTATAATTCGCCTGTGAAGCCATCTGGTCCTGGACTTTAGTTTGTTGGAGGATTTTTAATTACAGTTTCAATTTCATTATTTGTGATAGGTCTGTTTATATCTTCTAATTCTTCCTGTTTCAGCCTTGGAAAATTGTACCTTTCCAAGAATTTGTCCGTTTCTTCATGGTTGTCCATTTTTTTGGCATATAGTTGTTTGTAGTAATCTCTTATAATCCTTTGTATTTCTACAGTGTCAATTGTGATTTCTCCTTTTTCATTTCTAATTTTATTGATTTGACACCTCTCCCTTTTTTCCTTGATGAGTCTGACTAAGGGTTTATCAATTTTGTTTATTTTCTCAAAAAACCAGCTTTTAGTTTTATTGACCTTTGCTATTGTTTTCTTTGTTTCTATTTCATTTATTTCTCCTCTGATCTTTATGATTTCTTTCCTTCTACTGACTTTGGGTTTTCTTTGTTCTTCTTTCTCTAGTTGCTTTAGGTGTAGAGTTAGATGGTTTATTTGAGATTTTTCTTGTTTCTTGAGGTGAGATTATATTGCTATAAACTTCGCTCTTAGAACTGCTTTTGCTGCGTCCCATAGGTTTTCGGTAATCATGTTTTCATTGTCATTTGTTTCTATGTATTTTTTAATTTCTTCTTTGATTTCTTCAGTGATCTCTTGGTTATTTAGTAGCACACGTTTAGCCTCCATGTATTTGTGTTTTTTTCAGTTTCTTTCCTGTAATTGATTTCCAATCCTATAGCATTGTGGTCAGAAAAGATGCTTGATATGATTTCAATTTTCTTAATTTTTTCAAAGCTTGATTTTTGACCCAAGATGGGATCTATCCTAGATAAAGTTTCATGTGCACTTGAGAAGAAACTATATTCTGCCACTTTCAGGTGGAGTGTTCTATAAATATCAATTGAATCTATCTGGTCTATTGTGTCATTTAAAGCTTGTGTTTGCTTCTTTATTTTCTGTTTGGATGATCTGTCCATTGGTGTAAGTGGTGTGTTAAAGTCCCTTATTATTATCATGTTACTGTCAATTTCTCCTTTCATGGTTGTTAGCATTTGCCTTATGTATTGAGGTGTTCCTATGTTGGGTGCATAAACATTTATAATTGTTATATCTTCTTCTTGGATTGATCCCTTGATCATTTGTAGTGTCCTTCTTTATCTCTTGTAACATTCTTTATTTTAAAGTCTATTTTATCTGATGCGAGTATTGCTACTCCACCTTTCTTTTGATTTCCATTTGCATGGAATATCTTTTCCCATCCCTTCATTTTCAGTCTGTATGTGTCCCTAGGTCTGAAGTGGGTCTCACGTAGACAGCATATGTATGGGTCTTGTTTTTGTATCCATGCAGCGAGTCTGTGTCTTTTGGTTGGGGCATTTAATCCACTTACATTCAAGGTTATTATCAATATTTATGTTCCTATTGCCATTTTCTTAATTGTTTGGGGATTGTTTTTGTGGGTCTTTTTCTTCTCTTGTGTTTCTCGCCTAGAGAAATTTCTTTAGCATTTGGTGTAAAGCTGGTTTGGTGGTGTTGAATTCTCTTAGCTTTTGCTTGTCTGAAAAGCTTTTGATTTCTCCATTAAATCTGAATGAGATCCTTGCTGGATAGGGTAATCTTGGTTGTAGGTTTTTCTCTTTCATCACTTTAAGTATATCCTGCCACTCCTTTATTGCCTGCAGAGTTTCTCCTAAAAAAATCAGCTGATAACCTTATGGGGATTCCTTTGTATGTTATTTTTTGTTTTTCCCTTGCTGCTTTTAATATTTTTTCTTTGAATTTAATTTTTTTAGTTTGATTAATATGTGTCTTGGTGTGTTTCTCCTAGGGTTTGTCCTGTATGGGACTCTCTGTGCTTCCTTTACTTAGGTGACTATTTCCTTTCCCATGTTAGGGAAGTTTTTGACTATAATCTCTTCAAATATTTTCTCAGACCCTTTCTTTTTTCTTCTTCTTCTGGAACCCTTATAATTCGAATGTTAGTGTGTTTAGTGTTGTCCCAGAGGTCTCTGAGATTGTCTTCAATTCTTTTTTCTTTATTCTGCTCCTCAGCACTTATTTCTACCCTTTTGTCTTCCAGCTCACTTATTCGTTCTTCTGCCTCAGTTTTTCTGTTATTGATTCCTTCTAGTTATTTTTTCATTTCAGTTATTGTGTTGTTCATCTCTGTTTGTTTGTTCTTTAGTTATTCTAGATCTTTGTTAAACATTTCTTGTATTTTCTCAATCCATGCCTACATTCTATTTCTGAGATTCTGGATCATCTTTACTATCATGACTTTGAATTCTTTTTCAAGTAGATTGCCTATTTCCTCTTCATTTATTTGGTCTTATAGGTTTTTACCTTGCTCCTTCAGCTATGACATTTTTTTTTGCCATCTCTCTTTTTTTTTTCTTTTTTTATGAGTGGGATTGTATTCCTATCTTACTGGTTGTTTGGTCTGAGGCTTCCAACACTGGAGTTTGTAGGCTGTTGGGTAGAGCTGGGTCTTGGTTCTGAGATGAGGACCTCTGGGAGACCTCACTCCGATGAATATTCCTTGGGGTCTGAGGTTCTCTGTTATTCCAGTGGTTCGGACTCAGAGATCCCACTGCAGGAGCTTCAGCCCAACCCCCGGCTAATGAACCAAGATCCCGCAAGCCATGCAGGGCAGCAAAAAAAAAGGGAGAACAATAACAATGTAAAAAATAAAATTAGACTAGGATACTAACAGATATGTTAGAAAGAATATAAAAATAAAAATATAGATGAAACAACAACTGGAATGTAAAACAGAACTACCATAGTACAAAAGAGGAGGAGAAAAAAATAAGGAAAGATGGAAAAGGCCTTGGATGTGGAGGGTGGGGCCTAAGAAGTGGTGTGGTTTGGACAATGGATGGGGCCTATGCTTAGGACCCACAGGGCTGGAAAAGGCACTGGGGGTTATGGGGGTGGTGGGGCTTAGGCTCAACAGAACAGAAGGTGCCCAGGCGTGCCTCCAACCTCTGGTCTCCGAGGGTGGGGGACCCCAGCTGGGAGCCTAGCAGGCTTTCCAGGCCGAGTGAGCAGGTCCAACACCCTCCGCTCCTCTCCTGCTCCTCTGGTACTGGAGGGTCCCTCCCACCTGCCTCTCCTTCTGTCCTGGGAAGTCCCTCCTACACCCACAGGACCCACACAGCCTGGAGGGAGATTTGGAGAGTGGGGGAATGGTCTGGGAGCTCAGTAAGTTTCCCGGGCCTGAGTGGGCGGGGCCAACAGCCTCCGCTCCTCTTCTGCTCCTCCCATCCTGGAGGGTCCCTCCCACCTGCCTATCCTCTTCTCCCCCGACCTCCCTCCTATGCCCCCAGGACCCATGCAGCCTGGTGGGGACCTCTGAGGGCGTAGGACCCGGCCCGAGAGCCAGGCAGACTTTCCTGGATGACTGAGCAGAGAAAACACTGGGCATGCTCCTTGCCCTGATCCAAACCCCCAAGGGTCCCTGCAGGCGTGGGAACCCCTACCCCCTCTCAGCCACCCCTCAGGGGTGCTGGTCCTGTCTAGCCTCCACTACTCCTTCCCCCCCCAGTCCCCCCATGTCCTACCAGTTCACTTGGGGGTTCCTCCCATCTCCTTGGGTGTTGAGGTCCCCCACCAGCGTCCAGCAGGCACCCTAGTTGTGGGGATACACAAACGCCAAATCTTCCCACACACATCTTGACTCCGCCCCCCTCATGACTTGATCCTTATAGAACTGGAATGGCAGGCAATATTTTTCCTTTACAGGGATATGAGACAAGCTAATGAAAATAACCAATATTTAACACATTGCTTACCATGAGCCAGAAACTGTTAGTGGTGGTTTCAAATTATGTCCATAAATTCCTCAATACTCCTTCCTTTAGGAGGTGGAAACTCATTCTTCTTCCCTTGAGTGTGGCTTCACTTCTAATGAATAAAATGTGACATGTGATGGTATGATTTCTTTTTTTTAATATATATTTATTTATTTGGTTGCATCGGGTCTTAATTGTGGCAGGCAGGCTCCTTAGTTGAGACTCGCAGGCTCCTTAGTTGTGGCATGCGAACTCTCAGTTGTGGCATGTTTGTGGGATCTAGTTCCTGGACCAGGGATCGAACCCAGGCCCCCTGCATTGGGAGCATGGAATCTTAACCACTGTGCGACCAGGGAAGTCCCTGTGATGGTATGATTTCTGAGACTCAGTCATAAAAAAAATTGATGCTTCCTCCCCCTCCTCCTCCTTCTCTCTCTCTCTTTCTCTTTCTCTTCAATGACTGCCAGAAACCAACTGCCATGTTGCAAGGACATTTAAGCAGCCCTATGGAGATACCTGTGTGGTGAGAAACTGAGACTCGAGCAAATAGCCATGTGATTGGTTATTTTGGAAGGAGATAATCCTCCAGCCCCTCTCAGGATCACTGCATCTCCAGCTGACAGCTTGACTGTACCCTCATGAAAGACCCTGTGCCAACACTACCAACTAAAGTACTCCCAAATCCCTGATCCATAGGAACTATGAGATCATAAAAGCTTGTTGTTTTAAGCCACTAAGTTTGGGGGTAATTAGTTACATAGTAATAGATAACTAATATACGGCTCTGAGTACTTTGCACATTTTAACTCACAATGACCCTTTAGTAGAACATGCCATCTTATCCTCACTTTACAGATTGAGAAACTAAGGCACAGAGAGGCTAATTAAATTGTCTATGGTCACATGGCTAATATGCATGGGAATGGGGATTCCAATCCAGGAGGTCAGGATTCAGTCTACGGCATGCTCTCTCCCACTACATTGCTCTAGCTCAGATTAGTCAGACCACATCTCTGGGGGCAGCAGGAGGTACAAGTTCAGGGAGCCACTGAAGGATATGCCTTCATCTCATTCTGGTTGCATATTAGAATCCCCAGGGAACTTTTATCAATACCTAGCCACCACCCAAGATCAACTGAGGCATGATCCATGGGGTGAAATCCAAGCATTGGTAGTTTTTAAAGCCATCCAGGCAATTCCAACGTGCAGCCAGGGTCAAGAACCACCGACAGAGCAGGGCTATTCCAACTGTGAGCCCAGGAGCTTGTGAGAAGCAGAATTTGTATTTCAATAAGATTGCCCAGGTGCCTGCACAACATTGAAGTTTGAGAAGCATTGCTCTAATCCTTTCCCTGGGCCACACCTGGTGATAGGCAGCAGCTGAACCTCAAATGGACAGGCACATATGGTTTTGCTGCAGGAAGTGAAATTGGGTGCATAGAGAAATACTAAGTTTAGCATTTCAGAAAGTGGTTCTTCAAAATCCCAAAAGGACAGGAGGAATGAAAACTTAAAGAGACAAGGTGGGAAAAGCAGGAGAGAACAAATAACTTCTCTTGATGTCAAAGAGAAATAAAGAACTCCTCCAGGGTGTGATCAGTAAAAAATTAGGGTGTCAGAGAAGGGCCTGCCTTAAAAGACAAAAATTGAAAAAGACAGCAAAATGGCCTCTCATAGGTTTGAGGCCAAGGGTAACACTACACTCACTGTATGACTTTGGAGGTTTTGTGAAAGGAATATGAAAACTGCTTTATTCTAGCCTTATCAGTCTTCAGTGAATGTCATGCCAGTTAAAGTCAACAATTTAAAAGAAAGGGGACAAAATTTCTTACTTTTTCCCTATTCAGTTATCAGCAGTATAATTATAGCTAATACTCAGTTATGAATAGCTTTATGACTATCCACAGACTTAAAATTTTATCAATGTCATCTGTTATTTTAAAGGCCAATCACACACAGCATTTCCTTCATCCTTTACAGCTTCCAGGAAGGTGGGGAGAGAGCACCATATCAGCCGATAGATGAGAAAACGAAGGGTTAGGGAGGGTCTTGGTAGCATCCTCCTGCCTCAAGACAGGAAACTAGAACCCACTCCGCATGGATGGTTAAATAGTACAAATTTCTCCTATTTATCCAAAAAGAGACATAGCTCAAAGGGTAAATCAAAATTACCTGCAGTGGTTATCAGACGTTGGCATGCATTGAGTTACCTGGAGGGCCTATTTCAACACAGATTGCTGGGCCCCGTCTCCAGAGTTACTGGTTTAGTAGGTTGGGCCACAGCCAGAGAATTTGCCTTGCTAAAAAGTCCCCAGATGATGCTGATGCTGGTGGTCCCAGGTCCACGTGTTGAGAACCCATGCCCTGCAGCACAGTGGGTAACACTACAGCCTAGTGGGAAGGAGCTGGAACTCTGAGCCAGTGTCATGCTTAAATCCCACCTCTGCTTCTTCCAAACTGTGTGGCCTTAAGCAAGTTACTTAATTCCTCTCTGCCTCCATTACTTCTATTGTAAATTGAGGATAACAACAGGACAATCTCCTCAGGTTGTCATAATGACTTAAAATGTTAATTCATATAAAGAGCTCAGAGAGACTTCCCTGCTGGTGCAGTGGTTAAGAATCCACCTGCCAGTGCAGGGGACATGGGTTCAAGCCCTGGCCCGGGAAGATCCCACATGCCCCGGAGCAACAAAGTCCATGTGCCACGAGTACTGAGCCTGTGCTCTAGAGCCCGTGAGCCACAACTACTGAAGTCTCCCTGCCTAGAGCCCATGCTCCGCAACAAGAGAAGCCACCGCAATGAGAAGCCCGCGTACAGCAACGAAGAGTAACCCCTCTCACCGCAACTAGAGAAAGCCCGAACACAGCAACGAAGATCCAACGCAGCCAAAAATAAATTAATAAATTTAATAATAATTTAAAAAGCTCAGAACAGTGCGTAGCACTTTGTAAAATCTCTCTCCACATGATCTATTAGTATAATGCATATGGAAAACAAATTATTTTCCTACCAGCTTTACTCAGCATAATGTGTACTTCACCAGTAGAGCTAAAAAAAATAAAATAACATTTTATTTACCTATTTATTCACGTGTTTTATTATAAGTACAATTATCAATCTTGTTCTCAAATACTATTTATGAAACAGTGAATGAGAGAATAACATAATTTTCTGCAACTTAGAACAAATTCCAGAGGTATTGAAGCTGAATCCACCCTCTGCACCCTGACACCAAATTAAATCTTGGAGACAGAGTTTTGGGTGAAGTAGAAAAGAATCGCTTTATTGCTTTGCCAGGTAAAGGGGCCACAGCAGACTAATGCCCTCGAAACTGTGTGTCCTAACGGTGGTGGTGGGCTGGGGGTGGGGGGGAGTTGGGGAGTGGGGGATGCTGTGAGGAGTCTTATAGTCAAGGGGCAGAGTGTGTGCAGGGCTCATCATTCCTTTAATCAGAGATCATCTGGCATCAGGTGATGATGGGCAAACTGTGACCTTGTCTGGAATGAAGACTGTTTCATCAAGTCTTCCATCTGGTGGGGGTTTTAGTTCTTCAGAAGAGCTCAAAGATATTGTTATGTATATCCCTTGAGGGGGAACCAAGACCCAGCCCCAAGGGTTCACTATTGTTTCTTGACTACTCCTCACTTATCTCTGCATCCCCTCCCTTCCCTGATTAGCAACTGTTTGAACCTGCCCTTTGGAACTCAGGGAAGGGGATACAGAAAGTCTTTTGTGCCCAGGAGCCCCATAAGATCCTACTAAGTTTCAGTATAAGCAGATTTTGTGGCTACAACATACTAAGAAGGACACACAATTCTTTAGAGAACACGGCAATTCCCAGGTATGGCATAAAAAGAAGAATTATCTGATGGGAAAAGGAAGTGGAAAAGTCAGGACAGAGCATTTTGGAGCCAAAAGTAAACAGAACATGAGGGAGGAAGTGGAGACAGTCATCGCTAGGTGGACAGGAGAGAAGACAAGGCCACTGCTTGAGCGCTAGGAAACAAAGCTAGCAAAAGCTTGGTGTCCAGAATACTGATCCTAGAATGAGCCAAGGGGAAATCTGCTAAAAGAATCTGGAAAGAAACATTCAGAAAGATGGACCAGAAAAGCAAACTCAGAGCTCAAAGAAGAGGAAGAGGATGCAGGTAAACAGGGGGGAATCAGGCATTACCTGAAGGATCCTGTTCAGAGGCCAGAATTTAAACCCATCTATAAATTTTTAGAATGTAGTGCTTCCCCCATTATGAAAATATCACATATTGAACTCTTGCTCTCCCATAATTTGGCCCCATCCTCTTCTAACTTGATCTCCTACTTCCTCTCAACCACTTTTTGTCCCAGTCTAACCCACTGCTTACAATTTTCCCAAAACTTAATCTAATTCTGAAGCTGCCGTGCCTGTGCTACTCTAATCCCTCCACTTGAAACAAAACCTCTTCTTCTTCACTTAATCCTTTCCACCTTGTAAAGCCAAATCAAAATCCATCTTTCTGCTCTCCCAAAGCAAAATTAATTTCTCCTTCATCCACGCTCCTTTTCCATCTTTTTAGCCATTCTACTAACATACATCCTGCCTCATGGGATAGAAGATCGGTGTTTGCCTGCCTCCCTTCCTCAGTCCTGTGATTGAGGCACCCAACCAGCACTCTGAACAGAGGTGACTGGAGCAGATGCTGCTGGGTTCTCCACTCTCACCATTCCCCTACAGGTCCAGACTTCCTCCTGTGAGCACCCGGAACCTGCTCCACTTCTTTCCAGTGGCTGGATTAGCTGGCCTCTGCAGAGGAAAGACTAGAACTGTAGAACAAACACCCCTGGGAGCAGTCCTCCACCAAATGGATTGGTAGATTAATACCTGCAACATCCTTGCCCCTGAAACTGAGCAGGACCCTCTGGGACTCCTGGGCACAAAAGCCTTTCTGTGTCCCCTTCCCTGAGTTCCAAAGGGCAGGTTCAAACAGTTGCTAATCAGGGAAGGGAGGGGATGCAGAGATAAGTGAGGAGCAGTCAAGAAACAATAGTGCACCCTTGGGGCAGGGTCCTGGTTCCCCTTCAAGGGATACACATAACAATATCTTTGAGCTCTTCTGAAGAACTAAAACCCTCACCAAATGGAAGATGTTAACTACTTGATGAAACAGTCTTCATTCCAGACAAGGTCACAGTTTGCCCATCACCACCTGATGCCAGATGATCTCTAGATTAAAGGAATGCGGGCTCTGCATGCACCCTGATCCTTATCAGCAACCCCGCCCCTTGACTATAAGACTCCTCAGAGGAACCCCTGGGTTGGGACACACAGTTTTGAGGACATTAGCCCACTGTGGTCTGGCAAAGCAATAAAGCTATTCTTTTCTACTTCACCCCAAACTCTGTCTCCGAGATTTAATTCAGCGTTGGGGTACAGAGGCCAGATTTGGCTTCACCCTTGAGGTAGAACAACTGTGAGGTGGGTGTCCTACTCACCACCTATACTCAGTCTCCCAGAGGTCCCCAGGTTTGAGCCCCAGTTGTCCTGAGCAACAACCTGTTCACTAATACACCCCCTGTTGGCTTCCTTCCTATCTCATCCTCACTTCCCCACTTCCCTGTTGGTGTTTCCTGGGATCACCTTCAATTAAATAATTGCTCTAGAATCCTTGTCTTAGAGCCTACCTCTGGGAGAATCCAATCTAAAATAATACTCAGTAAATATCAGTATTTTGTTAAAAGACTTAAATTCAGGGAAGAAAAGAGACCAAAAGGAAAGAGAAGAAATTCCAGGAAAAGTGACTATATGTTTGGATGAATTTTCAGAGGTGAAAATGGGCAGGTGGGTCCAGAGCTCTTACCAGCATGGAGGTTACTTGCAGAAGAGAGGGGGCAGTCAAGGCTGAATAGGCCAGATGAGACCAGATTTTTGTGGTGATGATCTTCCCCGAGAAATCCTCAAAGGTTTTCTCAAGGGATTTCTTTATAGAATAGCTACAAAGTTTTATTTATTAAAGTTGTTTTAGTGTTATGGGATTAAGACATGAGTACTCTCAGGAAGTGCATAGAAATATACTCCAAAAGGAAACCTCAGTTCTAAGGGTGGCAGCATGTTGAATGGTAGTCTTCCTCTTGTCTTAGAATTTCAGTGGAATTCCCAAAGCTGAGAACTGTATCAGTCAGGATGGGCAAGGTAAATCTGCAGTAACAAACAACTGCAAAATGTCAGTGCTTTCTATTTACAATAGCAAAGACATGGAAGCAACCTAAATGTCCATCAACAGATGAATGGAGGGGGAGGGGCAAGATGGCGGAAGAGTAAGACGCGGAGATCACCTTCCTTCCCACAGATACAGTAGAAATACATCTACACGTGGAACTGCTCCTACAGAACACCCACTGGACGCTGGCGGAAGATATCAGACCTCCCAAAAGGCAAGAAAATCCCCACGTACTTGGGTAGGACAAAAGAAAAAATAAATAACAGAGACAAAAGAATAGGGACGAGACCTGCACCAGTGGGAGGGAGCTGTGAAGGAGGAAAGGTTTCCACACACTAGGAAGCCCCTTCGTGTGCAGAGACTGTGGGTGGCAGAGAGGGGAAGCTTCGGAGCCACGGAGGAGAGCGCAGCCACAGGGTGCAGAGGGCAAAGCAGAGAGATTCCTGCACAGAGGCTTGGCGCCGAGCAGCACTCACCAGCCTGAGAGGCTCGTCTGCTCACCCGCCGGGGCAGGCGGGGCTGGCAGCTGAGGCTCGGGCTTCGGTGCTAGCCGGGAGGGAGTCCGGGAAAAAGTCTGCAGCTGCCGAAGAGGCAAGAGACTTTTTCTTGCCTCTCTGTTTCGCGGCGCGCAAGGAGAGGGGATTCAGAGTGCCGCCTAAACGAACTCCAGAGACTGGCGCGAGCCACGGCTGGCAGCGCGGACTCCAGAGACGGGCAGGAGACGCTAAGGCTGCTGCTGCTGCCACCAAGAAGCCTGTGTGTGAGCACAGGTCACTCTCCACACCGCCCCTCCCAGGAGCCTGTGCAGCTCACCACTGCCAGGGTCCCGTGACCCAGGGACAACTTCGCCGGGAGAACGCACGGCGTGCCTCAGGCTGCTGCAACGTCATGCCAGCCTCTGCCGCCGCAGGCTCGTCCCGCATCCGTGCCCCTCCCTCCTCCCCCCCAGCCTGAGTGAGCCAGAGCCCCCGAAGCAGCTGCTCCTTTAACCCCGTTCTGTCTGGGCAGGGAACAGACGCCCTCAGGCGACCTACATGCAGAGGCGGGTCCAAATCCAAAGCTAAACCCCGGGAGCTGTACGAACGAAGAAGAGAAAGGGAACTCTCTCCCAGCAGCCTCAGAAGCAGCAGATTAAAGTTCCACAAACAACTTGATGTGCCTGCATCTGTTGAATACCTTAATAGACAACGAATCATCCCAAATTCAGGAGGTGGACTTTGGGAGCAGGATATATTAATTTTCCTCCTTTTCTTTTTTTTATGAGTGTATAGGTGTATGCTTCTGGGTGAGATTTTGTCTGTATAGCTTTGCTTTCACCATTAGTCCTAGGGTTAGGCCCGTCTGTGTTTTTTGTTTGTTTGTTTGTTTTGTTTTGTTTTGTTTTTTCTTTACTCAAAAAAAAAATTTTTTTTTCCTAATAAATGTTTTTTTAATAATTTTTTCCTTATTTTCTATTTTTAGAAATTAAAAAAATTTTTAATAAGTTTTTTCATATTTTTTATTTCAAAAAATTAAAAATTTTTTTTCTTAATAAATTTTTTTCTTAATAATTTTTTTCTTATTTTTTTACTATAAAAAATTAATAAATCTATTTTTCAAAATAAAAAAATTTTTTTCTGACTACATTTATTCTTAATAATTTTTTTCTTATTTTTTATTATAATAGCTTTATTTTATTTTATTTTATCCTCTTTCTTTCTTTCTTTCTATTTTTCTCTCCCTTTTATTCTGAGCCGTGTGGACGAAAGGCTCTTGGTGCTCCAGCCAGCCATCAGGGCTGTGCCCCTGAGGTGGGAGAGCCAACTTTAGGACACTGGTCCACAAGAGACCTCCCAGCTCCACGTAATACCAAATGGCGAAAATCTCTCAGAGGTCTCCATCTCAGCATCAAGACCCAGCTTCACTCAACGACCAGCAAGCTACAGTGCTGGACACCCTATGCCAAACAACTAGCAAGATATGAACACAGCCCCATCCATTAGTAGAGAGGCTGCCTAAAATCATAATAAGGCCACAGACACCCCAAAATACACCACCAGACATGGACGTGCCCACCAGAAAGACAAGACAAGATCCAACCTCATCCACCAGAACACAGGCACTAGTCCCCTCCACCAGGAAGCCTACACAACCCACTGAACCAACCTTAGCCACTGGGGACAGATACCAAAAACAACGGGGACTACGAACCTGCAGCTTGTGAAAAGGAGACCCCAAACACAGTAAGATAAGCAAACTGAGAAGACAAAAAACCACACAGCAGGTGAAGGAGCAGGGTCAAAACACACCAGACCTAACAAATGAAGAGAAAATAGGCAGTCTACCTGAAAAAGAATTCAGAATAATGATAGTAAAGTTGATCCAAAATCTTGGAAATAGAAAGGACAAAATGCAAGAAACATTTAACAAGGATGTAGAAGAACTAAAGAGGAACCAAGCAACGATGAAAAACACAATAAATGAAATTTAAAATACTCTAGACGGGATCAATAGCAGAATAACTGAGGCAGAAGAACGGATAAGTGACCTGGAAGATAAAATAGTGGAAATAACTACTGCAGAGCAGAATAAAGAAAAAAGAATGAAAAGAACTGAGGACAGTCTCAGAGACCTCTGGGACAACATTAAACGCACCAACATTCGAATTATAGGGGTCCCAGAAGAAGAAGAGAAAAAGAAAGGGACTGAGAAAATATTTGAAGAGATTATAGTTGAAAACTTCCCTAATATGGGAAAGGAAATAGTTAATCAAGTCCTGGAAGCACAGAGAGTCCCATACAGGATAAATCCAAGAAGAAACACGCCAAGACACATATTAATCAAACTATCAAAAATTAAATATAAAGAAAACATATTAAAAGCAGCAAGGGAAAAACAACAAATAACATACAAGGGAATCCCCATAAGGTTAACCGCTGATCTTTCAGCAGAAACTCTGCAAGCCAGAAGGGAGTGGCAGGACATATTTAAAGTGATGAAGGAGGAAAACCTACAACCAAGATTACTCTACCCAGCAAGGATCTCATTCAGATTTGATGGAGAAATTAAAACCTTTACAGACAAGCAAAAGCTGAGAGAGTTCACCACTACCAAACCAGCTTTACAACAAATGCTAAAGGAACTTCTCTAGGCAAGAAACACAAGAGAAGGAAAAGACCTACAATAACAAACCCAAAACAATTAAGAAAATGGGAATAGGAACATACATATCAATAATTACCTTAAATGTAAATGGAATAAATGCTCCCACCAAAGGACACAGACTGGCTGAATGGATACAAAAACAAGACCTGTATATATGCTGTCTACAAGAGATCCACTTCAGACCTAGAGACACGTACAGACTGAAAGTGAGGGGATGGAAAAACATATTCCATGTAAAAGGAAATCAAAAGAAAGCTGGAGTAGCAATTCTCATATCAGACAAAATAGACTTTAAAATAAAGACTATTACAAGAGACAAAGAAGGACAGTACATAATGATTAAGGGATCCATCCAAGAAGAAGATATAACAATTGTAAATATTTATGCACCCAACATAGGAGCACCTCAATACATAAGGCAAATACTAACAGCCTTAAAGGGGGAAATTGACAGTAATAATCATAGTAGGGGACATTAACACCCCACTTTCACCAATGGACAGATCATCCAAAATGAAAATAAATAAGGAAACACAAGCTTTAAATGATACATTAAACAAGATGGACTTAATTGATATTTATAGGACATTCTAACCAAAAACAACAGAATACACATTTTGCTCAAGTGCTCATGGAACATTCTCCAGGATAGATCATATCTTGGGTCACAAATCAAGCCTTGGTAAATTTAAGAAAATTGAAATCGAATCAAGTATCCATTCCGACCACAACGCTATGAGACTAGATAACAATTACAGGTAAAGATCTGTAAAAAATACAAACACATGTAGGCTAAACAATACACTACTTAATAACGAAGTGATCACTGAGGAAATCAAATAGGAAATTAAAAAATACTTAGAAATAAATGACAATGGAGACACGACAAGCCAAAACCTATGGGATGCAGCAAAAGCAGTTATAAGAGGGAAGTTTATAGCAATACAAGCCTACCTTAAGAAACAGGAAACATATCAAATAAACAACCTAACCTTGCACCTAAAGCAATTAGAGAAAGAAGAACAAAAAAAAAAACCCAAAGTTAGCAGAAGGAAAGAAATCGTAAAGATCAGATCAGAAATAAATGAAAAAGAAATGAAGGAAACAATAGCAAAAATCAATGAAACTAAAAGCTGGTTCTTTGAGAAGATAAACAAAATTGATAAACCATTAGCCAGACTCATCAAGAGAAAAAGGGAGAAGACTCAAATCAATAGAATTAGAAATGAAAAAGGAGAAGTAACCACTGATACTGCAGAAATACAAAGGATCATGAGAAACTACTACAAGCAACTCTATGCCAATAAAATGGACAACCTGGAAGAAATGGACAAATTCTTAGAAATGCACAACCTGCCTAGATTGAACCAGGAAGAAATAGAAAATATGAACAGACCAATCACAAGCACTGAAATTGAAACTGTGATTAAAAATCTTCCAACAAACAAAAGCCCAGGACCAGATGGCTTCACAGGCGAATTCTATCAAACATTTAGAGAAGAGCTAACACCTATCCTTCTCAAACTCTTCCAAAATATTGCAGAGGGAGGAACACTCACAAACTCATTCTACGAGCCCACCATCACCCTGATACCAAAACCAGACAAAGATGTCACAAAGAAAGAAAACTACAGGCCAATATCACTGATGAACATAGATGCAAAAATCCTCAACAAAATACTAGCAAACAGAAGCCAATAGCACATGAAAAGAATCATACACCATGATCAAGTGAGGTTAATTCCAGGAATGCAAGGATTCTTCAATATATGCAAATCAATCAATGTGATATACCATATTAACAAATTGTAGGAGAAAAACCATATGATCATCTCAATAGATGCAGAGACAGCTTTCGACAAAATTCAACACCCATTTATGATAAAAACCCTGCAGAAAGTAGGCATAGAGGGAACTTTCCTCAACATAATAAAGGCCATATATGACAAACCCACAGACAACATTGTCCTCAATGGTGAAAAACTGAAACCATTTCCACTAAGATGAGGAACAAGACAAGGTTGCCCACTCCCACCACTATTATTCAACATAGTTTTGGAAGTTTTAGCCACAACAATCAGAGAAGAAAAAGAAATAAAAGAATCCAAATCAGGAAAGAAGAAGTAACGCTGTCACTCTTTGCAGATGACATGATACTATACATAGAGAATCCGAAAGATGCTACCAGAAAACTCCTAGAGCTAATCAATGAATTTGGTAAAGTAGCAGGATACAAAATTAATGCACAGAAATCTTTGGCAGTCCTATACATTAATGATGAAAAATCTGAAAGTGAAATTAAGAAAACACTCCCATTTACCATTGCAACAAAAAGAATAAAATATCTAGGAATAAACCTACCTAAGTAGACAAAAGACCTGTATGCAGAAAATTATAAGACACTGATGAAAGAAATTAAAGATGATACAAATATATAGAAAGATATACCATGTTCTTGGATTGGAAGAATCAACATTGTGAAAATGACTCTACTACCCAAAGCAATCTACAGATTCAATGCAATCCCTATCAAACTACCACTGGCATTTTTCACAGAACTAGAACAAAAAATTTCACTATTTGTATGGAAACACAAAAGACCCCGAATAGCCAAAGCAATCTTGAGAACGAAAAATGGAGCTGGAGGAATCAGGCTCCCTGACTTCAGACTATACTGCAAAGCTACAGTAATCAAGACAGTATGGTACTGGCACAAAAACAGAAACATAGATCAATGGAACAGGATAGAAAGCCCAGAGATATACCCACGCACATATGGTCACCTTATCTTTGATAAAGGAGGCAAGAATATACAGTGGAGAAAAGACAGCCTCTTCAGTAAGTGGTGCTGGGAAAATTGGACAGGTACACATAAAAGTATGAAATTAGAACACTCCCTAACACCATACACAAAAATAAACTCAAAATGGATTAAAGACCTAAATGTAAGGCCAGACACTATCAAACTCTTAGAGGAAAACATAGGCAGAACACTCTATGACATAAATCACAGCAAGATCCTTTTTGACCCACCTCCTAGAGAAATGGAAATAAAAACAAAAATAAACAAATGGGACCTAATGAAACTTATAAGCTTTTGCACAGCAAAGGAAACCATAAACAAGATGGAAAGACAACCCTCAGAATGGGAGAAAATATTTGTAAATGAAGCAACTGACAATGGATTAATCTCCAAAATTTAAAAGCAGCTCAATATCAAAAAAACAAACAACCCAATCCACAAATGGCCAGAAGACCTAAATAAACATTTCTCCAAAGAAGATATACAGATTGCCAACAAACACATGAAAAGATGCTCAACATCACTAATCATTAGAGAAATGCAAATCAAAACTACAATGAGATATCATCTCACTCTGGTCAGAATGGCCATTATCAAAAAATCTACAAACAATAAATGCTGGAGAGGGTGTGGAGAAAAGGGAACCCTCTTGCACTGTTGGTGGGAATGTAAATTGATACAGCCACTATGGAGAACAGTATGGAGGTTCCTTAAAAATCTAAAAATTGAACTACCATACAACCCAACAATCCCACTACTGGGCATATACCCTGAGAAAACCATAATTCAAAAATTGGCATGTACCAAAATATTCATTGCAGCTCTATTTACAATAGCCAGGACATGGAAGCAACCTAAGTGTCCATCATCAGATGAATGGATAAAGAAGATGTGGCACATATATACAATGGAATATTACTCAGCCATAAAAAGAAATGAAATGGAGGTATTTGTAATGAGGTCGATGGACCTAGAGTCTGTCATAGAGAGTGAAGTAAGTCAGAAAAAGAAAAACAATTACTGTATGCTAACACATATATATGGAATCTAAGAAAAAAAAAAAAGGCATGAAGAACCTAGGGGTGAGATGGGAATAAGGACACAGACCTACTAGAGAATGGACTTGAGGATATGGGGAGGGGGAAGGGTAAGCTGTGACAAAGTGAGAGAGTGGCATGGACATATATACACTACCAAATGCAAAATAGATAGCTAGTGGGAAGCAGCCACATAACACATTGAGATCAGCTTAGTGGTTTGTGACCACCTAGAGGGGTGGGATAGGGACGGTGGGAGGGAGGCAGATGCAAGAGGGAAGAGATATGGGAACATATGTATATGTATAACTGATTCACTCTGTTATAAAGCAGAAACTAACACACCATTGTAAAGCAATTATACTCCAATAAAGATGTTAAAAAAATTGGAAATTAGTGTTTAGATTAATGTAGAACTAATTTCACATCTCCATTTCATAGGTTTAATCAACTAAAAGTCACTTAAAGATGAAATCTCATGTTATTTAGCATTCGGGATAAGACATTTAAAAATTTTCAAATAAAACAATTGCTAAAAATAACAACTTGCTATCTGTTAAAGACTATGTAGATTTTACCACTAAAATATGAATCATAATAAGAAGTGGTTACTTTAAAAAATGAGACTGCTCTTACAACTGAAAATGAATTAAAAGCTGTCATGGGGAGAGACAAGGCAAGGGAAATGCAACAGAGAATACTTGAAGTCAGTAATGGAAGAAAAATTAACCCATTTCCTGTTTTTGCTTCCATTAGGTTAGGCCCATTCAATAAACCAGCTGTATAAGCCAAAACAAAATATTGTTCAAATTATTACTGACCATTCTTCTCTTTATGAGAGAAAAATAAAATGGAGGTATTGATTACTTTTTTCTATTCTGTATTCTCAATATCATTTGGTCATTAGAAAGTAAATTTTTTCAAGGCTAGCTCTGTAGATGTCTAGGATGCTCTCATTTACAAACAGCTGCAGACTCAACTAAAGCTTATTTAAACAAATATGGACTTTTGTTATTTTACATAACTAAAAGTGGGGCAGCTGATTGGTTGGGGGGCTCTAGTATTTGTTAATTCAATGGCTTAGTGACTTTATAACCCTCAGAGTTAAGATAATCTTAACATCTCCTCATGATTACAAATTTACTGCTGAAGTCCCACCATCACATTCTTACTCAACAATGTCTAGAGATAGGAATACAAATATATCTTTCTCCTTTGCTCCCTTTTAAGAGCAAAGAAACATGTCTATATGCCCTTCAGCTGACTTCCCTTAGGTGCAATTGACTGGAATTGGGCCACATGCCGTTCTCAAACCACTCACTGCAAAGAGAATGAAATTACCATGATTGGCTTGGATTTAACAAATTCATCCTTTGGGACCAGAAGGGACCGAGGCACATAGCCACCTAACACCTGAATAAAATGTTCTCTTAAAAGAAGGAGGAAGAGGTGACTGCTGATACGCAATTGACACATTGTATAAAGAAGACTATATGTCCTACCAAGTCAAAAGAGGTACTGTCTCAGGTAAGGTTTCTAGAAGCAGAGCTGGAGGTGGTTTTTTGCCGGAATGCTCTCCGGAGAAGAGTGGAGAAAGAAAGGTGGTACAAGGGAAGTTGTTAGGCAAGGAGGAGGTAGTCTCAGCTGGACTTTATCTTCAGCCTGATTCCATGGGGAACCCAGAAGTGTAAGCCACACCACAAAATTGATGCCTACATTGAAGAAAGGAAGCTGACATTTTATACCCTATTTTCAGCCAGTCATTGTTTGTGAATTGCTGAAAGGGTCATAAGTTCCATGTCTGAGTTATTCCCTTCAATGGGGGACAATTCTCTAGAGAAAGGAGCAGCTGTGAGCAGCCAACACTCAGCACCTGAGGATGAGGGTGCCGGTCTAGTAAAGGAGTCACTAACAGTGCCCACCACAGATGCTGAAGACTGGTTTAACTGGCCTCCAGAAGGGCACTCTCTCCAATCAGGACAATTACAGAAAGTGTAGTCACCCCCAGGCCACTGTGTTTCCTCTGGAGGAGCCCAAACCAACTAGTATGTTCCAAGCTTCCACACGTAGCTCCACAAGTTATAGCCTGAGTTTCAGGTACTGCTTCTAGAGGCTTTGAAGAACATGGAACCCGAGATGAAGAGCATTCCCATATTCGCTCTGCCCTGCTGCACCACTTTGCCCCCCAGAAGGTGCTGTAAGATGTACTATCAGGATAACAAGTTTTCAACACTGCTGGTTCTGGTTCTGTGGGTCTGAGAGGCCCCACCCTTGAGACGGAGGAAGCATCTGAACTTGTAGAGTGGCTTGTTCCTCATCTGGGGGTACTGGCCTTCAGCAATCAAATGAACCTCCCCGAGCCTGTGGCCAGGTCTCAAGCCCACAAGTGCCCTTCAACCCATGCTTTCAACAAACCTTCCATTGCCAGCGCTCTGATAGGGAAAGGTTAAACAACTCTCCATGTCTGAACTTCACTCAAGATCTCCTCTGGGTCAAGGAGAGCTGAGTTACAACAATACCCCTTTCTCACTAGACATGGATAGACTTTAGAGGAAACCAAGACAATGAACGAGTCTTTCCAAATAATCTATTTTAAAAATTAGGGGTGGAATCACAACGTGCAGATTAATTTCCTCTTAAAATGGAGCTGAATTTCAAAAGTAGAAAGAAAAGAGTCCTTAACAAATCAATTTTGGCAGAAGCTAAAAGATTTGAAAACAACTTGAATATTCTGGATGCCATCTACAACAGAAAATGGAAAGAATTCTAAAGCCCACCAACAATTAATATTAGAGAAGTCATTTTTCCTAAAAAGCAAGAATTTGAAACAAGAATAAATATTTTGTCCTGTATTTTAACTTCCTACAGTTATTTCTTAACCCCTCTATGTATCATAAATTATTTTCCAGAAAGGGCTGACTCAGGCCCACCCTTGGAAACTCACCCCACCCTCTTTCTTGCACACAGAAGGCACTCAATCAATATTTGTTGATTTTATGAGTAAATAAAATCTGGTTAAATTTAGTTAAACCATTTTATGATTTGCTACTGCCATCATTGATAGTACAACTTATCACTTACCAACTAAGAAAAATAGTGGAACAAATCTTCTTAACACTTTAACACCTTATGTGTAAATGACTTGTCAGAAATAAGCTTTAAAAAGCCTTAAGAGGTAAAATCTGTTCCCCGATGCACATCAGTATCTGCAAATAATTCTAAGGGTAAAGAGAAATTCATTACGTAAGGATGCCCTCTACTGGGAAACACTCTTTTCCACTCAGCACAAATAATAGACTCTCTTCATTGACTTGCCTACCATTCACATCTCTCACCAAAGCAGAAAAAGGCCACGGGGCCAAGCCTGAGATCCTAACATGCCAAAAGGCTTGCAAACACTGAGGAGCAATCTTAAAATGCCATCGTTCTCATTTTAGATAGAATCATCTCAACTAAAGCACGGGGTAAAGAAATCTTGGAAGATAAACTTGGGAGAGAAAGGAATTAAGGTCCCAGCACGCAGCGAACATTTCATAGGTGCTAGATTTTATCCCATCAATTCTCTCTTCTTAAACTGCCTGATTTTGGCAGATTAGTTTAGGATCAGAAGCAATAAGTCCAGCCCCTGGCTGAATCCCATCTACAGAAATTATATTCTGATATTTTTTCTTTGCATTTCAACTAAAAGGAGGATTGCTCACTTCCTGGCCTAACTTGATCTTAGTAACTTAGAAACTGACTAATCATTGGGTTTTAAAGTGTGGAGAGCCCCGTAGTCAGTGCTCTCCCCCTCCTCCCACCCCCCTCCTCTATCTCCTTACTTTATTTGAATATTTTATTGTCTCATAAAAAAATGTTCCTTGGAGGCCTCTTTTGGTCAAGCTTTTCACATTTCCCTCTGCTCTACAAATTCTCTCCTCCTATTGAATCTTGAGGTTAAAAATAGCAGCCCAGCAGCCCAGCACTAACCTGCAGAGTTAGTATTGAAGGGCTGGAGCCACAGCAAGTGCTGAGGTGGAAGGTAACGGGTCATCAAAGGTGGCTGGAGTGGATGGTTTCTGACTCAGGGGCAGGTTCTAAAGTCAGCAAAACTCTCATCTCCCTGTTTGTGATTTGCACTGGAGCAAGTAACTGAAGAACAGTCGGGCAGTCCTCAGGAAGGGAGCAGTGCCTCAGGGGCATTCTCTTTCTAGGAGAAAAGAGGGTCTGCATGCATGAGCTGGAGTGTGTGCCCTTGCTCCCATCTCCTGTCCCTCTGCTGATGCTCGGACTCCAGCCCACCCACCACTCACCCTGCAGGCCAGTTATTTGGGAAAACAGAGCCAAGAGTTGCTTGCAGATCTCACAGAGAAGGCATTGTGTTTTAGCAAAGGTAGTTTAGGTTAACGTTGCGTAAAACTATACAGAGCCTTTCTGGGAACTGGTCAATATGATTGCCTGCATAGTGTATTTTCCATTTCCAGAAAAGGCTAACTGGCTGGCTGTCTACACCAAGGTCTCACAAGGGCATATTCATTATCTTTGTGAATGAGGTCAAGCCTGGCCCTCAAACTCTTCAGGTTCAATACTGGGTTTCATCAGCACACTGAGAATGGGTCCACTAGAGAAGCACTTGGAGACCTTTCAAAACTGATGTTTGTATATATGTGCTCTACAAGAGACCCACTTCAGACCTAGGGACACATACAGACTGAAAGTGAGGGGATGGAAAAAGCTATTCCATGCAAATGGAAATCAAAAGAAAGCTGGAGTAGCTATACTCATATCAGATAAAATAGACTTTAAAATAAAGAATGTTACAAGAGACAAGGAAGGACACTACATAATGATCAAGGGATCAATCCAAGAAGAAGATACAACAATTATAAATATATATGCACCCAACATAGGAGCACCTCAATACATAAGTCAACTGCTAACAGCTATAAAAGAGGAAATCGACAGTAACACAATAATAGTGGGGGATTTTAACACCTCACTTAACACCAATGGACAGATCATCCAAAATGAAAATAAATAAGGAAACAGAAGCTTTACATGACACAATAGACCAGATAGATTTAATTGATATTTATAGGACATTCCATCCAAAAACAGCAGATTACACTTTCTTCTCAAGTGCACACAGAACATTCTCCAGGATAGATCATATCTTGGGTCACAAATCAAGCCTCAGTAAATTTAAGAAAATTGAAATCATATCAAGCATCTTTTCTGACCACAATGCTATGAGATTAAAAATGAATTACAGGGAAAAAAACCTGAAAAGCACAAACACATGGAGGCTAAACAATACGTTACTAAATAACCAAGAGATCACTGAAGAAATCAAGGAGGAAATCAAAAAATACCTAGAGACAAATGGCAATGAAAACACGATGATCCAAAACCTATGGGATGCAACAAAAGCAGTTCTAAGAGGGACGTTTATGGCTATACAAGCCTACCTAAAGAAACAAGAAAAATCTCAAGTAAACAATCTAACCTTACACCTAAAGGAACTAGAGAAAGAAGAACAAACAAAACCCAAAGTTAGCAGGAGGAAAGAAATCATAAAGATCAGAGCAGAAATAAATGAAATAGAAACAAAGAAAACAATAGCAAAGATCAATAAAATTAAAAGCTGGTTCTTTGAGAAGATAAACAAAATTGATAAGCCATTAGCCAGACTCATCAAGAAAAAGAGGGAGAGGACTCAAATCAATAAAATTAGAAATGAAAAAGGAGAGGTTACAAGAGATACCGCAGAAATAGAAAGCATCCTAAGAGACTACTACAAGCAACTCTATGCCAATAAAATGGACAACCTGGAAGAAATGGACAAATTCTTAGAAAGGTATAACCTTCCAAGACTGAACCAGGAAGAAACAGAAAATATGAACAGACCAATCACAAGTAATGAAATGGAAACTGTGAATAAAACTCTTCCAACAAACAAAAGTCCAGGACCAGATGGCTTCACAGGTGAATTCTATCAAACATTTAGAAAAGAGCTAACACCCATCCTTCTCAAACTCTTCCCAAAAATTGCAGAGGAATGAACACTCCCAAATGCATTATATCAGGCCACCATCACCCTGATACCAAAACCAGACAAAGATACTACAAAAAAAGAAAATTACAGTCCAATATCACTGATGAATATAGATGCAAAAATCCTCAACAAAATACTAGCAAACAGAATCCAACAACACATTAAAAGGATCATACACCATGATCAAGTGGGATTTATCCCAGGGATGCAAGGATTCTTCAATATACGCAAATCAGTCAATGTGATACACCATATTAACAAATTGAAGAAGAAAAACCATATGATCATCTCAATAGATGCAGAAAAAGCTTTTGACAAAATTCAACACCCATTTATGATAAAAACTCTCCAGAAAGTGGGCATAGAGGGAACCTACCTCAACATAATAAAGGCCATATACGACAAACCCACAGCAACATCATTCTCAATGATGACAAACAGAAAGCATTTCCTCTAAGATCAGGAACAAGACAAGGATGTCCACTCTCACCACTATTATTCAACATAGTTTTGGAAGTCCTAGCCACAGCAATCAGAGAAGAAAAAGAAATAAAAGGAATACAAATTGGAAAAGAAGAAGTAAAACTGTCACTGTTTGCAGATGACATGATACTATACATAGAGAATCCTAAAAATGCCACCAGAAAACTACTAGAGCTAATCAATGAATTTGGTAAAGTTGCAGGATACAAAATTAATGCACAGAAATCTCTTGCATTCATATACACTAATGATGAAAAATCTGAAAGAGAAATTATGGAAACACTCCCATTTACCATTGCAACAAAAAGAATAAAATACCTAGGAATAAACCTACCTAGGGAGACAAAAGACCTGTATGCAGAAAACTATAAGACACTGATGAAAAAAATTAAAGAAGATACCAACAGGTGGAGAGATATACCATGTTCTTGGATTGGAAGAATCAATATTGTGAAAATGACTATACTACCCAAAGCAATCTACAGATTCAATGCAATCCCTATCAAATTACCAATGGCATTTTTTAAGGAACTAGAACAAATCATCTTAAAATTTGTATGGAGACACAAAAGAACCCGACTAGCCAAAGCAGTCTTGAGGGATAAAAACGGAGCTGGAGGAATCAGACTCCCTGACTTCAGACTATACTACAAAGCTACAGTAATCAAGACAATATGGTACTGGCACAAAAACAGAAACATAGGGCTTCCCTGGTGGCGCAGTGGTTGAGAATCTGCCTGCCAATGCAGGGGATGCGGGTTCAAGCCCTGGTCTGGGAAGATCCCACATGCCGCGGAGCAACTCGGCCCGTGAGCCACAATTACTGAGCCTGCGTGTCTGGAGCCTGTGCTTGGCAATGAGAGGCCCGCGCACCGTGATGAAGAGTGGCCCCCGCACCGTTATGAAGAGTGGCCTCCGCTTGCCACAACTAGAGAAAGCCCTCGCGCAGAAACGAAGACCCAACACAGCCATACATACATACATACATACATACATTAAAAACAGAAACATAGATCAATGGAACAAGATAGAAAGCCCAGAGATTAACCCACGCACCTATGGTCAACTAATCTATGACAAAGGAGGCAAAGATATACAATGGAGAAAAGACAGTCTCTTCCATAAGTGGTGCTGGGAAAACTGGACAGCTACATGTAAAAGAATGAAATTAGAATACTCCCTAACACCATACACAAAAATAAACTCAAAATGGGTTAGAGACCTAAATATAAGACCGGACACTATAAAATTCATAGAGGAAAACATAGGAAGAACACTCTTTGACATAAATCACAGCAAGATCTTTTTTGATCCACCTCCTAGAGTAATGGAAATAAAAACAAAAATAAACAAATGGGACCTAATGAAACTTAAAACCTTTTGCACAGCAAAGGAAACCATAAACAAGACAAAAAAACAACCTTCAGAATGGGAGAGAATATTTGCAAATGACTCAACAGACAAAGGATTAATCTCCAAAATATATAAACAGCTCATGCAGCTCAATATTAAAGAAACAAACAACCCAATCCAAAAATGGGCAGAAGACCTAAATAGACATTTCTTCCAAGAAGACATACAGATGGCCAAGAAGCACATGAAAAGATGCTCAACATCACTAATTATTAGAGAAACGCAAATCAAAACTACAATGAGGTATCACCTCACACCAGTTAGAATGGGCATCATCAGAAAATCTACAAACAAGAAATGCTGGAGAGGGTGTGGAGAAAAGGGAACCCTCTTGCACTGTGGGTGGGAATGTAGATTGATACAGCCACTATGGAGAACAGTATGGAGGTTCCTTAAAAAACTAAAAATAGGATTACCATATGATCCAGCAATCCCACTACTGGGCGTATACCCAGAGAAAACCATAATTCAAAAAGATACATGCACCCCAATGTTCATTGCAGCACTATTTACAATAGCCAGGTCATGGAAGCAACCTAAATGCCCACCTACAGACGAATGGATAAAGAAGATGTGGTGCATATATACAATGGAATATTACTCAGCCATAAGAAGGAACAAAACTGAGTCATTTGTTGAGACGTGGATGGATCTAGGGTCTGTCATACAGAGTGAAGTAAGTCAGAAAGAGATAAACAAATATTGTATATTAACGCATGTATGTGGAACCTAGAAAAATGGTACAGATGAGCCGGTTTACAGAGTAGAAGTTGAGACACAGATGTAGAGAACAGACATACGGTCACCAAGGGGGGAATACTGCGGTGGGGTGGGGATGGTGGTGTGCTGAATTGGGCGATTGGGATTGACATGTATACACTGATGTGTATAAAATTGATGACTAATAAGAACCTGCAGTATAAAAAAACAAACAAACAATACAACCAATACTAAACTTTCGTTGAGTTATTTGTATGGAAATATGTTAATATAAATGTTTCAGACATTACATGAAATTTCTAAAAATCTTATATGTTCTGGTATAATGTTATAAGTCATAATTCTAGTTTTTACTTTAAAAAGTATATCTCAGAAATAACTAAATTTCCTTGTCAATTGCATTATTATGAACTTTCATCAAATCTTTAACCGTGGTCATTTTTAAGTCTTTTGTCATTTACAGACAGTTCTGGGTGTACTCTGATGCTTTTGCAAATATGTTCCTATAAAAGGGTTTCATCTTCAAGGAATTCATGGAAAAAACTCTGACAAGTACAGGTTTCTGGTAACTGACTGTACTGCTGAACTGAATGAATAAGCATTTTCAGAACTCTAATGAAAAATTGATGAACTCATAAAAGTGCTAATAAAAAATCAAGATAAAAAGATTAATTACATGGGACTGAGTGAACTGATGAGGATGATTATAATTTTTGTGACTTTCTGTTTGAATTAAAAAAAAAATCCCACAAGGACTCAGAGGCAAAGAATATACAAATTAATTTTCACTGCAAAGTAAAGGAGCTGTTACAGTGGAGGATTACTGGACTGAATGTCAATATTATGACATAGTATGAGTGTGTTTCATGTTTGGTAATTGCAATCATTGTTGCTTTTGTTGTGGTCATCCATTTACAATGCTTGGTGTCAGTCTATTTATCTCTTGTAAAAATAAAATACAGTGTGTGTTAAAAAAAAAAAAAAAAAGAACCTGCTGTATAGCACAGGGAACTCTACTCAATACTCTGTAATAACCTATATGGGAAAAGAATCTGAAAAAGAATGGATATATGTATATGTATAACTGAATCACTTTGCTGTACACCTGGAACTAACAACATTGTAAATCAACTGTACTCTAATATAAAATAAATACTAAAAAAAAAAAAAGAATTCTGGAAAATCAAGGTGGGTCCCTGAAGAGCTGATTGCATGAGGTCAAGGAACATCCAAGAAGTAAAATGAGGATGATGTTGAGGCCACTGATCAGAACTCACTAATACAATAACAATAGGATTTTTTGAGGCATAAACCCCCAAGCACAAAGAAGCAGGAGAAGAGACTACAACAGATAATCAGCAGTTTAATTGCTAGAGAAGATGAAACAAGGAGAACCCATAATGAAAACAGGGAAGTTGAGTAGCTTTGGCTGACACCTTGATTGCAGCCCATGAGAAACCCTGAGCCAGAGGACACAGCCAGATCCCTGATCCACAGAAATTGTGAAATGATAAAGGTTTTTTATTTTAAGCCACTAAGATGGGGGGTAATTTGCTATGTACCAATAGATAATGAACACAAAAAACCAAACTATCAATCCAATGTAAGGTAAAACTAAAGACAATTTCAAATATTCAAAGCTTCAAAGAATTTGCCTCCCTGCTCCATTTTTTCTTAGAAACAAGTAAACAAAGACATGGAATCAGGAAAACAAGAGAACCAACACAAGAGAGAGAAAGGGAATCCTCAGGATGATAAAAAGGGAAACCCCAGGACATCAGCTTAGTGACAGTTCTAGAAAGCAACCAGCTCAGGATGAAGGACAAAGAAAGGAAATATAATAACAGTATATACTATACGGCTTGGTAGATTAGTTTGCTAGGGCTGCCATAACAAAGTGCCACAGGCAGAGCCAGAAAGAACAGAAAGAGGGACTTCCCTGATGGTCCAGTGAGTAAGACTCCACGCTCCCAATGCAGGGGGCCCGGGTTTGATCCCTGGTGGGGTAACTAGATCGTGCATGTGTGCCGCACCGCAACTAAGAATCCACGTGCCACAACTAAGAAGTCCTCATGCTGCAACGAAGATCCCACTTGCCTCAACTAAGACCCTGTGCAGCCTAAATAAATAAATAAATAAATAAATAAATAAATAAATAAATGTTTTAAAAATAAAAAAATAAGAAAGAAAGAGCAGAAGGAGTGAGATTATTTAAGCTAGGGAATGAGAAAGTGGTTGGGTTCCCTTGCCATGCCTGGGGCTGGAGGCCGGATTTCAGAGGACAGACTGCTTGGTGCCCTGAGGATGACTGGACTGTGAATACCAGAGCTTCCCAAAGATTCTCATTCCCACAGAAAGGATGTCCACTCTTAAAGGATGGTATAGATTTGAACTATGAGCTTGTTAATGGTCACCATGGGAGTCTCTGAAATTGTTCTGTTCTGTGTAAGTCTCCAGGACCTATGCCTGACTCTGGAAGGGGTGGGGGGGAAACTCCAGTGATGACTGAAATTTAATTTCCCAGCAGCTCCGAGGGATGTAGGTTCAGATACAGATTTAAATTGGTTCTTGAAAAATAACATGAACATGTCTTGCACACCCAAGTTTGTGGAGTACAATTCAGGCCCATTACATAGATGAGTTTACAATGAGATTTGCCAAGAAATTCAAAGTTTGCTAAGTAAACGAGCAAAGAGGGCATTTGATAATAAGTAGTGATATCCATTTGTCCAGTATCTCAAATCCCACACTAAGGCCACATACTTGATACTTCCAGAGAATTAGGAGACTATTTCTTAAAACATACTACAGTGTCTTTATTGACAATGGACAACATTTGGTTTAACAGAAATGGGAAATAACATTTCTATTGTATGCCTCTTGATCACAGATAATAGCATGCCATCATCAGTTTGGGGGCTCTCAGCTCCAAATTCATCATTGTTTGCCTGCTTTACAAAAATGGAGCTGGACCCTGTAAATATTTTTCCTTTGCCAGCTGGCATGATATTAAGCTTTATCGGTAGAGGGCACCAGGGGGCCACTGCAAGAGGAAGAGATTTTTCTCTTCCAGGTCTGGTGTGCTCCTCTCTCCCAGCTCCTGCAGCCTGTGGGTGCTCCGGTGTTTGGTTTCCAACACGGATGACTTCACCAGCATGCAGCAACCAGCAGCTTCCCCAACACTGCTGAGGCACCTCTCTGTGGACAACTCCCCCAGCACCCCAGAGGGTAGATCTCCAGCAAATGCCATGGGCACAGCACCTCAGCCAACTTACCCACCATCCAGGGAGCCACAGCCTTGTCCTCCCAATAATGAGGAAGGGCTCTTTCTAGGGTGCGCTGTCTCAGCCCTGGTAGTGCTGGCTGCTCCTCACATCTGCTATTCTTGTGTTCTTTACAGTCCTTACTTCTTACTCACCAACACCTCATTACCTCTCAGTCCCCTGTTATAGTTAATAATTCTCCATATTAAACTTTCCATGTTCAAATACTATGTGCTTTCTGTCTCCTGGTTGGAACCTGACTGGTACAAACTGTTTTGTTTTGTTTTGTTTTGTTTTCAAATATTTAACACTAAAGACTGGACAGGAAAGCCTCCATCTTACAGCATGTCTCTGGAGGAAGCAGTCCTGCACTGGTGCACTTCTAAGCCTGCCATCTCAGGCCACTCTCTGCTCCAGAAACCTCTTACATGGGGAAGAATAACATCATAACTGCAAGCTCAATTCATTTCACTCCAGTCACCTTCTAGATTATTATTGATAACATGTGTTTGGTGCCTTAAAAGTAGTATTGAAATATAATTGAGCAAACACTAGGAAAAAGTAGGCTCCTAAGTTTCTGATGTTAGCTCACTGAGCAAGATAACTCAGAGTATAAATCACCATGGCATTGCTCCAGCTGAGAACCAGATATACCTATTCAGATGTTATGAGGGTATGTATGGGTAGGCTGCTTAGATTGTTGGTTTCTGAACCCCAGAGATAACAATTTAGCAAAAATTCCTTTTATCCTAAGCTCACAATATAGAAGGAAGGGTGTAAGAACTAGCTTCACTGGGGGAAGAAAGAATCTGTGGTAAGGCTTACCATGCAAGTGAGAATTTCCTTTAAAAACTACATTAATTTAATGTAACTTGGTACATGGTCTTCTTCCAGAACAATGGAAAGTGCCCCTTTGACACTTAAATTGTTTCATTCATGCTGAAAAGTATTTTAGTCATATCTATTAAAATTAAAATGCACATACCCTCATATCTGGAAAATATAAAGAACTCCTAAAAATCAATACAAAACCATCAGATATTCTAACAGGAAACTGGGAAAAAGACCTGAACAAGCGCTTTACAGAAAAGGATATTCAAATTACAAATAAACGTATTAAAAGGTGCTCAACTTTATTAGTCATCAGATCAAAGCACACTGAAACCATAGTGCAATACCAAGACATACAAGAATGGCTCAAGTAAAGAAGATCTATAAAACTAAGAGTTGGAAAGTAAGAAGAGCAACTCCCTTACTTTGCTGGAGGGAGTATAAATTTACACAACCACTTACTAAAGCAGAACATACGCTTACCCTGTGTCCTAGCACTTCCACTTCTAGATCTAAGCCCAATAGAATGCAGACATGTGTCCATCAATAGACTTGTACAAAAAAATAATAAATTTGTACAAGACTGTTCATTTCAGCACTGCTTTTAGTAGCCAAAAACTGTAAAGTATGGTAATAATAAAATGATTGAATAAATGGTGGCTTAGTCACATAATGGAATTTATACAGCAGTGATAATAAATGAACATGACTGATCTCACAGACATAATAGTGAGAGAAAGAGCCAAACATTAAAGAACATATTGTATGATTTCATTTATATAAAGCTCAAGAACAGTCTAAACAAATCTATGGTGTTAGAAAGCAGAGAATGCTTAACCTGGAGGAGGTGGGAGATGACTGGAAGGGGCAGGAGGGGGCTGCTGAGGGGTAGATAATGTTCTGTTTCCTAACCTGGGTGCTGGCTTCATGGGTGTGCTCAGTTTGTGAAATTTCTTGAGTTGCTTAGTTATGATATGAGCACTTCTTTCTCATTTATTTTATACCAATAAAAAGTTAAAATTATACACAGACAGATATACAAATACATACATACTTCATGGCCCCCAACTTTTATATCTCTGAATTTTTCCTAGAGAAAAGCTTACAACTGTGTTCAAGGGGTGGGTCAGTTTGGGTCCCCTGAGAAGTAGATGCCAAAACAAGAGTGGATGTGCAGGAGATCTACGGGGGGAAACATCTGTGAGAAATAGAGGGGAAAAGGCCAGGGGAAGGCAGGGGGACCACTCAGACTATGACCAAGATCTGCCATCTGTAAAAGGAGGAAAGGGAGGAAGGATTGGGAAGGATGATCCTCAGACCACAGCTCAGTTTGGAGAAAACTTAAGCCAGATCACTGGGGAGACTCTCAGCCACAGTTGCCCTGGGATCACACCTCAGGCAGGTATGGCACCCCTGCCATACTCAGTCCGTGGCTGGGAACAGCCCAGTGGCAGTGTGGTCTGGCAGTGATGGATGCAGAGGTGTGGCAGCTGGAAGGGTCAATCAGCTCTGCTCCCTGCTATCACTCTCTGGAGGAGGGACAGCCACGCAGGAGGCACACACAAAGAACGTTCTTTGAGACATTTTTTGTACCAGCAAAAAATGCAAACAGCCTCAGTGGTCCATTGTCAGAGAGTTAGCAAAATAACTAAATATCCACACTGCAGAAAATGAAATGAGTTAAAAGGAACCAGATTAGGTAGATTTTTATGTACTGACAAGAATAGGTGTTCATAACTGAATCACTTTGCTGTACAGCAGAAATTAACACAACATTGTAAATCAACTATACTTCAGTAAAAAAAAAAAGTCATATACATGTCACTTGCCATTAAATAAACAGATTCTCTAATAACAGAAAAAAAAAAAGAATAGATGTTCAAGACATATTACAGATTGAAAAAATAATAAACTGCAGAACTCTTTTCTTTCTTTCTGTGACCACAAAAGACTCTGCTTTAATTATGAAAAGCATTATTCCTTATCTCTACACATATAAGAATTCTGATAAAATTTTTTTCATTATTTTCCTGCTTTTAAATATTGCACATTTAAGCAAGTATACATACAAGACATTATTCCTTTAGCTCCCTTTGGTAAACCCATGAATTGATCTGTAATTTATTTTTTATCATTATCATTCCATTGTTTCTTTCTCAGCCTCTGTTTGCCTTAAGCCTTTTAAAATGTATTTCAGTAGACGTTTGTATCTTTCAAGAAAAGAATCGGCCACTGATACCAATGAACTCTCCATGGTTTTGATATTTGTCCATGTCCTGGCCTCCACCTTTGAAATCTCCTCCTTTGCCTTTGTCCATTTTTTCCTAGGAACAAGATATTCACATTATTTGGAGATCTATGAACCCCAAGGTATTATGTTTTGTTTGCAAAAGTTATGATATGAATTGGTGGGTTCTTGTCCCTGATTTTTTAAGTTGGTTGGTTTCTTTCCCAATACCTTGGAAGAATTTGCTCAGGGCAGCTCCCTTCTTGGATCTGATTGGTCCCTGCCACTCCTTCCCCTCCACTCCTCCCATGACCAGTTTTACATATCTCCCAGGCGGCAGAACTAGAGTCAGTTAACTTACAATGAATCACGGATAGTAACAGCGCAGCCCTGGCGTCAGACCTCCCTGGACTCACATCTTGGGTCTGTCACTTACTTGCTAAATGGTGTCAGCCAAGTTAGCTAACCAGTCCACACCTGAAATAGTAACAGCAGTTACTCTAAAGGGTGTTGCGAGGGTTAAATGAGAAAAGTTCACGTAAAATGCATAGAACGAGACAGATCACCCAACTCATGAACTAACCGCAGAACCCGTCTTTAATAGATAGTCCTGGACATTAAACAACTAAGTTAGCAGAGGTGGGGCCCTGTCAGGAAAGAAGGGCTTTGCATGTCTTTAAAGCAAAAAGTTTATAGTCGTTCTCTATATTTAGCAATAGGCACTGGGAACAGTTCCAGACACCTGCGAAGTGACCAAATTCTAGTTCTTAGGTTTGCGGGGACCTGGACGGAGTTAAGAGAACCGTGACTCAGCAGAGTGACGCTCACTCTGTCAAGTCAGAATGTCACCATTACCGAATCTCAGCAGGAAACAGAATCTGGTCCCTCAAGTTCAACGAATTCCAAGTAATTAAAATCAAAAGCAAAGGATTGGGATTTTAACACAACATATTTATAATGTGTGTCACTGAAATGGGTCGGCTGCTTACGGGGACCATAAATAGTTTTGGCATTTCCCAATTTCCAGCTCTCACATTTTAAAAGATTTTTTTTTGAGATCAAAACAATAAAAATAGAAAGATCAGAAGATGATATATGACAGGATGTTAAGCAACGACGAATGACATTTTCCTAAGGACACTCACTTAGTCATTGCCCTCAGATGGTCAACCTTTCAAGTTGGAATTACAAATAATTCCTTCCGTCAGCGAGTCGCAAACAACCCACTTATCAAAAATTGTCAAATAAATCTGTCACTCGTTAGGAGTTACAAGGCATTCGTAAATGTGGCAGATTTCCCAAAGTAACAAACTCCCCAATGCCCTTGACTGTCTCTTAGGAGGAGAAAAAGCAAACTATTGAACGGTTGCAGGAGACTCGGACATTCCAAAGCCTGACATGGCAGCCAAGGGGTCAACAGAAGCCCAGGAGGCCAGCTGCAGGCTGCAGGCTCAGCGTTTGGCCAACACACATAGAGACTGTATTCTCAGGGCCCACCTGTCAGATAGGCTGTGCAGGTGTTGGCTGAACAGTGCCTTTGCCTCCCCAGCCCTTCCCCTATTCCTAGAGAAAGAGGGCTGTAAAAAAGAGGCCAGAACACCCACCAGGAGTCATGGACTCATTGAACTTTTAACGCAGAAAAATCCTTAATGACCATCTAACACTTCCCCCTTCACTTAGGAGAAAATGGTGCCCTTGGAAGATCCCAGGATTTGCCTGGAACTCATAAAGGCAGAACCCAGAGTAGACTCTGGACCTCCCAACCCCAGCCATCTATGGGACACTATGGGAGATAGTAAAGCCAGGGAAGAGACAACCTGTCTTCAAAGATGCTATCTTAGATTCAATGTGAAGGACCTAGCGTATAAGCTTGCTCAACAAATGATAGTGTCCACCCTTCCTCCAGGTAAAATATTAAATTCTAGCTGGTGAATTATCATTTTAACAATTACAATGTCAAATAAATTTGAAATAGACTGTTAACTCATATTTTAAACCAAAAAAAAATCATTTAATTGAAATACACAATCAAATCTTTAATCCATTTATAGATTTTTTTTTCAAAATTCCAATGACTGCAAAAAGAGAAAGTTTCTAACCCTGATTTGCCAAAATAAATATTAATGTGACTGGTCTAACCAAAAGCACTCCAGAGCCAGTGCTTGCCATTAGAAATTGCCTTCCAGAGAGTTCTTGCCTGAAACATACTTTCTAAACCCTCCTTTTTACAGGTCCCTCAAGCATGTTTTTTCTTTTTCTTCTTGTTATATTCTCATAAGATTGTACAGTGTGTTCATTTTCTTTCTTTCTCCCTCCCCTACCAGGAGGATTTATAGTGTGTCAGTTGAAAGCATGGGCTTAAAAATCAATAATTCAGATCTGGATTTCCATTTGGGGCTGTGAATGAGTTGTTTAAAGTCTCAGTTCCTTCATCTGTAAAATGGATATAATAATATGGTTTATCCATAAGGCTGTTGTGAGGATTAAATTAAAATAATGCCACCAAACATTTGAGAGTTTACTCTGTACCAGGCACAGTGCAAGGTCCTAAGAATTCAGAGATGATGAGTGATCAAAGCCCTCACTGGAGACCAGAACAAGAGAGTGATGGACTTTAAACAAATAATCACACAAAGAAATATATAAAGACAACTCGTCTCCATGACAGGCAAAGTGAGTGAAAAGGAGGAGGATGCCAATGAGAATTTTCAGAATATGTGCATAAAGCAGAGAGTCAAGGGACCCATATTTCTTTCCATGTGCTTTCTCTGGGAAACCCATAAATGAGACCCATAATTGTGGATGGATCCTAACAGCAGTCACAGGATATGTTCTTATTCCAACTCCTCCCAGGAAGTTGGTCAAGAGTCCCCCAAAAGTGGAAAGTCTTAAAGAGGCCACATCTATTCCCAAAGCACATGGAGAAGCTGTCTCATGTTCTCTCTGGGACCCAGAGGGAGTCTGCTGCTCACCTAAATGGCATGAGCTGGGGGCGTTCTCTGCCTTGAGGTGGCTGAAGTGGGAAAGTGACACAGATGCAGAGATTGAAGGACATGGGGTTGATTGGGTCACCCAGGGGCCTAAAAGGTCATTGCTTTTGGAGGAAAAGTGTTCAAGCAGAGTTATGAGAAGTAGCCTCACCAGGAAGGGTTTCAAGCAGCCTCACCAGGAAGGACTTGTAGAAAAAGAGAAAATTCCAGTGGGTTTTTTAAACAAACCTCTGACCTATTCCACTTTGTTTTTAGAAACTGTTAAATTGAACTTTTAAAAATAAAGTATACCCAAATGAAAGAGAACTTTTATTCAACTGCTGGGGGAGAGAGAAGGGGCTTATTTTCAGCAGAACATCTTTCCATGCTTCTTTCTGTTTCTAATTTCTCTGCTTTAGGACCAGGAAATGTGTCCATCACTTGGAAGGCCCCATTTGAGAGAAATCCCTGGCAGCCGGCTCTCGGAAGCTGCCTTGGGAGGTCAACCAGTCTTCTGCAGCCACTCGCCAGGGCCCACAGGCATGGGGTGAGGAAAGCTCAGGTAAAAAGGAGAGGAGGCCCAGGACATTGCCTGATGTTGGCATCACTCTGGGTGCAGAGAATGTCCAGCAGGAGCAGATTCCATGAGCCCAGATCCCAGAATGAATGGGTTTTCCCAATGATTCCTGTCAACTCCCCTTTAAACTGATAGAAGGCATGTTTCTGATGTCTGGAGGCCAACCAATACTGGGGCAGGTTACATATGTGTGTGTGTGTGTGTGTGTGTGTGTGTGTGTAGCCTGAGAGAACCCAGGTCCCGGGCTGATGTTTTATAAATGTGGGGCTGATTACTTGACAATAGGCAAGTCAGGAAAGATGTAGAAGGACATGAGAGAAAACAAACGGCATAGAAACCTGAAGTCTTCCTTCTGCCATGCTAGAGCCACTGGCTCCAGGGAAGAAGGTAGTGGCCATCTTAACAATGACAGAAAGACCTTCTCATCTGTCACATTTGTTCCCTCACAACATTCTGGGTCAGGTAGAATTGCTCCCATTTAACAAATAAGGAAATGATGTCCCTGACGCAGACCCAAATCTTCTGGCATCATGCCAATGTGATCCATTAGACCACCCTCACCCTAGAACCTAAATGTCTAACCTGATGGGCTTCTCAAACCTTAATGTTGTGACAGAAGGCATCACTCCTGTTTTTAGAAGATGATGCTGGACAAATTGAAAAGTCATCCTGTCCTTGGACTCATCAGAAAACTGAGGTCTCAAGGCAGACCACCACTCAAAATATGAAGAGACAGGCACATCCAAAGGAATACTGCAACTGAGATCTGCTTTCCTGAAGCAGAAGCCACTGGAGGCAGAAACTGGTAGGAATATTTAAATGGCAATTTTGACGAATTGCTGGAAACTGAGTGTGGACTAGCATGAGAGTAAGAAAATCCTGGGGCTGCAGTCATGGGAGGCCCCCACACTCTCATGAGGTTTCCCTCCAGGAACCCCACCAGGTTCTCATGTTGAGAAGGATCTCCTCGTGGCTTTGGCATGGGGAGGAGAAGATTAATGATAGAGAAATGAACTCAGAGCCTTCTCTATAACAAGATCCAACTCTCCAGGGAGAAAGACTTTGCCAGAGCATTATCCCAGCTGAGGGAAGAGCATTTCTTCCTACCCCAGCCCCTCCAGCTCCTGTCTTATCTAAGTGGGAGAAAACATAGTCAACAGGGGACAGGGCTTCAAGTAAACAGATTGGAACTGCGTAGCCATGGAAGGGAGCAAGGGATAGAATAAGTGAGGGAGCTGTACCACTGGAGGAGGAACAGAGGCACTTGTGAAGGTCACAACCCCAAAACACAGACCCAATAAAAGATGGAGACTTCATCACAAGATTATGGAAGACTCCCCTCTCAACACAACCATACACTATAAAGCTCCAGTATAAAAACAATGGATTGTGGCTGAAAGAGTTACAAGGCACAGACTCTTTCTGAATGAACACAGAGAGGCTCCAAAGCCATAAAAAAGAGAAACAAAGACACCAGAAGAATTTGAAGCCTCTAGTATCTATAGCCACAACAAACATTAAAAACAGTCCAAATCCTAGCCTGAATAATATAAAACCTCATGCTAAAGGCCTATCTATTTCAGTTCCCGTTATTCAATACATGTCCAGCTTTTGATAAAAAGTTACAATGCATGCAAAAGACAAGAAAAAACACAGTCTGAAGAGATAAAGCAATCATAAGAACCAGACTCAGATAAAACACAGATGTTGGAATTGTCAGACAGGGAATTTTAGATAACTATGATTAATATGTTAAGGGCTCTAATGGGAAATGCAGACAACATGCTAGATGGGTAATGTAGGCAGAGAAATAGAAACTTTTAAGTACAAGTCAAAAGGAAATGTTAAAAAAAAAAAAAAAGTAACAGAAATGAAGAATGTCTTTAACAGTATCATCAGTAGAAGACCAAGGAAAGAATTAGTGAACTTGAAGATAGGTCAATAGAAACTTAAACTGAAATGCAAAGAGAAAAAAGTTTTTTAAAAATAACAAAACACCCAAGGACTATTTTGAAACGTATAACATTCACATAATTGGAATACAAAAAGGAGAATAAAAAGAATGAAGCAGGAAAAATATTTGAAGTAATAATGGCCAAGAACTTTCCAAAATTAATGATAGACATTAAACCACAGATCTAGGAAACTCATAGAACACTACATAGAATAAATAACAAAAATTTATTTTATATTATATTATATTCAGGCTGCCAAAAAAAAAAAAAAGACAAAGAGAAAATCTTGAAGGAAGACAGAGGAGGAAAAATAAAACCTAACCTATAGAAAAATATGAATAAGAATTACAATGGACTTCTCACCAGAAATCATACAATCAAGAAAAGAGTGAAATCTTTAAATTTCAGGTGGGGGGGGGGGGGCATCACCAAACAAAAATTCTATATCCAGTGAAATTCTCCTTCCAAAGTAAGGAAAAATAGAGACTTTCTCAGACAAACAAAAACAAAAACATAAGTAATTTATTGTCAGCAGAACTTCCCTGCAAGAAATGTTAAAAGAGAGCACTGGAGCCTGCAGCCTATTTGGTGGGGCTAACGGCAGACTCCAGGAGGGCTCACACCAAGGAGTACTTCCCAGAACTTCTGCTGCCAGTGTCCTTGTCCCCATGGTGAGCCACAGCTGCCCCCAACCTATGCAGGAGACCCTCCAACACTAGCAGTCCTGTCAAAGTCCAGCAATCAAATCCCACTAGCCTTCAAAGTCTGATTCTCTGGGAATTCCTCTTCCCATTGCCAGACCCCCAGCCTGATATGGGGCTCAGAACATTCACTCCAGTATATGGGCTTCTGTGGTATAATTGTTCTCCAGTTTGCCTCCCTATTTCCTGAGATACAATATTAAAAGTAAACCAATTGGACCCTCGGAGTGCAGCCCTGCAAGTGTGGTCTGGACTCTCTTTCTAGCTGCAGAGCCTCCATTTGACACTAGTCATCTAAGGAAACAGCTGTGTGGCTGACAGGGTCTTGGTGCTCTGGCCGGGTGTCAGGCCTGTGTCTCTGAGGTGGGAGAGCTGAGTTCAGGACATTGGTCCACCAGAGACCTCCCAGCTCCATGTAATATCAAATGGTGAAAGCTCTCCCAGAGATCTTGATCTCAACTCTAAGACTCAGATCCACTCAACGACAAGCAAGCTACAGTGCTGGGAACCATATGCAAAACAACTAGCAAAACAGGAACACAATGCCACTCATTAGAAGAGATGCTGCCTAAAATCATAATAAGGTCACAGGCAACCCAAAACACACCACTGGATGCAGACCTGCCCACCAGAAAGAAAAGATCCAGCCTCATCTATCAGAACACAGGCACTAGTCCCCTCCACCAGGAAGCCTACACAACGCACTGAACCAACCTTAGCCACTGGGGGCAGATACCAAAAACAACAGGAACTACGAATGTGCAGCCTGCAAAAAGGAGACCCCAAACACAATAAGTTAGGCAAAATGAGAAGACAGAGAAACACACAGCAGATGAAGAAGCAAGGTAAAAACCCACCAAACCAAACAAATGAAGAGGAAATACGCAGTCTACCGGAAAAACAATTCAGAGTAATGATAGTAAAGATGATCCAAAATCTTGGAAATAGAATGGAGAAAATACAAGAAACGTTTAACAAGGACATAGAAAAACTAACGAGCAAACAAACAATGATGAACAATACAATAAATGATATTAAAAATTCTCTAGAAGGAATCAATAGCAGAATAACTGAGGCAGAAGAATAGATAAGTGACCTGGAAGATAAAATAGTTGAAATAACTACTGCAGAGCAGAATAACAAAAAAAGATGAAAAGAATTCATGACAGTATTAGAGACTTCTGGGACAACATTAATCACACCAACATTCAAATTATAGGGGTCCCAGAAGAAGAAGAGAAAAAGAAAGGGACTGAGAAAATATTTGAAGAGATTATAGTTGAAAACTTCCCTAATATGGGAAAGGAAATACTCAGTCAACTCCAGGAAGCACAGAGAGTCCCATACAGAATAAATCCAAGGAGAAACATGGCAAGATACATATTAATCAAACTATCAAAAATTAAATACAAAGAAAAAATGTTAAAAGCAGAAAGGGAAAAACAACAAAAAACATACAAGGGAATCCCCATAGGGTTAACAGCTGATCTTTCAGCAGAAACTCTGCAATCCAGAAGGGAGTGGCAGGGCATATTTAAAGTGATGAAAGGGAAAAACCTACAAGCAAGATTACTCTACCCAGCAAGGATCTCATTCAGATTTGATGGAGAAATTAAAAGCTTTACAGACAAGCAAAAGCTGAGAGAGTTCAGCACCACCAAACCAGCTTTACAACAAATGCTAAAGGAACTTCTCTAGGCAAGAAACACAAGAGAAGGAAAAGACCTACAATAACAAACCCAAAACAATTAAGAAAATGGTAATAGGAACATAAATATCGATATTTACCTTAAATGCAAATGGATTAAATGCTCCCACCAAAACATAGACTGGGTGAAGGGATACAAAAACAAGACCCATATATATGCTGTCTACAAGAGACCCACTTCAGACCTAGGGACACATACAGACTGAAAGTGAGGGGATGGAAAAAGATATTCCATGCAAATGGAAATCAAAAGAAAGCTGGAGTAGCAATTCTCATATCAGACAAAATAGACTGTAAAATAAAGACTATTACAAGAGACAAAGAAGGACACTACATAATGATCAAGGGATCAATCCAAGAAGAAGATATAAGAATTGTAAATATTTATGCACTCAACATAGGAGCACCTCAATACATAAGGTAAATGCTAACAGCCATAAAAGGGGAAATCGACAGCAACACAATCATACTAGAGGACTTTAACACCACACTTTCACCAATGGACAGATCATCCAAAATGAAAATAAATAAGGAAACACAAGCTTTAAATGATACATGAAACAAGATGGACTTAATTGATATTTATAGGACATTCTAACCAAAAACAAGAGAATACACTTTCTTCTCAAGTACTCATGGAACATTCTCCAGGATAGATCATATCTAGGGTCACAAATCAAGCCTTGTTAATTTTAGAAAATTGAAATCATATCAAGTATCTTTTACTACCACAATGCTATGAGACTAGATATCAATTACAGGAAAAAATCTGTAAAAAATACAAACACATGGAGGCTAAACAAAACACTACATAATACCCAAAGGATCACTGAGGAAATCAATAAATACCTAGAAACAAGTGACAATGAAAACACGGTGATCCAAAACCTATGGGATGCAGCAAAAGCAGTTCTAAGAGGGAAGTTTATACCAATAAAACCCTACCTCAAGAAACAAGAATCATCTCAAATAAACAACCTAACTTTATACCTAAAGCAATTAGAGAAAGAAGAAAAAAAACCCCGAAGTTAGCAAAGGAAAGAAATCATAAAGATCAGATCAGAAATAAATGAAAAAGAAATGAAGGAAATGAAGCAAGGATGAACAAAATTAAAAGCTGGTTCTCTGAGAAGATAAACAAAATTGATAAACCATTAGCCAGACTCATCAAGAAAAAAAAAGGGAGAAGACTCAAATCAACTGAATTAGAAATGAAAAAGAAGAAGTAACGAGTGATACTGCAGAAATACAAAGGATCATGAGAGATTACTACAAGCAACTCTACGCCAATAAAATGGAAAACCTGGAAGAAATAGACAAATTCTTAGAAAAGCACAACCTCCGAGACTGAACCAGGAAGAAATATAAAATATAAACAGACCAATCACAAGCAACTGAAATTGAGACTGTGATTAAAAATCTTCCAACAAACAAAAGCCCAGGACCAGATGGCTTCACAGGCGAATTCTATCAAACATTTAGAGAAGAGCTAACACCTATCCTTCTCAAACTCCTCCAAAATATAGCAGAGGGAGGAACACCCACAAACGCATTCTATCAGGCCACCATCACCCTGATACCAAAGCAAAAGATGTCACAAAGAAAGAAAACTACAGGCCAATATAACTGATGAACATAGATGCAAAAATCCTCGACTAAATGCTAGCAAACAGAATGCAACAGCATATTAAAAGGATGATACACCATGATCAAGTGGGGTTTATCCCAGGAAAGCAAGGGTTCTTCAATATACGCAAATCAATCAATGTGATACACCATATTAACAAATTGAAGGAGAAAAGCCATATGATCATCTCACTAGATGCAGAGAAAGCTTTTGACAAAATTCAACACTGATTTATGATAAAAACCCTCCAGAAAGTAGGCATAGAGGGAACTTATCTCAACATAATAAAGGCCATATATGACAAACCCACAACCAACATCGTCCTCAATGGTGAAAAACTGAAACCATTTCCTCTAAGATCAGGAACAAGACAAGGTTGCCCCTCTCAGCACTATTATTCAACATAGTTTTGGAAGTTTTAACCACAGCAATCAGAGAAGAAAAAGAAATAAAAGGGATCTACATCGGAAAAGACGAAGTAAAGGTGTCACTGTTTGCAGATGACATGATGCTATACATAGAGAATCCTAAAGATGCTACCAGAAAACTACTAGAGTTAATCAATGAATTTGGTAAAGCAGCAGGATACAATATTAATGCACAGAAATCTCTTGCATTCCTATAGAGTAATGATGAAAACTCTGAAAGAGAAATTAAGGAAACACTCCCATTTACCATTGCAACAAAAAGAATAAAATAACTAGGAATAAACCTACCTAAGGGGACAAAAGACCTGTATGCAGAAAACTATAAGACACTGATGAAAGAAATTAAAGATGACACAAACAGATGGAAAGATATACCATGTCTTGGGCTGGAAGAATCAACATTGTGAAAATGACTATACTACCCAAAGCAATCTACAGATTCAATGCAATCCCTATCAAATTACCAATGGCATTTTTTACAGAACTAGAACAAAAAATCTTAAAATCTGTATGGAGACACAAAAGACCCTGAATAGCCAAAGCAGTCTTGAGAAAGAAAACTGGAGCTGGAGGAATCAGGCTCCCAGGCTTCAGACTATACTACAAAGCTACAGTAATCAAGACAGTATGGTACTGGCACAGACACAGAAATATACATCAATGGAACAGGATAGAAAGCCCAGAGATAAACCCACGCACATATGGTCACCTTATCTTTGTTAAAGGAGGCAAGAATATACAGTGGAGAAAAGACAGCCTCTTCAGTAAGTGGTGCTGTGAAAACTGGACAGCCACATGTAAAAGAATGAAATTAGAACACTCCCTAACACCATACACAAAAATAGACTCAAAATGGATTAAAGACCTAAAAGTAAAGCCAGACACTGTAAAATTCTTAGAGGAAAACATAGGCATAACACTCTATGACATAAACCACAGCAAGGTCCTTTTTGACCCACCTCCTAGAGAAATGGAAATGAAAATAAAAATAAACAAATGGGACCTAATGAAACTTAAAAGCTTTTGCACAGCAAAGGAAACCATAAACAAGACCAAATGACAACCCTCAGAATGGGAGAAAATATTTGCAAATGAAGCAACTGACAAAGGATTAATCACCAAAATTTACAAGCAGCTCATGCAGCTCAATATCAAAAAAACAAACAACCCAATCCACAAATGGCCAGAAGACCTAAATAGACATTTCTCCAAAGATATACAGATTGCCAACAAACACATGGAAGGATCCTCAACATCACTAATCATTAGAGAAATGCAAATCAAAACTACAATGAGATATCATTTCACACCAGTAAGAATGGCCATTATCAAAAAATCTACAAACAATAAATTCTGGAGAAGGTGTGGAGAAAAGGGAACCCCCTTGCACTGTTGGAGGGAATGTAAATTGCTACAGCCACTATGGAGAACAGTATGGAGTTTCCTTAAAAATCTAAAAATAGAACTACTATATGACCCAGCAATCCCACTACTGAGCATATACCCTGAGAAAACCATAATTCAAAAAGAGTCATGTACCACATTGTTTATTGCAGCTGTATGTACAATAGCCAGGACATGGAAGTAGCCTAAGTGTCCATTGACAGATGAATGGATAAAGAAGATGTGGCACATATATACAATGGAATATTACTCAGCCATAAAAGGAAACAAAATTGAGTTATTTGTAGTGAGGTGGACGGACCTAGAGTCTGTCATACAGAGTGAAGTAAGTCAGAAAGAGGGTAACAAATACCTTACACTAACACATATATATGGAATTTTAAAAATAAAAAAAAAGTTCATAAAGAACCTAAGGGCAAGACAGGAATAAAGATGCAGACCTACTAGAGAATGGACTTGAGGACACAGGGAGGGGGAAGGGTAAGCTGGGACAAAATGAGAGCATTCCATGGATATATATACACTACCAAATGCAAAACCAATAGCTAGTGGGAAGCAGCCACATAGCCCAGGGAGATCAGGTCAGTGCTTTGTGACCACCTAGAGGGGTGGGATAGGGAGGGTGGGAGGGTGAGAGACACAAGAGGGAAGAGCTATGGGGATATATGTATATGTGTACCTGATTCAGTTTGTTAAAACAGAAACTAACACAACATTGTAAAGCAATTATGCTCCAATAAAGTTGTTTAAAAAAAAAAAAGTCTACCAACAATAAATGCTGGAGAGGGTGTGGTGGAAAGGGAACCCTCTTGCACTCCTGGTGGAAATGTAAATTGATACAGCCACTATGGAGAACCGTACGGAGGTTCCTTAAAAAACGAAAAATAGAACTACCATACGACCCAGTAATCCCACTACTGGGCATATAACCTGAGAAAACCATAATTCAAAAGGAATCATATACCACAATGTTCATTGCAGCTTTATTTACAATGACCAGGACATGGAAGCAACCTACATGTCCATCGACAGATGAATGGATAAAGAAGAGATGGCACATATATACAATGGAATATTACTCAGCCATGAAAGGAAACGAAACTGAGTTATTTGTAGTGAGGTAGATGGACCTAGAGACTGTCATACTGAGTGAAGTAAGTCAGAAAGAGAAAAATAAATACCATATGCTAACACATATATATGAATTTAAAAAAAAAAAAAGTTCTGAAGAACCTAGTGGCAGGACAGGAATAAAGATGCAGACATAGAGAATGGACTTGAGGACACAGGGAGTGGGAAGGGTAAGCTGGGATGAAGTGAGAGAGTGCCATGGACTTATATATACTACCAAATGTAAAATAGATAGCTAGTGGGAAGCAGCTGCATAGCACACATAGGTCACCTCAGTGCTTTGTGACCACCTAGAGGAGTGAGATAGGGAAGGTGGGAGGGAGATGCATGAGAGAGAAGATATGGGGATATATGTATATGTATAGCTGATTCACTTTGTTATAAAGCAGAATCTAACACACCATTGTAGAACAATTATACTTCAATAAAGATGTTGAAAAATAAAAATAAATTTTTTTAAAGAAATTCTTCAGGAAAAGGAAAAATTATATAACTCAGAAACTTATATCTGCATAAAGGAAGGAAGAATATTAGAGAGGGAATAAATGAAATTTTTAAAAATATTTTATTTTTCTTATTCTTAATTGATTTAAAGTATAAGTGTTTATTTACAGCACTAATAGTGCTTTAATAACAATGTATTTGGTGATTACTGCATAAGGATAAATGCAACAAAGGGCAGCAGTGTCACAGGGATGAGAATGGAACAGGGGAGAGTCCATTTTAAGGTAACTGCAATACATGTGAAGCAGTATAGTGTTATTTGAAAATGTACTTAAATCATTTAAAGCTGTATATTGTAAACTCTTGGGTGACTACTAAAAAAATTTTTAAAGACATATAAATGATATGCTGAAAGAGGAGATAAAATGGAATCATACAAAATGCTCAATTAAAACCAGAGAGGGCAGAAAAAGGGGGGGGGGGGATACAAGCACAATTAATAAAAAGCAATTATAAAGATTATAGATATTAATCCAACTATATCAATAATTACATTAAATATGAATGGTCTAATTATACCAATTAAAAAACAGAGATTGTCAGATCATTACAAAAGCACACCCTAACTATGCTTTTATCTCCAATAAATCCACTTTAAATATAAAGTCAGATAGATTAAAAGTAAGGGATGGAGAAAGATATACTATACTATCACTAATCAAAAGAAAGCTGAAGTCACTTTATTAATTTTAGACAGTGCAGGCTTTGGAACAGGGAAGATTATCAAAGCTAAAAAGGGCTATTACACAATGATAAACAGATCAATTCTCTGGAGTCAAGATGGCAGAGGAGTAAGGGTATGTGGAGTTCATCTCTCCCAACAAAGCAACAAGAATACATCTACAAATGGAACACTCTCACAGAGCACCCACTGAACACTAGCAGAGGACCTTGGACACCTAAAAGGATGAGAAATATCCCCACATAACCAGGTAGGATGAAAGAAATCAGAAGGGAAAAAGAAGAGGAGAAGAAGCGGGACAGGAACAACACACCTGGGGGGGACTTGAAGGAGAGGAGAGGTTCCCACATCTGGGAAAGTCCCCTCCCCAGCAGGGAGATCAGTTGGGACAAAAGGGGAGCTTTGGGGGCTATTGCAAGAGAGTGAAGCAAATGGTCTGTGGCAGGCAGGACAGAGTGAGACCTGCACAGATGGTCCATGCCACAGCCCTGAATGCCCCAGCCTGAGACATGTGTCCTTAGTGTGGACGGGGGCTGGGTGCTGGAATGTGAGGTTCAGAGAGCAAACCCAGGGAGAGGACTGCTGTTGGCTGTGAGGAGACAGGCTGAGGGAACGAGATTGAGGAAACATGCAACTGGGAATGCTTGTGGAGGAAATTCAAACTGCCATAGAAGCAAAGCACAATTGTTAAGTGACACATAAGGGGAGGAGCTGCCATTGCAGCCTCTCTCCCCACATGCCAGCCCCTGCCTCCCTGGGCACTGGGAGGGGTCCCCACTGGGGCTGGCTCTCTTGCACCTGCAACCACTGGCTCCCGCACACGCCCATCGTCACTGGGGTCACATGACCCTGGCCACCGCACTGCCTTCACACCCCCTCATCGCCAGGGTAGACTCGTGTGCTCCAGGGCAGCCTCAGGAGCAGACTCTTGTGGGTGGCCCACACATAGAAGTGGAGCTGAAACAACAGCTGAGCTCCAGGGGACATGCAACTAAGGAAGAAAAGCTGAAATCTCTCCTCGCAGCTGTGCAAACCACGAATTGACACCCCCGCAACGGCTTTGTAAACTCAGCACCAACAGAACATCTGAATGGACAATGAATGCTCCTGCAACCAAGACGGGCTTAGCTTTAGCAGCTGTAGACTTTGTGGGCACATACACGAAGGGGTTGAGCCAGGCTAGAGTCAGACCTGCCCCCATATCAACCACAACTGGTCCAGATCCATGATCACTGCAGTGCTGGGACTTGACTTCAGTGGATCTACACTGGTGGCCGGCCTGGTGAAAACAATGTCTGAGAGACACCAGGGCCAATTGCCGGAATACCCACAGTTAAGAAGGGGCCAAGAGCAGTGCCAACAACAGTATAATCTGAGAGCTCACACAGTGGGTGGAAGGTGACACAACAGAGCACACCCATAGGTAAACACCTCCCGAGAAGGAAAACCCAGTGACTTCCTTCCCGGTGGGAGTGCTCTAATCCAACCTACCTCTCAATTCAGATCAGAAACACAGCTAAGAAACAGAGCTGGGGGCCTCTACTCCAACAACTAGGGAGAAGACCCCACCTCTGACAGGGCAGTAACAACCACAGAGCAAAGGGGAGGCCCTGCTCAATATCCAGTGCAGGCTCTGGTCACCACAACATCAGTCACACCTCCTATCAAGGGAATAATGGTTAGCATACACTGAGGAAAGAGGTGGCAGACATCTATACTAAAAACAACAGTTGCACCAAAAAATATTAAACCCACAGAGGCTACACAAGGATGTTCCCACATAAAATAGGCCTCCAAGACAGTCTGGGGGTCTGGCAATAGGCAGAAGCACCCCCAGAGCATTTAGCCTTGAAGGCCAGCAAAGCTTGAGTGTAGGAGTTCCACAGGGCTTGGGGGAACAGAGACTCCACTCTTGGAGGGTGCATACAAGGTCTCACATGCACTGGGACCAAGCACAAAGCAGTACCTCCATAACAACCTGGGCTACTCTTACCTAAGGGTCTTAGAGGGTCTCCTGGGGAGGCAAAGGTCAACTATAGCCCACTGTGAGGGCAAGGACACTGGTAGCGGAAGCCCCAGGGAATATTGATCAGAGTGGGATCTCCCAGAGGTCCACATTTCAGCACTGAGACCCAACCCCCCCAACAACCCACAGGCTCCAGAGCTGGAAAACCTCAGGCCAAACAACCACCAAGATAGGAACCGAGCCCAACCCATCAGGAGACAGGCTGCCTAAAGTTATACTGAGTTCACAGCCACCTCAAAACACACCCCTTGATATGGCCCTGCCTATCAGAGGGATAAGACCCAGCTCTACCCATGAGAGGGCAGGCACCAGTCCCTCCCATCAGGAAACCTACACAAGCCCCTGGACCAACCTCACGCACCAGGGCGCAGAAACCAGAGACAAGAGGAACTATGATCCTGCAGCCTGTGGAAAGGAGACCACAAACACAGAAAGTTAGACAAAATGAGGAGACAAAAAAATGTGTTGCAAACGAAAGAACAAGACAAAAACCCACAAAAACAAATAAATGAAGAGGAGATAGGCAATCTACCTGAAAAAAATTTAGAGTAATAATAGTAAAGATGATTCAAAATCTCAGAAAAAGAGTGGAGGCACAGATTGAGAAGATAAAAAAAAATGTTTAACAAGGAGCTAGAAGATTGAAAGAACAAACAGAGATGAACAATACAATAATTGAAATGAAAAATACACTACAAGGAATCAATAGCAGAATAACTGAGGCATAAGAACGAATAAGTAAGACGGAAAACAGAGTGGTAAAAATCACTACCATAGAACAGAATAGAGAAAAAAGAATAAAAAGAAATGAGGACAGTCTCAGAGATCACTGGGACAATATTAAATGCACCAACATTCGCATTATAGGGGTCCCAGAAGGAGAAGAGAAAGATAAAAGGCCTGAGAAAATATTTGAAGATATTACAGCCAAAAATTTCCCTAATGTGAGAAAGGAAACACTCAATTCCAGGAAGCACAGAGAATCCCATACAGGATGAACCCAAGGAGGAACACGTTGAGACACATATTAATCAAACTGACAAAAATTAAAGACAAAGAAAAAACATTAAAAGCAACAAGGGAAAAGCAACAAATAACATACAAGGGAATCCCCATAAGGTTATCAACTGATTTTACAGCAGAAACTCTGCAGGCCAGAAGGGAGTGGCACAATATATTTCAAGTGATGAAAGGGAAAAACCTACAACTAAGAATATTCTACCCAGCAAGGCTCTCATTCAGATTTGAAGGAGTTATCAAAAGCTTTACAGATAAGCAAAATCTAAAAGAATTCAGGACCAGAAAACCAGCTTTACAACAAATGCTAAAGGAACTTCTCTACACAAGAAAGAGACCAGCAACTTAAAACAACCTTGTACATATATACACTGCTAAACCAAAACCTCATGGGTACAGCAAACCCAAAAACTATAATAGATACACACACACAAGAAGAAAAAGCAACCCAAACACAACACTAAAGATGGTCATCAGGGCTTCCCTGGTGAGGCAGTGGTTGAGAATCTGCCTGCCGGTGCAGGGGACATGGGTTCGAGCCCTGGTCTGGGAAGATCCCACATGCCACGGAGCAACTAGACCCATGAGCCACAATTGCTGAGCCTGAACATCTGGAGCCTGTGCTCTGCAACAAGAGAGGCTGCGATAATGAGAGGCCCACGCACTGCAATGAAGAGTGGCCCGCACTTGCCACAACTAGAGAAAACCCTCGCACAGAAATGAAGACCCAACACAGCCATAAATAAATAAATAAAATAAAACCCAAAGTTTAAAAAAAAAAAAAAAAAAAGATGGTCATCAAACCACAAGAGAAGAGAATAAAAGAGGAAGGGAAGAAAAAAGACCTATAAAAACAAACCCAATACAATTAAGAAAATGGCAATAGGAGTATACATATTGGTGATTACCTTAAATGTAAATGGATTAAATGCTCCAACCAAAAGACACAGACTGGCTGAATGGATACAAAAACAAGACCCATACATATGCTGTCTTCATGAGACCCACTTCAGACCTCAGGACACATATAGGCTGAAAGTGAGGGGATTGAAAAATATATTCCATACAAATGGAAATCAAAAGAAAGCTGGAGTAGCAATATTCATATCAGAAAAAATAGACTTTAAAATAAAGACTGTTACAAGAGATAAGGAAAGACACTACATAATGATCAAGGGATCAATCCAAGAAGAAGATATAACAATTATAAATATATATGCAAGATGGCAGTGTGGGAAGACACCGAGTTAGCATCTGCCCTTCAACTAGGGTGCCTGCCGGCCACTGGTGGAGAACCCTGATGCCCAAGGAGATGGGAGGAACCCCCAAGTGAACCAGTAGGATGTGGGGGGACAGAGGGGGGAAGGAGAATTGGAGGCCAGACAGGATCAGCGCCCCTGAGGCCAGGGAGATCAGGAGAGGTAGGCAGGAGGGCCCCTCTGAGAGGAGAAGAAGAAGAGCAGAGGGTGATTGCCTGGCCTACTCAGCCCAAGGAGTCTGCAGAACTCCCAGGCCAGTACCCCCCCAAAGCCCCCTCCAGGCTGCGTGGGGGGTCCTAAGAGCATAGGAGGGAGGCCAGAGAGATCAGGAGATGCAAGCAGGAGGGGCCAACCAGAAGGAGCAGAAGAAAAGTGGAGGATATTTGCCCTGCCCACTCAGGCCCGGGGAGCCTGGTGAGCTCCCAGCCCTGTCCCCTGCCCTCCAAGTCCCTTCCCCCAGCTGCATTGGTCCTGGGGGCATAGGAAGGAGGCCGAGGGGAGAACAGGAGAGGCAGGTGGGAGGGACCCTCCAGGACAGGAAGAGCAGGAGGAGCAGGAGAGGAGAGGAGGGCATTTGCCACGCCCACTCGAGACCAGGAAGACTGCTGGGCTCACAAGTGAGGTCCCCTACCCTCTGAGACCAGAGGTGGGGGGCACGCCTGGGGGCCTTCTGTTCCTTGAGCTTAAACCCCATCCCCCCAGAGCCCCCAGGGCCTTTTCCAGCCCTGTGGGTCCTAAGCATAGGCCCCACCCACTACCCAAACCTCATCCTTGCTTAAGTCCAACACTACACAGCCATGGCTTTTTCCCCCTTTTTTTTCCTTTTTTTTTTTCTTTTTTTTCTTTTCCCTCCTCCTCTTTTTTAGTAGTGCAGTACTGTTGTACCTTCTGCTTGTTGATTCATCATATATTTTTATTTTTATATTCTTTCTAACGTGTCTGTTAGTTTCCTAGTCTAATTTTATTTTTTACTTTGTTATTGTTCTCTCTCTTTTTTTTTTTTTTTTTTGCCACCCAGTGCAGCTTGTGGGATCTTGGTTCACAAGCCAGGAGTCAGGCCGAAGATCCTGAGTGGGAGCTCCATGTTGGAACCACTGGACTACAAGAGAAACTTAGACCCCAGGGAATATTCATTGGAGTGAGGTGAGGTCTCACAGAGGTCCTCATCTCAACACCAAGACTCAGCTCTACACAACAGCCTACAAACTCCAGTGTTGGAAGCCTCAGGCCAAACAACCAGTAAGACAGGAACACAATCCCACTCATAAAAAAAAAAAAAGAGAGAGAGACGGCAAAAAAATATCTCACAGATGAAGGAGCAAGGTAAAAACCTACAAGACCAAATAAATGAAGAGGAAATAGGCAACCTACCTGAAAAGGAATTCAGAGTAATGATAGTAAAGATGATCCAGAATCTCAGAAATAGAATGGAGTCATGGATTGAGAAAATACAAGAAATGTTTAACAAAGATCTAGAATAACTAAAGAACAAACAAACAGAGGTGAACAACACAATAACTGAAATGAAAAATACACTAGAAGGAATCAGTAACAATAACTGAGGCAGAACGAATAAGTGAGCTGGAAGACAAAAGGGTGGAAATAACTGCCAAGGAGCAGAATAAAGAAAAAAGACTTAAAAGATTGAAGACAAATTCAGAGACCTCTGGTATAACACTAATGCACCAACATTCTAATCATAGGGGTCCCAGAAGAATAAGTGAAAAAGAAAAAGTCTGAGAAAATATTTAAAGAGATTAGAGTTGAAAACTTCCCTAACATGGGAAAGGAAATAGTCACCAAAGTCAAGGAAGAACAGAGAGTCCCATACACTCTAGAGAGAAACACACCAAGACATACATTGATAAAACTAACAAAAATTAAATTCAAAGAAAAAATATTAAAAGCAACAAGGGAAAAAATAACATATAAAGGAATCCCCAACGGTTATCAGCTGATTTTTCAGCAGAAACTCTGGAGGCCAGAAAGGAGTGGCAGGATATATTTAAGGTGCTGAAAGAGAAAAAACAACAACCAAGATAACTCTACTTAACAAGGATCTCATTCAGATTCGACAGAGAAATCAAAAGCTTTTCAGAAAAGCAAAAGCTAAGAGAATTCAGCAACACCAAAACAGCTTTACAACAAAAGCTAAAGAAAATTCTCTAGGTGGGAAACACAAGAGAAGTAAAAGACCCACAAAATCAATCCCCAAACAATTAAGAAAATGGCAATAAGAACATACATATAATCATATAACCTGGAATTTAAATGGATTAAATGCTGCAACCAAAAGACACAGACTAGCTGAATGGGTAAAAAAATAAGACCCATAAATACGCTGTCTACATGAGACCCACTTCAACCTAGGGAAACATACAGAATGAGGGGAAGGGATTGGAAAAGATATTCCATGCAAATGGAAATCAAAAGAAAGCTGGAGTAGCAGTACTCATATCCAATAAAATAAACTTTAAAATAAAGACTATTACAAGACACAAAGAAGGACACTACATAATTATCAAAGGATCAATCCAAGAAGAAGATAAAACAAATATAAATATTTATGCACCCAACATAAGAGCACCTCAATACATAAGGCAAATGCTAACAACCATCAAAGGAGAAATTGACAGTAACACGATAATAGTAGGGAACTTTAACACACCACTTACACCAATGGACAGATCACCCAAACATAAAATAAAGAAGGAAACACAAGCTTTAAATGACACAGTATACCAGAGAGATTCAATTGATGTTTATAGAACATTCCACCCGATAGTGGCAGAATACACTTTCTCTCAAGTGTACATGAAACATTCTTCAGGATACATCACATCTTGTGTCACAAATCAAGCCTCAAAAAATTTAAGAAAATTGAAATCATATCAAGCATCTTTTCTGACCACAACACTATAGGATTGGAAATTAATTGCAGGAAAAAAACTGTAAAAAACACAAATACATGGAGACTAAACAGTGCGCTACTAAATAATCAAGAGATCACTGAAGAAACCAAAGAAGAAATTTAAAAATACATAGAAAAAAAATGACAATGAAAACGTGATGATCCAAAACCTATGGGATGCAGCAAAAGCAGTTCTAAGAGGAAAGTTTATAGCAATTCAATCTCACCTCAAGAAACAAGAAAAATCTCAAATAAAAAAACTAACCCTACACTTAAAACAACTGGAGAAAGAAGAACAAAGAAAATCCAAAGTCGGTAGAGGGAAAGAAATCATAAAGGTCAGAGGAGAAAAAAAGGAAATAGAAACAAAGAAAACAACAGCAAAGATCAATAAAACTAATAGCTTGTTCTTTGAGAAGATAAACAAAATTGGTAAACCCTTAGTCAGACTCATCAAGAAAAAAAGGGAGAGGACACAAATCAATAAAATTAGAAATGAAAAAGGAGAAATCACAACTGACACTACAGAAATACAAAGGATCATAAGACACTACTACAAACAACTATATGCCCAAAAAAATGAACAACCACGAAGAAATGGACAAATTCTTGGAAAGGTACAATTTTCCAAGACTGAACCAGGAAGAATTAGAAAATATCAACAGACCTATCACAAGTAATGAAATTGAAACTGTAATTTAAAATCTTCTTAAATATCAAAGTCCAGGACCAGGTGGCTACACAGGCAAATTCTATCAAACATTTAAAGAAGAGCTAACACTGATCTTTCTCAAACTGTTCCAAAAAATTTCAGAGGGAGGAACACTCCCAAATTCATTCTATGAAGCCACCATCATCCTGATACCCTTCCAGAAAAAGATATCACAAAAAAATGAAAATTGTAGACCAATATCATTGATGAACATTGATGCAAAAATCCTGAACAAAAAAGTAGCAAACAGAATCCAACAACACATGAAAAGGATCATCCACCATCAAGTGGGATTTATCCCAGTTGTGCAAGGATTCTTCAATATATGCAAATCAATCAATGTGTTACACCACATTAACAAATTAAGGAATAAAAACCATATGGTCATCGCAATAGATTCAGAAAGACCTTCGGACAAAATTGAACACTGATTTATGATAAAAGAACTCTCCAGAATATGGGCAAAGAGGGAACCTACCTCAACATAATAAAGGCCATATATGACAAACCCACAGCAAGCATCACACTCAATAGTGAAAAACTGAAAGCATTTCCTCTAAGATCAGGAACAAGACAAGGATGTACACTCTCTCCACTCTCATTCAACATAGTTTTGGAAGTCCTAGCCATGGCAATCAGAGAAAAAAAAAGAAATAGAAGAATACAAATTGGCAAAGAGGAAGTAAAACTGTCACTGTTTGCAGATGACATAACACTATACATAGAAAATCCTAAAGATGCCACCAGAAAACTACTAGAACTAATTAATGAATTTGGTAAGGTTGCTGGATACAAACTTAAGGCACAGAAATCTCTGGCATTCTTACACATCAACAATGAAAAATCAGAAACAGAAATTAAGGAAAAATTAAATGGTAAATCACATTTACCATCGCAACAGAAAAAATAAAATACCTAGGAATAAACCTGCCTAAGGAGGTGAAAGAACTAAAGAGGAGCCAAGCAATGATGAAAAACACAATAAATGAAATTAAGAATACTCTAGACGGGATCAATAGCAGAATAACTGAGGCAGAAGAACGGATAAGTGACCTGGAAGGTAAAATACTGGAAATAACCACTGCAGAGCAAAATAAAGAAAAAAGAATGAAAAGAACTGAGGACAGTCTCAGAGACCTCTGGGACAACACTAAACACACCAACATTCGAATTATAGGGGTCCCAGAAGAAGAGAAAAAGAAAGGGACTGAGAAAATATTTGAAGAGATTATAGTTGAATACTTCCCTAATATGGGAAAGTAAATAGTTAATCAAGTCCTGGAAGCACAGAGAGTCCCATACAGGATAAATCCAAGGAGAAACACGCCAAGACACATATTAATCAAACTGTCAAAAATTAAATATAAAGAAAACATATTAAAAGCAGCAAGGGAAAAACAACAAATAACACACAAGGGAATCCCCATAAGGTTAACAGCTGATCTTTCAGCAGAAACTCTGCAAGCCAGAAGGGAGTGGCAGGATATACTTAAAGTCATGAAGGAGAAAAACCTACAACCAAGATTACTCTACCCAGCAAGGATCTCATTCAGATGTGATGGAGAAATTAAAACCTTTACAGACAAGCAAAAGCTGAGAGAGTTCAGCACCACCAAACCAGCTTTACAACAAATGCTAAAGGAGCTTCTCTAGGCAAGAAACACAAGAGAAGGAAAACACCTACAATAACAAACCCAAAACAGTTAAGAAAATGGGAATAGGAACATACATATCAATAATTACCTTAAATGTAAATGGATTAAATGCTCCCACCAAAAGACACAGACTGGCTGAATGGATACAAAAACAAGACCCATATATATGCTGTCTACAAGAGACCCACTTCAGACCTAGAGACACATACAGACTGAAAGTAAGGGGATGGAAAAAGATATTCCATGCAAATGGAAATCAAAAGAAAGCTGGAGTAGCAATTCTCATATCAGACAAAATAGACTTTAAAATAAAGACTATTACAAGAGACAAAGAAGGACACTATATAATGATCAAGGGATCGATCCAAGAGGAAGGTATAACAATTGTAAATATTTATGCACCCAACATAAGAGCACCTCAATACATAAGGCAAACACTAACAGCCATAAAAGGGGAAATCGACAGTAACACAATCATAGTAGGGGACTTTAACACCCCACTTACACCAATGGACAGATCATCTAAAATGAAAATAAATAAGGAAACACAAGCTCTACCTGATACATTAAACAAGATGGACTTAATTGATATTTATAGGACATTCCACCCAAAAACAACAGAATACACATTTTTCTCAAGTGCTCATGGAACATTCTCCAGGATAGATCGTATCCTGGGTCACAAATCAAGCCTTGGTAAATTTAAGAAAATTGAAATCGTATCAAGTATTTTTTCTGACCACAATGCTATGAGACTAGATATCATTTACAGGAAAAGATCTGTAAAAAATACAAACACATGGAGGCTACACAATACACTACTTAATAACGAAGTGATCACTGAAGAAATCAAAGGGGAAATCAAAAAATACCTAGAAACAAATGACAATGGAGATACGACAACCCAAAACCTATGGGATGCAGCAAAAGCAGTTCTAAGAGGGAAGTTTATAGCAATACAACCCTACCTCAAGAAACAGGAAACATCTCAAATAAACAACCTAACCTGCACCTAAAGCAATTAGAGAAAGAAGAACAAAAAAACCACAAAGCTAGCGGAAGGAAAGAAATCATAAAGATCAGATGAGAAATAAATGAAAAAGAAATGAAGGAGACAATAGCAAAGATCAATAAAACTAAAAGCTGGTTCTTTGAGAAGATAAACAAAATTGATAAACCATTAGCCAGACTTATCAAGAGAAAAAGGGAGAAGACGCAAATGAGTAGAATTAGAAATGAAAAAGGAGAAGTAACCACTGACACTGCAGAAATACAAACGATCATGAGAGATTACTACAAGCAACTCTATGCCAATAAATTGGACAACGTGGAAGAAATGGACAGATTCTTAGAAATGCACAACCTGCCGAGACTGAACCAGGAAGAAATAGAAAATATGAACAGACCAATCACAAGCACTGAAATTGAAACTGTGATTAAAAATCTTCCAACAAACAAAAGCCCAGTACCAGATGGCTTCACAGGCGAATTCTATCAAACATTTAGAGAAGAGCTAACACTTATCCTTCTCAAACTCTTCCAAAATATTGCAGACGGAGGAACACTCCCCAACTCATTCTACAAGGCCAACATCACCCTGATACCAAAACCAGACAAAGATGTTACAAAGAAAGAAAACTACAGACCAATATCACTGATGAATATAGATGCAAAAATCCTCAACAAAATACTAGCAAACAGAAGCCAACAGCACATGAAAAGGATCATACACCATGATCAAGTGAGGTTTATTCCAGGAATGCAAGGATTTTTCAATATATGCAAATTTATCAACGTGATACACCATATTAGCAAATTGAAAGAGAAAAACCATATGATCATCTCAATAGATGCAGAGAAAGCTTTCGACAAAATTCAACACCCGTTTATGATAAAAGCCCTGCAGAAAGTAGGCATAGAGGGAACTTTCCTCAACATAATAAAGGCCATATATGACAAACCCACAGCCAACATTGTCCTCAATGGTGAAAAACTGAAACCATTTCCACTAAGATCAGGAACAAGACAAGGTTGCCCACTCTCACCACTATTATTCAACATAGTTTTGGAAGTGTTAGCCACAGCAATCAGAGAAGAAAAAGAAATAAAAGGAATCCAAATCGGAAAAGAAGAAGTAAAGCTCTCACTGTTTGCAGATGACATGATGCTATACATAGAGAATCCTAAAGATGCTACCAGAAAACTAATAGAGCTAATCAATGAATTTGGTAAAGTAGCAGGATACAAAATTAATGCACAGAAATCTGTTGCATTCCTATACACTAATGATGAAAAATCTGAAATTGAAATTAAGAAAACACTCCCGTTTACCACTGCAACAAAAAGAATAAAATATCTAGGAATAAACCTACCTAAGGAGACAAAAGACCTGTATGCAGAAAATTATAAGACACTGATGAAAGAAATTAAAGATGATACAAATAGATGGAGAGATATACCATGTTCTTGGATTGGAAGTATCAACATTGTGAAAATGACTCTACTACTCAAAGCAATCTACAGATTCAATGCAATCCCTATCAAACTACCACTGGCATTTTTCACAGAACTAGAACAAAACATTTCACTATTTGTATGGAAACACAAAAGACCCCGAATAGCCAAAGCAATCTTGAGAACGAAAAATGGAGCTGGAGGAATCAGGCTCCCTGACTTCAGACTATACTACAAAGCTACAGTAATCAACACAGTTTGGTACTGGCACAAAAACAGAAACATAGATCAATGGAACAGGATAGAAAGCCCAGAGATAAACCCACGCACATATGGTCACCTTATCTTTGATAAAGGAGGCAAGAATATACAGTGGAGAAAAGACAGCCTCTTCAATAAGTGGTGCTGGGAAAACTGGACAGCTACATGTAAAAGTATGAAATTAGAACACTCCCTGACACCATATACAAAAATAAACTCAAAATGGATTAAAGACCTAAGTGTAAGGCCAGACACTATCAAACTCTTAGAGGAAAACATAGGCAGAACACTCTATGACATAAATCACAGCAAGATCCTTTTTGACCCAGCTCCTAAAGAAATAGAAATAAAAACACAAATAAAAAAATGGGACCTAATGAAACTTAAAAGCTTTTGCACAGCAAAGGAAACCATAAACAAGACCAAAAGACAACCCTCAGAATGGGAGAAAATATTTGCAAATGAAGCAACTGACAAAGGATTAATCTCCAAGATTTACAAGCAGCTCATGCAGCTCAATAACAAAAAACAAACAACCCAATCCAAAAATGGGCAGAAGACCTAAATAGACATTTCTCCAAAGAAGGTATACAAAGTGCCAACAGACACATGAAAGAATGCTCAACATCACTAATCATTAGAGAAATGCAAATCAAAACTACAATGAGATATCATCTCACACTAGTCAGAATGGCCATCATCAAAAAATCTAGAAACAATAAATGCTGGAGAGGGTGTGGAGAAAAGGGAACCCTCTTGCACTGTTGGTGGGAATGTAAATTGATACAGCCACTATGGAGAACAGTATGGAGGTTCCTTAAAATACTAAAAATAGAACTACCATACAACCCAGCAATCCCACTACTGGGCATATACCCTGAGAAAACCATAATTCAAAAAGAGTCATGTACCAAAATGTTCATTGCAGCTCTATTTACAATAGCCAGGACATGGAAGCAACCTAAGTGTCCATCATTGGATGAATGGATAAAGAAGATGTGGCACATATATACAATGGAATATTACTCAGCCATAAAAAGAAATGAAAAGGAGGTATTTGTAGTGAGGTGGATGGAGTTAGAGTCTGTCATACAGAGTGAAGTAAGTCAGAAAGAGAAAAACAAATACCATATTGTAATGCATATATATGGAATCTAAAAAAAAATGGTACTGATGAACCTAGTTGCAGGGCAGGAATAAAGATGTCGACCTAGAGAATGGACTTGAGGACATGGGGTAGGAGGGGGAAGCTGGGATGAAGTGAGAGTAACATCGACATATATACACTACTGAATGTAAAATAGTTAGCTAATTGGAAGCAGGAGCATAGCACAGGGAGATCAGCTTGGTGCTTTGCAATGACCTAGAGGGGTGGGATAGGGAGGATGGGAGGGAGGCTCAAGAAGAAGGGGATATGGGGACATATGTATGCATATGGCTGATTCACACTGGTGCACAACAGAAACTAACACAGCATTGTGAAGCAATTATACTCCAATAAAGATCTATTTTTAAAAAAAAAAATATATATATATATATGCCCCCAACATAGGAGCACCTGAGTATATAAGGCAAATGCTAACAGCCATAAAAGGGGAAATCCACAGTAACACAATAAGAGTGGGGGACTTTAACAGCCCACTTACACCAATGGACAGAACATCCAGATAGAAAATTAATAAGGAATCACAAGCCTCAAATGGCACATTAGACCAGATAGACTTAACTGATATCTAAAAGCAGCGGAATACGCTTTCTCCTCAAGTGCACCTGGTACATTCCCCAGGATAGATCACATCTTGGGCCACAAATCAATTCTCAGTAAATTTAAGAAAATTGGAATCATATCAAGCATCTTTTCTGACCACAACGCTATGAGATTAGAAATCAATTACAGGGGAAAAAAATGTAAAAATCACAAACACATGGAGACTAAATAATACGTTACTAAACAACCAATGGATCACTGAAGAAATCAAAAAATACCTAGAAACAAATGACAACAAAAACACAACAATCTAAAACTTATGAGATGCAGCAAAAGTAGTTCTAAGAGGGAACTCAGGAAACAAGAAAAATCTCAAGTAAACAACCTAACCTTACACCTAAAGCAACTGGAGAAAGAAGAACAATCAAAACCTAGAGTTAGTAGAAAGAAAGATATCATAAAGATCAAAGCAGAAATAAATGAAATAGAGATGAAGGAAACAATAGCAAAGATCAATGAAACTAAAAGCTGGTTCTTTGAGGAGATTAACAAAATTGATAAAACTTCAGCCAGACTCATTAAGAAAAAAAGGGAGAGGATTCAAATCAATAAAATTAGAAATGAAAAAGAAGTTACATCTGACACCACAGAAATATGAAGGATCATAAGAGACTACTGCAACCAACTATATGCCAGTAAAATGGACAACCTCAAAGAAATAGACAAATTCTTAGAAAGGTACAAACTTCCAGGACTGAAACAGGAATAAATAGAAGACATGAACAGACCAATCACAGGTAACGAAATTGAAACTGTGATTTTAAAACTTCCAACAAACAAAAGTCCAAGACCAGATGACTTCACAGGTGAATTCTATCAAACATTTAGAGAAGAGTTAACACCTATCCTTCTCAAACTCTTCCAAAAAATTGCAGAGGAAGGAACACTCTCAAGATCATTCTATGAGCCCACCATCACCCTGATACCAAAACCAGACAAAGATATCACAAAAAAAGAAAATTACAGACCAATATCACTGATGAACATAGATGCAAAAATACTCAACAAAATACTAGCAAACAGAATCCAACAACACATTGAAAAGATCATACACCATGATCAAGTGGGACTTATCCCAGGGATGCAAGGATTCTTGAATATACACAAATCAATAAGTGTGATACACCACATTAACAAATTAGACAATAAAAACCATATGATCATCTCAATAGATGCAGAAAAAGCTTTTGACAAAATTCAACACACATTTAGGGTTTACAGTAAAAACTCTCCAAAAGTGAGCATAGAGAGAACATACCTCAACACAATAAAGGCTATATATGACAAACCCACAGAAAACATCATTCTCAATGTTGAAAAACTGAAAGCATTTCCCCTGAGATTGGGAACAAGACAAGGATGTCCACTCTTTCTACTATTATTCAACATAATTTTGGAAGTCATAGCCATGGCAATCAGAGAAGAAAAATAAATAAAAGGAATCCAAATTGAAAGAAGTAAAACTGTCACTGTTTGCAGATGACATGATACTATACAGTAAGTCCCCTACATAGGAACCTTCAAGTTGTGAACTTTCAAAGATGTAAACGTGCGTTTGCATGTCCAATCACATAAATTAGTTCACGTGTCTGGCATCATCTATGATGAGATAAAAAGAGCTACTACCCAGACACCACTGGATCGTTTTTTTCAGAGGGTAGATAGAATTGAATCCAGCAAGGAACCAGAACCTGTGCCATCAACATCAGGCATGAGTGAAATTGCAGCTTGCCCTCCATCTCCTATTGCTGACAATCCTTCAGCTCTACCATCTCCCACCTCCTCTCCCTCCTCCATAGTAACTCTTCTTTCCTGTTCACTTGATGCCGGCCCCGTATGCCAGTTGTTGTACTGTACTACTGTACCTTTCAAGGTACTGTCCTGTAAGATTAAAAATGTTTTCTTTATTTTTTGTGTTTGTTTTTATGTATTATTTGTGTGAAAAGTATTATAAACTTATTACAGTACAGTACTATATAGCCGATTGTGTTAGTTGGGTACCTAGGCTAACTTTGTTGGACTTATGAACAAATTGGACTTATGAATGCACTCTTGAAACAGAACTCATTCGTATGTAGGGGACTTACTGTATATAGAAAATTCTAAAGATGCTACTAGAAAACTACTGAAGCGCATCAATGAATTTGGTAAATTTGCAGGATACAAAATTAATGCACAGAAATCTCTTGTATTCCTATACACGAATCATGAAAGGTCAGAAAGTGAAATTAAGGAAACAATTCCATTTACCATCACACCAAAAAGAATAAAATACCTAAGAATAAACCAACCTGAGGAGGCAAAAGACCTGTACTCAGAAAACTATAAGATACTGATGAAAGAAATCAAAGATGACACAAATAGATGGAGAGATATACCATGTTCTTGGATTGGAAGAATCAATATTGTCAAAATGACTATACTACCCAAAGTAATCTACAGATTCAATGCAATCCCTATCAAATTACCAATAGCATTTTTCACAGAATCAGAACAAAACTTTTTATGATTTGTATGGAAACAAAGAAGACCCTGAATAGCCAAGGCAATCTTGAGAAAGAAAAACAGCTGGAGGAATCAGCCTCCCTGACTTCAGACTATACTACAGGGCTACAGTAATCAAAACAGTATGGTACTGGCACAAAAACAGAAATATAGATAAATGGAACAGGATAGAAAATCCAGAGATAAACCCATGCACATATGGTCACCTATTCTATGACAAAGGAGGCAAGAAAGTACACTGGAGAAAAGACCATATCTTCAATAAGTGGTGCTGGGAAACTGAACAGTTACATGTAGAAGAATGAAATTAGAACATTCTCTAACACTATACACAAAAATAAAGTCAAAATGGATTAAAGACCTAAACGTAAGACTGGATACTATAAAACTCTTAGAGGAAAACATAGGCAGAACATTCTCTGACGTAAATCGCAGCAAGATCTTTTCTGATCCACCTCCGAGAGTAATGAAAATTAAAACAAAAATAAACAAGTTGGACCTAATTAAACTTAAAAGCTTTTGCACAGCAAAGAAAACCATCAACAAAATGAAAAGAAAACCCACGGAATGGGAGAAAATATTTGCAAACTAAGTGACCGACAAGAGATTAATCTCCAAAACATACAAACAGCTCATGCAGCTCAATATCAAAAAAACAAACAACCCAATTAAAAAATGAGCAGAAGATCTAAATAAAGATTTCTCTGACATACAGATGGCTATCATATTAGATAACTAATATGATAACAGTTACCATATTAGATAACTAATAAGAACCTACTGAATAGCACAGGGAACCCTATTCAATACTCTGTAATGACCTATATGGGAATAGAATCTAAAAAAGAGTGGATATATGTGTATGTATAACTGAATCACTTTGCTGTACAGCAGAAACTAACACAACATTGTAAATCAACTATACTCCAATAAAAAAATTAAAGAAAAAGAGATCAATTCTCCCAAAGACATAACAATCCTAAATGTGAATGCACCTAACAGTAGAGCATTAAAATATATGAGGCAAAAACTGATACTGCAAGGAGAAATAGACAAATCCAATATTATAGTTGGACACCTCAACACATTTTTGTTAATAATTGATATTTCAAGCAGGCTGAAAATCAGTAAGACTACAGATGACCTGAATAGCACTATCAATCAACTTGAACTGATTGACATTTATAGAACATTCCATGAAACAACAGCAAAATACACATTCTCCTCAAGCTCACATGGAACATTCTGGGCAATTAACAAATTCAAAATAATAGAAGTCATACAAAATATGTTCTCATACCACAATGGAATTAGACTAGAAATTAACGCAGAAAGATAGCCAGAAATTAAACAACGCACTTCTAAATAAATCATGAGTCAAAAAAGTCATCTCAAGAGAAAATTTAAAAACATTATTAACTAAATGAAAATTAAACTATTTATAAAAATTTGTAGGATTCAGCTAAAGCAAAACTTAGAGGGAGTTTTATAGCATTAAATATATATTTTAGAAAAGTCAAAAGTTCTAATACCAATAACCTCAGCTTTCACCTTAGCGAACTAGAGAAAGAAGAGTAAATTAAAACCAAAGCAAGCAAAAGCAAAGAAATAATTTTAAAATTAGAGCAAAAATCAACAAAATGAAAACAGAAAAACAAAAGAGAAACTCAACAAAACTAAAAGCTAGTTACCAGTATCAGAAATGAAAGAAGGGGCATCTTTATAGATCCCACAGTCCTTAAAAGCCTAATAAAGAATACTACAAAGAACTCTACCCTCACAAATTTGATAACTTAGATTAAATGGACCAATTCTTTGAAAACTTAACATGCTCATGAATCTTCTAAGCATCTTGTTTACATACAGATGATGATTCAGGAGATCTAGTATGAGGCCTCAGATTCTGCATCTCTAAGGCATTTCCATGTGATGCAGATGTTGCTGGTCCAGGAATCACCCTTTGAATAGCAATGGTTTAGAAGACCAAAGAGAATGTATTGCTTAATTTCACAATGCCCAAAAGTGATGTGAATACTGCCAAATTCCAGGTGTTCCAGAGATTTTTTTAATTGATTGCCTACTCATGGTCAGGTCTTTCAAGGTTCTTTCCTTTGTTTTTGTTGGCTTTCTTTTTGGGTTTTTAGAACCTCACCAACAATAATGCCTGACAGACATAGAAGACTGAAGGCAGTCTTACTTTTCATCAAAGTCATACAGTTCTTCAAGATTGGGAGAAAAGGAAGGTTGAAAAATGTATAGGCCTTCAGAGACTATTTCAGTCTTTAGGTTGTTTTTTTCCCCAACCTCAGTGACCAAAATAAAATTATAATGCCATGGCTATGTCTAAATTATCTGGGTTAAGCTAAGTTCTACTATATGATAAACAGGTTATTACCTTTTAAGGAAAAGAAATGCAATATTGAAGAACACAAACCCCTTAATGGGGTTCAGTCACGTATCCTGTCCAGATGGTCCCAACAACACATGCTTTCTCAAGACTGTGTCCTTGAAACACCTCCCACTGTGGGAACGGTGGGCAGAATGTACATTCCAGGGATAGGTAGAGGGTGAGGAGTCTCCAATTGCCTGGGTCCAGTTCAGTGATCACATCCTCTTGGTTACTTCCTCCAACACTCCAACCCTCATGACTAGCCCTAACCATCTTACATGCCCCCGCCTCTTCCACAATGTGCCCTGAGAGGTTAGCAAGGTGTTTCACTAGCATGGAGGTGGCTTGTTTGGCACTATCTGGCTGCACTGAAGGTGGATACCACAGCAACAATATAAGCACATGCAAGAGAAAATACAGATTAAGATGAATCCCAAAATAAGTAACAATTTTCCCACCTAAATCCCCATGATCCAAACCACTGATTTGTAAGTCCCTTAGGCCATTCACTTGTGTCCTCATGTGATTTAGTAAAGATGATACATTAGCAGACTCATAACATTCTGTCCAGATAATGGCAAGGTGCCTCCTTGTGAGGCAATAAAAATGTCCAAGTACATTCTATTTTGGAGGACAGCCTTTCTCATTAGAGACATTTTAGTGTTCAGTAAAGACAGGCTTTGCCAGCTATTATTTAAGGCTTGTTGGGTGAATTTAGTAAAGGCTTCTATGTGTGCTATAATGTTCTCCAAGCCAACAGAAGGGGCAAAGGCAGTGGCCAAATGATCGTACCAGTGGAAAACAGAATGTGCCCATCTGGCCTTAGGGAGAGGGAAGTTTGCAAGTTTGGTACTGTGGGGCACATTCTCCCCTGCACCCAGGGAAAACCCAGAGTGAAGTAGCCCAACCACTCAAGTTAAAGTCACAATCAAATATTTGTGTCATACAACCATTCAGTCCCATTCAGGGCTAGTAATAAATTATTATTTTAGACCTGGACAGCATGATCAGTCAGTGCCAAACCAGTCATGACAGAATGACTGCACAGTTCCAGTGATATTCATCCCATATTCCGTGTACAATTGGGTTGGTTCTGTTTGGAGTAATTTTTCTGTTCCCAACTTAGGGGTGCCTGGGTGCTCAGGTGTCCATAACCTGGAGTGAACTACATGAACCCATCCCAAATCTGAGTGTAGCCACCCTGGCTTTGATGGTGGTATTTTTAGGACCTTTCCAATCAGCAGTTTGGTGGACTCTCTGTATAGTTTGATTGACAGAAAAAGAGTACACATGCCCAGAGCTATTGATCATGTGTGCCACAGGCCAGGGCTCTGCATCAGTATGGCTGATACCAGATGAATTAAAAGTACTAGTCCTAGCTTGTTCTTCCTTAATGTACTGCGTTAAGGCCTTCCAGTCCCCTCCCTGGGGCGATGATACCCTCCATGGCAATCCTGAAGAGCTAGAGAGGGGCAGCTGCCTACATACCTAACAGTTGGATTGATTCCTTTGCCGGGCATACAAGTGGGCCCACCATAGAAAGACATTTCCATCAGGTGCCTATCCAGACACCACAGGAACAGAAGAAGTCTAAGGTCAAAAAGAGAGACATTTAGTAGAAACCTGTATGGGAAGGTCTTCCCCTTCTATAAGAACTACACTTGTGGCCTGACCCTTGGATGTTAATGTGGCTGCAGCTTTAGGAACTTGACGTGGTTGTGCAAACCATACATGTTGACTGGAGGAAGCAGTGCTGTCAGATGTGAGGAAATGGACTGGGGGGCAGGATAAGACAGAACAGGACCCCTATCCTCTCCTCTCTTTCAATGGTGTGTGTTCCATTCCAGGTATAGTGTGTTTCAAAAGGTCCAGCTTACAGCAGGACGACAGGATCCCAGTGCAGACTGACTAGTTCCCCTTCACCCAGGAGTGTGAAGTAACTCTCCCATCCCTGTGGGTATGCCCCATTGCAAATTTCAGTAGATACACCTTTCCGAGGTGTGATGGGGCTTGGTGTCCTCAGCAGCATGTTGATCCACAATAAGAGTCAGGGCAATGGCCATCTCCCGAGACTTCCATACCTTTAAGGCATTGGCTATCTCAGCAGGGGTCCCCAGTCTGGCGCATGGGGCAACAGGCCCTACTGGCTGATCCTTCAAATGTATTGAAGCCTAGGACAGTACTCTAGTCTACCCAGCAAAGGTGCTTTACTTGTTAGTAATTTAATCTGTTGCTTTAATATTTCATTCTTCCTTTTTACCAATGCTGCTGCTTGTGGGATCTAGGGGAGATGGAACTTCCACTCAATGTCATGTTCTTCTGCCCAGTCTTATACATCATGACCTTTGAAATGTGATCTCCACTCACTGTCTAGTCAATGAAAGTATCTGTCCATGGTACTCAGCTTCTCTAATCCCCTAATGGTGGCAGCCTGGTTTGAGTGGCAACAGAGGAAAGGCCAGATGCAGTGACCACACAAACCAAGGCATGTTTAGAACCCTCACTTGGAGGGAGTAGCCAATATAATCAATATGCGATCCCTCACTGCTTGGGAACTCTGGTGAATGGCCACAGACCCCTTTCGCAGTTTGTTGTCTTGGGAGTTGTTTAGAACACACAGGACATGCTGTTACTGAATTAAACAAGTCATTATATTTTGAGGGCAATCCAGCACACTTGGCAATATGCCACCCAGGCGCTGCAGTGACTGCTCTTTCTATGCACCCAGTGTGCTGTATCTACTAAGGGTCAGTTGCTAGAGCTTGTACCCAAGCTTCCTAACTGCTAGAGAAGGTCAATGCTTTACGAGGTGGGACTTTGGAAGACAGGGCTCTTTCAGATGAACCCAGATGTCCTTCCACATATCCTGACCCCACATGGCTTATTCATGGTCATTCACCCCTCAGCTTCCTATTGTTCAAGCTATAGGATTAATCCCTTTAGAACATCGCAACTGTCAATGCAAAGAGTTAACAGTCGGGGCTCATGAGTGATCACCAGCCAAAGTGCTCTGAGTTCAGCCCACTGGCTGCTGTGGTTCATTCCTGTTTCCATCCAGATGGTGTCAGTGTTGGGCTGAACAGTGACTGCAGTCCACATGAGCTGATTACCCTGACTAGATTCATCTGTATACCAGGCATCCGAGGGAATTTCCCCCATTCCCTTTCTACAGGCCGCAGGGGCTGCCACAGAAATAGGGGAGAGGGCATCTGGAGGATCCACATACCCCACAAGGCCTAGTAGCACCCACATATCTAGAGACAGCGGGCTGGCAGAAGGGTGTTCCTCTGATGTAAAGAGGCTGCCACTTAGAGTGGGAGGTTGAGCCATGGCAGAGGTGGGTCTACGGAAAATGTCCTCAACCTACCCCTTGATAGGAAGGGAAGTTCTCGCCTTCATGAGAGGCTCTGCCTGGAGGAGTGCTGTGTACACTGCCAGGAGCTGTTACTCTATGGGGTACATGGGGTTTCTGCCCCCTTCCAGAGCTGGGACCAAAATCCTAGGAGGACTCTGTCCTGTTGCCACAGTGCCCAGCTCATACCTTGCAGAGCCACATAAATACCAAACTCAAAGGGCAGCCCTACTTGGGAGATGCCCAGAGCTTTCGTCTGCTTCACTAGTATTCTTCCTTCTCAAAGGCGGCTTGCTGCTCCGATCCCCAGTCCCACACATGCCCTTTCTTTACCAAGCGGCATAAGGGATGGAGCACTGTGCCTGGTGGGGAATAAACATCCTACAAACCCCAAATCCCTACAGAGGCTTGTGCCTCTTTTGTGTTCTTAGGGGTTGGACAGGCTTGTACTTTATCAATCACAGCTTCTGGGACAATGTGAAGCTTACCCAACCACATGACTCCCAAAAACTTTATGGCGGTGCATGGGTCTTGAATTTTCTGTGGGTTCATCGCCCATCCTTTCCCTCACAGCTGTTCCAGTAAAGTCTGCAGAGTGTTCTGCAGCAGAGGCAAGTCTTCACAGGTTAACATAGTATCATTGGTGTAGTGGACCCATTTTCCTGATGTGGGGAAGGAGAACAGGGACAGGTCTCAGGTTCCCATCCCATGACATGCGGCAGCCTTGGGGAAGCACTTGAAAGGTTCATTTTTGTCCCTCCCATGTGAAGGAAAAATGATCTTGTGACTTAGTGGCCCAAGGTGAACTAAAAAAGGCAACACAGCATGGTACCTTCCTAGGACCATGCCAAGGTTTCCAAGATGAGGGCAGGTGGGCACAGCTGCACAGATGGGACCCCACCTTGTTCAATTCTCGGTGGCCCATGGCCAGTCACCATGAGCCATCTGACGTTTTTACTGACCATACCAGCTGTTGAAAGCGCCGTGGGCAGGGCATACAATACCCACTGGGTACAGTTCTGGGATAGTTTCTCCTGTCTCCTTATGCCCCCCACCCCCTTGGAAATCTACATTGTTTCACAGCAGCACTCTTCACAAGAGTGGTAGACTTACTGGTTCCCAGCTGGTGTTGCCCCTCAGCACTGGTTTGATTATTCTAATCCAGAGGCAGAACTCACCTATGGAAGTTTGAGAGTTTGACCTTGTAGGATATCAATGCCCAATATTTTCTCTGATACTGGAGAGATAAAAATCTCATATTCTTGTAGGGAATATGCAGATTTGCAGTGTTGAAGGAACCTTCCTACCTGTGACCGTTTTCCCACCATAATCATTGACGGTGCCGAGGGGACGAGGAAACCTCTGCAGGTGACCATGTATTAGAGCACATTAGGTTCCACTATCAACTAGAGCCATCACCTTTTGTTTATTTCTAGGGGACCAGTGAATAGTGAACACCACATGAGGCCTCTGATTGCCTCTAACTGCTCTCACCTGCAGGCGATCTTGGCCAGCATCCTATACCTGGGGCATGGGAGGCACCCACTCCAAACAGGACTGTGTCCCTGAAGCCTCTGCGGGAGCAGGCAGGGCATCAGGGACGAAAAGGGCAGGTGGGACAGGTCTGAGCTGTCCTTCAGGTTTTAAGGCTTTGCACAGGCCTACCAACCCAGAGTTGGGTTGGCGGTCTATCTTCTCAGGTGGGGTCCTGGCAGCAAGGAGATCAAACCACATTTGCCCCCAAGTTAATTTTACAGGACACTTTAGAGCCAGTTGGGATAGCCTTTTGGCTTTTAGAGCTCCCTCTCTGTCTTGGGTCTTTCCCACAGCCTATACCTGTCCCCAGGATTTTGTCAGTTTCCCCCAAATCAGCAATGCATTGCCCAAAGTCATAAATGTCTTGTCCCACTACTGGGCTCAGCATGGGTAAGAGTGTCCCATACCAGGTGCTGGGGGCAGGCTGGACTATCTTGGCCCTCATCCCTGTAGTGAATGTGGCCTGATCAAGGCCTTCAAAGACAGGGGCATAGATGACTGATCTCATTCCCAACTCCCTAAGAATTTGTCATATCTCCTCTATAGATTTCCAGGATTCCATGTGCTTCATTGGGCCAAGCCTCCCTGCAGGCTAGAATAATCCAATCAACAAACGAGTGAGTACTTTGAACATTCCAAGCACAATGCAGGAGCTGCTGGAGGCGGGCTGTGTGGTGATGTTGCTCATTTCCTCTGCCTTCTGCTGATCAGATAAATGCCATGCCTCCTGTATCCCGTAGCTGCACTAACTATGACTGGATACTTTACCTGGCCTTTTGCTGAAACATGGCAGCTATAACAA